>NC_047052.1:44587088-44891362 GCF_011762595.2 Tursiops truncatus | reverse complement strand
AGGAGGCTACCGGATAGGCCAGGAGGGGCTATGGAAGGGGGAGAAGTAGTGGAGCCTGCCTACTGGAGATGGAGCTGACAGATTGGATGTGGGTGTGAGAGAAAGAGGAGTGAGGCTGAGCTGAGGCCTCTGATCCCACAAATAAGTGACGGGCTTGTCCTCTGCTGACACAGGAGAACCCTGGGAGGCGTGGGGACAGGAAACTAGGAGCTTGCTCTTAAATCAGATTTTTTTTTTTTTTTTTTTTTGCGGTACATGGGCCCCTCACTGCTGTGGCCTCTCCCGCTGTGGAGGACAGGCTCCGGATGCACGGGCTCAGCGGCCATGGCTCACGGGCCCAGCCGCTCCGCGGCATGTGGGATCTTCCCGGACCGGGGCACGAACCCGTGTCCCCTGCATCGGCAGGCGGACTCTCAGCCACTGCGCCACCTGGGAAGCCCGGAGCTTGCTCTTAGACATGTTAAGTTTCAAGGTCGAGTGGAGATGCCGGGCAAGCAGTTAGTTATCAGCCTCAAGTCTGGGCACAAACAGGTTTTGGAGTCAGAAAAATCTGGATCAGATCCCAGTCTGCCACCTACTGTATGACCTTCTGTGAGTATCTATACCTCTCTGAACCTTGCATTTCTCATCTGTCAAGTGGGGATAAAAACAGTGCCTACATTCCACGGGGTGGGTGAAGAACTGTGAGGTCATGCACGTAAATGGCTCATTAGCACAGAGTCAGGGTTCAGTCATCTCATTCAACTAACCAACTAATCAGCATTTACTGACCACCTGCTATGTGCCAGCTCTGATCTGTGCACATGAGATAAGCAAGTGAGCAAAACAGTCAGAGGCCCTCGTTCACGGACCTCCCACCCTAATGGGAAATCCACACACAAGCTACTGTGGTAGTCTAAGGCGGGGCATGAATTTTGGAGTCAGGGAAGCTGAGAGCAGGGCTTTACCGATCCAACTGAACTCAAAGAGCAAGTGCAAAGGCCTAGAAGGGTGAGGACAGCCAGCTGTCACAGTGGCCTCTGGAGGTCACGGCCTCCCAAGTCAGGCCAGCTTGCCTGGGCCACATAATTCATTCAATCCTTAAAACTTTTACATGATGTAGGATGATTACTGTTCCCATTTTTCAGATGGGGAAACTGAGTCACCCAGCGGTTAAGTAACAGGGTGAGGTTACACAGCTGGTAAGTGGCAGTGCCGGGAGTTGAAGCCAGGCCTTCTGATTCAAGAACCTGTGTTAACTCCCGTGATACACTGCCTTCTCTATTCCACGCATGACATGCCATTCTGCTAAACCCACTGAGAGCCAATCACCGACCACAGCGTTCCTTCACACGGGGCTCAGATGTGGCCTTAGTACTTCTTAGCCCAATGCGTCAAACAGCCATTACCAACTAAGTTGTCATGTGACTTGAAACCAATCTGCTACCCTTGGTTTGGCAACAGTCTGAGCCTGAGCTACCGAGAGCTTAGGGTTAAGATTTTTATCCAGACTGTGAGTCTTTGTTTTTTAACAGGAGATGTTAAACCACTCACGTTTATTGTGATTACTGATGTGGAATTATTCCTGCCATATAATTTTCTGTTTGTTTTGTTTCTTTTATTATGCTTTTGTATACTCCCCACCGCAACATCCTGCTTCTGTCCTATATTTTAATGGTCTGGAAACCTTTTATTCTGTTTTAATTCTTCTGGAAAGTATCCTTACATTTTGAACATGAGTTTAAACTTATCTTTCCTATCAACATCTTGAGTGAGTAAATATGCCTTTTGTCCTCCCAAGGTGATGGCACGGAGAGCCTCGGACACCTTCCCCACAAAGAACCCAGGCTGTGGGACCCACTAGACCCCTGGTGTGTAAGTGACAATTCTGATTTTCTTGGGGCCGATGAGTGTCCTGGCCTAACTGCCTGGGCTCAGGGAGGCATTTTAGTGGTTCCTAAGGCCTCTGCCAGGCCACAGAACTGCAGCACCCTTGAGAAGCTCTCTCCCTTACCTTCAGCCTCTGGACAATTTCCCTTATGTCCTCCACAGAACCCTCAGAGGCCTTTAGGAAGATGTGGTCCCCTCGCCCGTAGAAGATTTTGAGCGTCGAGGAGTCTGGGGTCCAGCCGATGACATCCCCGCAGTAGCAGTTGAACACCACCTCCTTGGTGCGTAGATCCAGGAGCACCACAAACTCGTTGGAAATTCCCAAAATGCAGTCGATTTCTACCCCCTGGGCGAAGTCCTCAGCCGCCACCCTCCAGGCGATGGCCCCAGCGCTGTGCTGCTCAGCGCCTGCCCGGGCTTTTGTCTTCTCCTTCTTCTTGGAGGTCAGGGAGATGAGGTTGAACTTGCCGGTGGAGTCGATGGGTGTGTTGGAGACACAGTTTTCAGCCAGGTCCTTGAGGTACTCCTGGCGGGTCCTGGTGGCCATGGTGTGGAACTTGTCGGACTTGTGCGCGGCATTCTCAGCATTAATCACCTTGGCCAGCAAGAAGTCTCTGAAGACATCAGATTTGCGGAATGTGGTTCCACTGGGGATGGGGGGTCCGAAAGGAGGAGCGTCTTTGGATCGGGTCACAGCCATACTGAGGAGGGAGAAATTATTTACATGGTAGAAAGATAGGCACTTGAGAGTTCCTTTAGAAAGACAATACATGACCAGAAGGAGGAGTTTCCTTTCTAAGAACGGAAGTCTACGTCTAACTAGTAAGTTGCCAGCCGACTAGACTGGAAACTGGAGAAAGTCTTAGGGCGCATGCATGCATTTTTACTTCCTATACCACAGATGTTAGAACATCCACTGATATTCAAAGGATAATTTTCCTAGCATTGTTCAACTTCAGTTAATCTTGTTTTACATACATACAGGCTTGCGGTAAATTATAGTTTGGCAAAAATTCACCCCTTCCTCTCTACCTTTGTGGGCAGGTACATCCCCACCCCATTAAGCCTGAGCCTGGTCATGTGACTTGATTTGGCCAATGGCTTTCGAGCAAAGGCACAAATGTGTGTGCGGGCCAGGCCCACCTCCTATGCACCTGCCCTCACCATGACGTGAACATGCCCCGGGGCCTACTGGTCCAGGAGGATGAGGACACCTGGAGCAAACCTGCAGCCAGGGCCAGCCAGACCTCAGCTGACCTGCAGATGTGTGAGCCAAGAAGAAATGATGATGTTTGTGAGCCACTGAGCTTTGGGGTGGTTTGTTAAGCAGCAGCATTGTAGGAACACCTGAATGACGTGGAACGTTCTGTGATTTACTTCTTTCAGACACTTGTGTCAGACTAACACACTTTATAAATCATCTCTACAAAGGTTGTTCTGAAAATTCATTGTATGGGGAAGTTAGGATGGGGCTCTTCCTACTTCAGTTTTGACTGAGATGCTATTATGATCGAAATCAGATAGCAACTGAGTGAGAAAGTAAAAAGGAAATGATCTAAAACCTGTTCCCCCAAATAACCTTCTCACCCACTACGCAAATTAGAGAGGGAGGATCTCCTTGGGAGGAAAATCTTTGGAGAAAGTGGCCCCATGAATAGGGGCTGTCCCTAGGTGACCCTTATATTTGGGAGGAGACTTGGGTCTGCTCCTGCCTGGGAGATCTAGAAGGTGGGCAGGGAGCCCCCGCAGAGCCCAGAGAGCACGCAGCCCGCTGTGACCAGAGCCCCAGTGACATTTCCCTGTCTCCCGTTTTCTCCTTGTGCTCCAACCCTGGACAGGTCAGAAACTGGCAGCGAGCAGGTCTGGGGGAGGGGAAGTGCAAGGCAGGGAAACAGAGGACAGGGAAGCAGGCTCCCCATCCACCGAGGTTCCCAGGCAGAGGCAATCCTGAGCTGGGAGGCAGGAGATGTGCTGATAAGTCAAGTTTAGACCTGATGAACCTCGTCTGTGACATTCGAGACCCAGTGGCTGGCTACAAGTTAGACGATTTCTAGTATTAGGCAGAAAGGCTATAGCACCTGCCAGAGTGAACACCCAGGGTGCAGGGGAAGACAGCTCTCAAGGAAAGACATTTAAAGGGGCTCCAGAGACACCATGAGTTGTGCTGTTTACATAATGACGATTAACAAACAGTATGAGGTGCTGAAAATGAGGTTTTCCTTAGAGAGTACTGCCTTCACCTTCTATAGAAATGTCAGCTTGTGAGTACGGTGTTGGGAGAGATTTCACACCATAAGACAATTTTTAAAATAATGAGATTCTTGATTAAAACCTGTATTGTGAAACCCAATCACAATGAAAGGCTTGTTCAGGTTTCGATTCCCAAGCCCCCACCCAACTTGACAAGAGGACAGGGTGACATTCATGCATTTGTTTGACCAGCGCTTCTGGGACGCGCCCCCTCTTGGGCCCTGGGGATTTAGTGTTCTGGGAAGGCCGCTGTGAGGAAGAGAAACTACACTGGCATCTGCAGCTGAGTAGGAGACAGAGGAAGAGCTAAGGGAAGGGCCGTGCAGGCAGTGGGCATGGGAGGAACAAGGCCCGACAGGAAAGAGCACGTGCAGGGCGAGGTGAGGCCGGGGTGCCCGGAGCCCAGGCAGTGAAGGGTGGAAGGCTGGTGAGGTCACCAGGGACCAGGCCAGGCAGGGCCTTGATGGCGAGTTAGCGCTTTTCATCCCGAAACAAGCAACCATTTTACCATCTGGGCTGGCTATTCACCGCCTGTGCCCCCAGACGCAGTCTCTACCATTTTCTGCCCTGGAAGGTGGGTTTCTACAGGCTGTGCGACCTTCACTGGGTTCCCCTGGCCAGGCTACGGGAAGGGGAGAGGAGAGAAGGTGGAGTATTTATTTCTCTTCACTGCCTCCCTGCTGGGCTCGGACGGCGGCAGTGGCTGTAGTCCTGGGCCCTTTACTCAACAGCCACAGCTTCTGCTGTGCAGCCCCTCTCCCAAAGCCATAGTTCTCCCTAGTTTCCAGAAACTTCTCCCATCCCCTTCTGACCTCATCCCTGGGGGTGGGGTAATGGCTCCCTGCTGTTGCTGGTCCCTGGATGTCTCATTCTCCTGTATTGGTTCCCTTAACATACCCACACCTATTAGTCTGTTCATTAATCCCTCAGTTAAAACCCAGAGTGGGGGGCACCTGCTTCTTGCGGGTCCCTGATGAATGCAGGTGCCAGGCTGACCATCTGTAAGGATCACCGTGGCTGCCCCATGAAGAAAGGGATGGGCGGGACCAGAGAATGTGCAGGAGACCATGGAAGGAGCTAGTGCAGACCCAGGTGGGTCAGGCCAGGCCCCTTGCTCTCCACCTCCACGGTTCACTGGGCAGTGAAACCTTCTCTACATCCCGGGAATGTGTGTGGGCGGGTGCCACCCACCTGGGCTCAGCTGATGCCCCAGAGCCAGCACAGGTGTTCAATACCGATTAAAGTAATGATTTAAACTTGAGCAGACAGACCAAGAAGAAACAGATTCCTACCAATGGGTAGGTTTGACAGAAAAAGGCATTTCCCGGTGGAGAGGTTCTTCAAAGGCCACACAAACCAGGCAGCTTTTCCTCTGTGGGAAACCCTGTGGGCGTGGCCTTGCCTCCAGGCAGGGGGATGGATAAGACAACCTCGCCAGTCTCTCTACTCTAATTAAAGCCCTGTTCAGACTGTGCTTTACAGATGTGAATGGCTCTGCAACTTTTTCATTCAGGACGTGGCTACTTATAGTGACAGATTTGGGCTCTTCCCATAGTCCTGATTCATGATTTTAAGAATTATGAAACTGCAAGCTGCCGAAGGTTTCTGGACAATCAGAACAGCTGGTCCCTCACTTCCCCAGCAGGAGGGATGGGATTTCCCCAGCCCACAGGCTGCAGGGATGCCGGTGCGCTATGCAGAAAGTACGCACTTGAAGCGAGCGGGAAAGGGCGGCACCTCCTTATGCAGCCAGGAGATGGTGCGACCACCAGGTCACCTGGTCGCTGTAGCTCAGTATTTCTAGAACACTCATAATTATTTATTCAACAACTATCTTCTCAGGGCCTACAATGTTTGGGCCAGGCATGTGTCTAGTTGGCAAAGGCGTCTTTGCGGTCCTCTACATGGCAAGCGCCGGGCCAGCATAGATGTATGAAGGTGAGTATGACGTGGGGTTACCCTCGAGGGAGGCGAGAGTCACATCAACAGTTTGTTCCTACAGGGTGATGAATGCTGAGACAGAAACGTGTTTGGAGACACCGGGGGGTGGGAGTGGGGACAGGGGAAGGTCAGTCCAGAGAGCAGCTGCGTGTGGGGAAGGAGAGGAGGGGAAGGAAGGGGTTGCAGGAGAGGCAGCTTTGGTTGTATCTCTAACATTTTCTTTCTTCAGAAATAAAGGGAGAGCTGAAGCAAATGTGGCAAAGTGTTAACATCTGTTAGATTGGGTGCTAGGCACATGGGTGTCTGTTATATTATCCTCTGTACTTTTCAGAACGTTTAAAACATTGCATAATAAAAATATTTCAAATTAAACTGCAAAAAAAACAAGAAAGCTTCGAGCATCAGAAAAAAAGAGATCGTTCTGGAAACCACGTGAAGGCCGGCCTGGAAAGGCAGGAGGTCAGCCGCAGGCTCCTGTGATAAACCAGGTGGAAGAGGGGAGCTCACAGTTAGGAGAGAGGGGAGAAAGGCCCACCCAGCAGCCCCCTGCTTCTGATGTGCTACAGGAGAGCTGTGTCCTTCTGTGTCTGTGTGTATGTGTGTGTGAGCTCGAGAACAACTCCATCTTTGCTCACCAGGGCTACCTTTGAGCTGCTGAGGAACATCGACAGCATCTCAGTAACCTCAGGCCCACATGGAGCCTGGAGGTGCAGGGCCTCGTAGCTGCTGCTCCGTCCCGGGAACAAATGGGTGGGGGTGAGGGAGGGGGGCTGCAGGCCTGGGCCTGGGCCATGTGAAGGCCCTGTCATGCGGTGTACTGGCTCCCAGTGGCCACTGGGCAACACATCTAGCCTGGTGGTCAAACAGCACGTCCTGCATATTGGAATCCACCTCCCTTCTCTCACACATTTGGCCAAGAAGAAACTGGTAGATTCTGGCAATTCCACTGAGACCACCCAGTGTACCTACGCACATACCCTTTGGCCCAGTAACTCCATGCTCGGGACTTTATCTATCCCAGCTGTGTACTTGGACGCGTGTGCGATGACAGTCTAAACTAGGTTATGGAGACTTCCCTGGCAGTCCAGTGGTTAGGACTCAGTGCTTTCACTGCTGAGGGCCCGGGTTCAATCCCTGGTCAGGGAACTAAGATCCCACAAGCACCACAGCATGGCCAAAACACAAAAACAAAAAACAAAAACCCCCCACAAAACTAGGTTATGCACTGCAGCAGGGAGTGTAACAGCAGGCAACAGGAAACAACCCAAACGCCCACTGATAAGGGATGGGGGGAGGTTCTCAGGCATCCACATGATGGACTAATATGCAGTCATAAAGAAGGAAGAGGCACTTTAAGGACTGGTGTGCCAAGTTCTCAAAGGCTGTTGAGTGAAGAAATACAGGATGCAGAACAGTGTGTGGGATATGGTACCATGTGTGTTAAAAGGTGGAAAAGGAATACTTGTAAGCATTTGCCTGTATGGCCCGAAGGTATCAGGATACGTGAGAAATAGCTAATAGTAGTTGCCTCTGTGACAGGCAACAGGGTGGTTGGGGGTCAGAGGTGAGAGGCCAGAGAGCTTTCCACTTGCCCTTTGGGGGCCAGCCACGCCCCCAGGTGAGAACTGGTGCTTTGGAAGGACGCTGAATGGGTCTGAGGCTTGTGTCACTTCTTGATCTGCGAACTAAGAGAAGCCTCAGCTCTGCCTCCCGAGGGGGGCCCCTGCCTGCCCTGTCTCCATCCTTCCATATTCCGATTTTCCTGTGCCTCTCAGCCCATGCGCCCTGTGCCCAGGCACAGCTGGTGGTCTTACTCTAGGATGGGCACGTGACCCCAAGCAGGTCAATGAGCCTCAATCCTGGGGCTTCTTTTCCTGGGAAAGGAAAGCTGTCTTTTTGCTGGATTTGCAGCTGGGAAGATGTTAAGCTTGGAGCTGCCAGCAAACGAAGTGACAGACAGGGAAGTGGAGCACATCCGGCTAGGCCCGAACGTGTCATTTATGAGAACCAACGTACATAACTGCCTTTTTGAGGTGGGTTTTCTGTCACTTGCAAGCAAAAGATTCCAGGCAAATACAAATCCCTGATGGTTTGCTTATCGAAACTGGGGTGACATGCCCCTTTCTGGTTAAGAATCACTCTCTCAGAAGGTGTGGGAAGGTGTGAACAGAGCTCCCCTACTGAAGCACAAACAAGAAACGCAGGAGGCAGCCCACCTGGGCCAGCTGTCCCCCCACTCTCTCTCTGCCGCAAGCTGTCCCCACTCTCTCTCTCTGCCGCACGCTGCCTGGATGCTGGAAACCAGCTTTTGTGGTCTCCGGTGCATGCAGGGGTAGGGTGCAGGCGCGTACCTGTAGCAGACGCTATCGGTGCAGGGCTTGTGGACTCGGACAATGATGAAGACGTGCTGAAAGTGGGAGCGGATGTTCTTGGGGGTAAAAGGCAGCGCCCCGGGCTCCTGGAAGATGATCGTCACGATGTCGTTTCCTATGTGCCTCTTCCTTAGTAGCTGGTAAACGGCGGGGAGAGGAAAACGTCACGGTCGGCTCAAGGCTCACGATCTGCCCTGTCACCTCCCTGCCGTCTCCTTCGGTGCTCCCCCTCGCTCACTCTGCTCCAGCCGCACTGGCCTCCTGCTGCCCTTCAAACACTCCAGAGACATTTCCTCCTCAAGGCCCCTGCCCTGACTCTTCCCGCTGCCTGGAACGTTCTTCCCCCAGATCCCCACATGGCTCGCTCCCGCCCTCCCTCCTTTCAGGTCTTGGCTGAAATGTCACCCTCCCACAAGGCCTTCGCTGACTGTCTTATCCATGATGTCACCCCCTCTGCTTTTCTGCCTTTATTACTTAACACTTAGCGTACAGCGGCTTTTCTGCCTTTATTACTTAACACTTAGCGTACAGCGGCTTCCCCTCTTCCTTTTGTTTCTTGTCTGTCTTTTCCCACCACCATGTCAGCTCCGTGAGAACAAGGGTTTTGTCTGCTTTGTTTGCTGCCCCCTGCTGTATCCTCAGTGCCTAGAGCAGAGCCTGGCACACAGCAGCTGCTCAAGAAACATCTCTTGGAGAAGAGCATGGGCTGGCGGCTTTCGACTTGCTCAAGGCCATGCTCACAGACGATGGCAGAGTCAGACCCGAGACCACTGGCAGGGCCCATCCCTGCTGCCGCCCCTTCTCGGACACCTGAGTTGAGAAGGCTGGGGCAGCAGCTTCAGACCAGCCCACAGGAACCCTGTCCTTTCTCCCCTGCCTGTCACGGTCTCTGATAAAAACTCTGTCATCTTTGTAGGCGATGATGTACTCACGACATTTTACTTGTTTGCTGAAATTACATTGTTCTTATTTGTACAAGTTTAGTCTTCATGTAACTGTTAGGAATCCCCATTGGCCACGTGAGGTCCGCAGATGGGAGACACGTGTAGCTCTACATGAGGTGGCCCGTGGTGTGAAATCCAGTCACACAGAGTGGCACAACTCACACTGTGGAACTCTTAGCTCTTTATGTGTGTTTTACACTGGATGAAATTAAATTGCTAGATAAAGTACCCATTTACTGTGGCCGGCCCTGTACTAGGCATTTTACATCCACATCTGAAAGCTGCAACCTCGTTTCATCTTTTTTTTTTAAATTTTTATTTATTTATTTATTTGGGGGCTGCACTGGGTCTTCTTTGCTGCATGCGGGCTCTAGGGTGTGCGGGCTCAGTAGTTGTGGCTCGCCGGCTCTAGAGCGCAGGCTAAATTGTTGCAGTGCACGGGCTTAGCTGCTCCACGGCATGTGGGATCCTCCCGGACCAGGGATAGCACCCGTGTCCCCTGCATTGGCAGGCGGATTCTTAACAACCGCGCCACCAGGGAAGTCCTCGTTTCATCTTTACAACAAGGCTGTGAGTCATTAACTCATCCTACCTCCTTTTACCGATGAGAAAAGTTAGGTTCCCGGGGGTTAAACGTCTTGCCCTAAGTCACACAGTCATGGAGGGAAACAGCCAGGATTTGAACCTGCTTCTGCTGGACTCCACAACCCAAGCTTTGCCCACCATGCCTCCCAGACGTCCAGGAGTAGGTTTCTGTCTGCTTCCTGTGCGCCTCCCATGTCAGGCCCTGACTCAAGCCCCAGTTTCATGCATGAGTACAGGGTCCTTTCCCAATGACCCTGCGACATGGGTGCTACCATTCCGCCCATTTTACAGAGGAGGGATCTGAGGCTCAGGGAGGTGAGATTACACAGCTAGGAAGTGGCAGAGAAAGAACTCCAACCCAGGCTTAATGACAGCAATGCTCTTACAGCTGCTATTAGGTGACCCTTCTGAAATCACCGATATTTGACCATTTTCGGCCAGTAAAATCTACAACATCACCTGTACCAATGGAAAAAAATATATACACTAAACCATAAGTCTGTGGGGTTTCTGTTCATTAGAAACTGCTTCCAGACTGAGCATGCATGGCGTGTCCAGGTGAGGAGGCTCCTGGTGGTGGGCGTCAGCTGTTGCACCCACCTAGCACCTCCTCCTCTTCCTTCTGGCAGTTGTGTCCATCCCCTTTGGGAAAGCACCTCCCTGATCTCTGTCAATGTTTCAAGCTGAGCTGACCTCACTCGCCCTCTCTAGGGGTGGGCATGTCCTTCAGGCTTGGCCAGTCAGCCCATTCCATCCCTGCCCTGGGCCTGGCAAGTGAGTGATCCAATGAGATTCATTCCTGAAACGTTTCTGGGACTTCTGCAAGGCACAGCTCTCTTTCTCCCGTGGTAGCAAAGCTGGTGGGATGTAAGGCGAGGGCTGCTGGGGGGCGACTCTGCACTACTTGGGAAGGTCTGTGAATAAGGCCACTACGAAGAAAACCAGAGGCGAGAAATGCAAAGAATTCCTAACATTGTTTGAGCTCCTGGATCCGGCCATACCTAAAGCCAGCCCTCTCCCAGTACTTGAGAATTACCTAACCCAGTAAATCCCATTTTTTGCTTTTGCCAGTTTGATTTGTGCTTCTATCACTTGCAGTCGAAATAATGTTGACTGATTCACTTTTTTTTTTCCATAGGATCCCTGATGACTCAAGAGACTCTTGAGGGGAGTTGGGGTAGAAGGATGGCCAAGGAAACAGAAGAAAACTGACAGTGAATGACACCTGACCTAGTCTCCAACCCCCAGGTGATGAGACTGTGATGCAGAGGGTCTCCAGGGCCAAAGGCCTCCACGTGCTGCAAAGGATGGTGCCAGGGGAGCCAGTGCCAGGCAGGCAGCCAGCTAACAGCTGTGGGGAGGGAGAGCGCCATGGCTTCAGCTGTGTACCCACTGGAAGTCACCTGGGGCCCCCACCCTGGGCCCCACTGACCTGCTGCCTGTTGTTGGGGGTATAAGGGAGCAGGGTGGAGACATGGAACATGATCTCATAGTCCTGGTAAGTCGTGTAGAGGGAGTGGGTTCCCGTGGAGTCAGCTGAAACAGAAACACCAGTTAGCACCACGCCTCCAAAACCCCTGGGCTCCTGCCATATCCCACATGCCATCTGTGTTAGTTTTTTTTTTTTTTTTTGCGGTACGCGGGCCTCTCACTGTTGCGGCCTCTCCCGTTGCAGAGCAGAGGCTCCAGACACGCAGGCTCAGCGGCCATGGCTCACGGGCCCAGCCACTCCGCGGCATGTGGGATCTTCCTGGACCGGGGCACGAACCCGTGTCCCCTGCATCGGCAGGCGGACTCTCAACCACTGCACCACCAGGGAAGCCCTGTGTTAGTTTTCAACTTGATGTTTTCACTTAACTCCACCCTTTAAAATCCAGTAAATTTAGATAAAAAGGAAGCCATACATTAAGCACCCACCAGACTGGTAAACATTTAAGAGTCTGACAGTGCCAAGGGTTGGTGGGGATGTGGGGCAACTGGAACCTTCTGTGTGGCTGGTCAGGTGGTACAACCACTTCGGAAAACTCTTTAGTAAGATCGACTGAACCTGCAGATAGGCTTAATTGATGACCCAGCACTTCATCTCCTAGGATCACAGCCTAGAGAAATTGTACACAGATGCCCCGGAATACGGGTACAAGTATCCTCCAAATGTTAGTCCAAGGAATAGATAAACAGTTCATAATGTGGAAAAGTACACGGCCGTGAAAAGAAATGAGTCACAGCCATCACATGGGCAAATCCCACGAATACAATGGCCAGACACAAAGGAGCACAAACCGTATGATTCCATTCACATTATGTTGTCAAACAGGCAAAACGAATTATATTATTTAGAGATGCGTATGAAGATGGCAAAACTATGACGAAAAGAAGGAAACGATAATCGTACGAGTCAGAATACTGTTCATCTCTAATGGGAGGGAGTTATGACCAGGGAGAAACACCTGATTAGGGGCTCTATGGGGGAAACTGAGGCACAGGGAGGGAGTGACTTGCCCAAGGTCACGCACACTTCAGTCAGTGGTGGCGTCTGGACTGGAACTCAGGCTATCTGACTCCAGAGTGTTTCCTTAACAGTATTCAATGCTGCTTCTTATGAGTTTCAAAATTCTCATAGGAAACAGACCAAAATCCCTAATCTTTAGCCCTAAAGGTCCTGCACGGTAAGGCCCCCGCCTGCCTCCCTCACTTCCTCCTTCACATTAATTCCCTGAACAACAGCCTTTAGACCTCAGGGTCCAGGGTTTTCGCACGTGCTGTTCTTTCTCCCTGGAACGCACTTCCTGCTCCCTCTTTGCCTATTTTATTCCAACTCATCCCTCTCGGGTCACATGCCATGTTCTTGAGGCCCAGCCCCCACATGAGGCTGGGTTCCCCATATTTGATCGTATCCTCTTGAACTGCTCCTTCCTGCCCAGGGAGGACAGCCAGGAGGTTGTTTTTGCTGGATGTGTGAGTGAACCCACAAACCACACTGCAAGTAACTCCAGGGTGTCACACTCACCCCTGGAAGCCTATTCCTTGGCCTTTTTGAGCACTGAGGTCCACCAGCTTTATTTAACTGTAGGTGCAGGGGAAACAGCAGTAAAACAGACCGAGGAATCCCTGTTCTTGTGGGCTTCCATCCTAGGGGAGAAGCTGTGACAGGTGAGGTCACTGAAGCCTTGGTTGGCCAGTGCCAGAGCCAGGTGACCTCCAGGTGGCTGTGAGGCCAGGGCAGCCCTGCCTGTTAGTTGGGGACACTGGCCAGGAGCACTGTCTTCCCCGGGGTCCTCGTGTACACTGGGCACCATGCGGGTGTCTGTGGCTATGACCCCTTAGGACGTCTCCCAGCGCACATGTGCACAGGATCTCAGAGGATGTGTCTAGGAGCACAAGGGCTGATACACAAAGCAAGTGAGTCTTCAGACTCTACCAGAACAGGAGGTACTGCTGTCCAGAGTGGCTGCACTGCCCGCACTCCCACCAATGGAGTCCTCGAGCTCCCGCTGCCCGGAGTCCTCACCTGGGTATCACCAGGCCTTTGGGCCTTAGCTCACGGGATGAGGGTACGGTTGGGACTCACCCTGCTCCCCCCAGCAAGGCCACCCGCCACTGCCACTTACTCTTGACGTCCAGCTGGGCGGCGTACTTGGTGAAGCCCTTCAGGCAGACCTTCTCTCCGATGAGGGAGAGGAACTCCTCAAAGGCCGGCCCGGCCTCCTCGTTGTTGTACATCTCCTCCTCCGAGCTCTGGCCAGCCTTGCAGTAGAGGATGCCCACTTTGTGTTTCCGGCAGAGCTGCGGAGGCGAGAGCGGCATCAGGGAGGCAGGCCAGGCAGAATGGAGCGGGGGCATGGAACAAAGCAGGCTCTCTCGGGCGCGGAGCCCAGGGAGCTGCCGGGGTCACACAGGAATTCAGTGCTACAGCCAGAGAAGAAAAAAGGCATGGGGGCACGTCCCAGTTGTCCCTCTCCCACCCTGCCATTCCAGGGAGGCACAACAAGGTGCTGGTGCCGCCATTCTCATGCTTTCTACATGAGGGCCGAGGGCGGCTGGCGACACCATTCTCTCAAGGGAAAGACCTTGGCCGGCTTCCCACAGTAGGTGGACCGGACCTGGCTAAGGTTCTGCAAAAGGAAATTCTGGAGGGCTCAGTCTAGTCGACATTGTTTTTTAGGGGGTGAGCCCTTGATAACCGTGTTTTTTCTTTTTTTAATTAATTAATTTTATTTATTTATTTTTGGTGCGTTGGGTCTTCGTTGCTGTGCGCGGGCTTTCTCTAGTTGCGGCGAGTGGGGGCTACTCTTTGTGGCGGTGCGTGGGCTTCTCACTGTGGTGGCTTCTCTCTTTGCATAGCACAGGCTCTAGGAGCACGGGCTTCAGTAGTTGTGGCTCGCGGGCTCAGTAGTTGTGGCTCAAGGGCTCTACAGTGCAGGCTCAGTAGTTGTGGCGCATGGGCTTAGTTGCTCCGCGGCATGTGGGATCCTCCCGGACCAGAGCTCGAACCCGTGTCCCCTGCGTTGGCAGGCAGATTCTTATCATTGTGCCACCAGGAAAGTCCTCCATGTTTTTTTTATGTATCCCTGATTCCTCTGTTCACTGGTGACTGGACCATCGACAGTCATGTGACCTAAGGGTGGGCCAGTCAGAGGCTCTACTGGGGCTGAGAGTCAGCTAACTGGGGCCTGCATGTGCCTATAATCCTAACAGTAATTCTGTGAGCTGTGGGAGGGCCAGAGAAGCAGAGGGAGGCAGTGTGCAGTGAGGGAGAGGGAGCACGCACACACACACGGGAACCTGGTGGCTGTTTTGTTCCTAGACTATTTCCCTCCTAAGACCCAGTCACGTTCCGGCTCTTGGCACCCCTAGAATTTGATAGGAGACCACTCCTTTTACTGGAACTAACCTGAGTGGGTTTCTGTTCTTTGGAGAAAAAAACAAGTGACCAAGACAGAAGGAGGTACCGGGAGTGGGGCTGCAGGCTGCTGCCCCAGTGTCCCCCCACCCCCCTCCCTGGGCCCCGGCTCACCCCTTGCTCGTCGAGCTTCAGCAGCTGCTCCGTCACCTTGGGAGTGTTGAGAGCCAGCCGCAGGCAGTGGATGTTGAGCTCGGGGATGACATACTCCAGGGCGTCCTTCAGGGGCAGGCCCCGCCCTGTCCCATGCTTCATAGCTGTGGGTGTGGCATCCTCCAGGATGGAGCCCCGCAGGGTGGTGAGCTGCTCGAGGAAGAGGAGGGAAGGTTAGGAGGCTCTCAGGACTCGGGAAGGGATGAGAGCACATGAGGGTGTCCTGTTCTCAAAGCAACACGTGGGATGGTTAGTAGCCTGGGCTCTGCCAGAAAGCACTAGGTCTGGACCAACTTGAACTTGCTGTCTCCTGGCTGTGTGTTCTCGACCAAGTGACTGCCCATCTGTGAGCCTCAGCTTCCAAGGACTGTTGGGAGAACTAAATGAGACGGTGGATGGAACATCCTTCATTTGTTCAACGAATGATGAAAGAAGAAAGACCCCTGTCTTCCTGGAGCCGACGTGCGGGTGAGGAGATGGATTATGTCAGGTAATAAGAGGTATAATGGATAAAACAAGCTCCACAATGTAGACACTCAAACAAACACTCTTACTGTCATTATCAGAAATAATATTATGTGTACACTTATTACCATAAGCTCTTATGTAAAACACCTGCCTGCCCTGGACACCGGTACCAGCTTGGATCTTGAATTGTGACACTGGTTTTCAACCTGGTTTCCTGATAAAATCACTACCAGTGGTTCTGATTCGGCTGGTCTGTGGTGGGGCCCAGACATGTATGTATACACGCACGTATGTATGTATACACACACTTACATATTTGTATACTTATACACACACACTCACTCACTCTCTCTCTCTCTCTCTCTCTCTTTTTTTTTTGTGGTATGCAGGCCTCTCACTGTTGTGGCCTCTCCCGTTGCAGAGCACAGGCTCCGGACGCGCAGGCTCAGCGGCCATGGCTCACGAGCCCAGCCGCCCAGCGGCATGTGGGATCTTCCGGGACCGGAGCACGAACCCGTGTCTCCTGCATCGGCAGGCGGACTCCCAAACACTGCGCCACCAGGGAAGCCCCTCTCTGTCTCTTTTAATACTACTCAGGTGATTCTGATGTGAAGCCAGGGTTGAAAACCTGAGTCAAGCCAATCATGACCATCTCATTCCTCTTACGCAGATGTTGCTTTCCAAGTTTTTCCTATAGTTGGCTACATGACTAGTTCCAGGCAATGAGATGGGATGGAATTCAGCTTGGGGAGGACGTCTAGGGCAGATTTTCTTCCCTGGTAAAAGGAAAGCCCCTTTCCACCTGCCCATTTTTTCTAAGGACAATGGTATAAGGATAAGATGTTTGGAGCTGTGGAAGCCATCTTGTGATCGTAAGTAAAGAGACAACAACAACAAAAATTACACAGAAGTCATCTCCTGCCACTGCCTACCCCCAGACTTCTTGCTAGATAATTAAAATAACCCCGTATTTGTTTTAGCTATTGTTAGTCATGTTTTCTGTTACTTTGCAGACAAAGCAATTTCTAACAGATTCATCTTAATAACGAGTCACAATTATGAAGGCATAGTTCACTGCACTGTATTCCAGGAATGATAGCAGCTATCTAGGTACAGGTCTGTTCAGGGGAGGTTTTACTATCTCCATTTTACAGATAAGAAAACTGAAGCTCTAAGAGGTTAGGTGTCTTAGCCAAGGTCACCACAGCTAAGTGGCTGAACCAGGATTCCAACCCAGGTCTGACGTCTCCAAAGCTCATGATTCTTCTCTTTGAAATATTTTTTTAACTGTGAAATATAATCCGTATACAGAAAAGTCTACAACACATATAAGTACAGCTCAAGGAATGATCACAGAGTGAATACCTAGGTATCACCACCCAGACCAAGAAACACACTACTAGACTCCGGAAACTCTTTCGTGCCCCTTCCCACCTCCCTAATGGCAACCCCATCCTGACTTTTCACACCAGAATTTATTTCTGCCTGCTTCTGAGCTTCATGTCGTTTGTATTCTTTTCTATCTGGCTTCTTTCTCTCAATGCTATGGATGTGAGATACGACCATGTTGCAGTAAGAGGCTGACGTTTTTACCCCAATGGATTTAATCCATCCTACTGCTGACGAGCACGGAAACTGCTTCCAGCGTTTGACAACTGTGAGCAGTGCTGTTAGGAACATTCACGGAAGCATCTCCTAGTGCACATGGACACATTTTCGTCTGGGTTTATACCTAGGAGAGAAATTGCTGAGTCACCAGGCATGTTAATCTTCAATTTTACTGAACTGCCAAATCGTTTTCCAAGTGGCTGTACCAATTTACACCCCGCCAGCCCCGTCTGAGAGCCCCTGCTGCTTCCCGTCCTCACTATCACTAGCGCAGGCTTCCATCTACGCTGTGCTGCTGGCCGCCAGGCTCCGCTGTGCTCTGGGTGAGGCACGGCAGCTCCAGCACCACAGCGAGAAGACTCCCTAGTCTGCAGCAGAGCAGGGAAAAAAAATCCTCCCCCACGGGGATTGCTGTCAGCACCCAAAATACACTTGGGGCTACGGTTTAAAGACTAGGGAGGATCAACGTTAACTGGAAAAACACGCTCACCCCAAAAAGTCAACAGATGCAAGAGGTGGCAAAAATGACGTGTCATGACACTGCCTCTAAGCATACAGCCTAACCCTGCCAAACAGGACCTGGGCAAGAGGCATGCGTGTTAGGAATGAATGATCTCATGGTTGGGAGTTCCCAGTTCTGGCTTTGGGAATTAATAAACAAACCTCTCTTAGGATAAGCCGGATAGTCTTGAAGTACATCACGAAAAACTGTGGTGTGGATGCTCTGCCCTGCCAATCTGGGTGGCCCTGGGATTGTGAATTTCAATGAACGCACCAACGGGATCAGCGCCTTTCTATCCTGCTGACACTGCCCCACAGTGCCCTCTGCTGGGGCCAAGAGACAGCGTGGACCAGAAATCCTCATTCTCTTCCAACACTCGAGACAGGTGGCCTACCGTCACATTTTTGGCTCTGAAGACTTGACCAAAAGCCACTACTTGAAAAGCTCCCAGCTTTTCCTTCTCTGCTGGCGATAATAAGTAGGGCGCTGGCAGGCTGCAACGTGTGGCCACCTCTGCTCTCCACCTGGTCCTGTCCACCATCATGTCCTACCTGGACTGTGACAGCAGCCTTTTCCCAGTCTCCCTGCACCTGCCCCACCACCACCCCACGCCGGTCCATTCTTCCCGCAGCAGCTTGAGTCAGATGGTGTCTCTCCTCTGTGCAGAACCTGCTGACAGCGTTCCGTCTCTCTCCCAATAAAATCTACACTCGCAGGACTTCCCTGGTGGTCCAGTGGCAAAGAATCCGCCTTACAATGCAGGGGACGTGGGTTCGATCCCTGGTCAGGGAACTAAGATCCCACATGCCACGGGGCAACTAAGCCCACATGCCACAACTACTGAGCTTGCATGCCTCAACCAGAGAGCCCGCCTGCCGCAAACTACAGAGCCCACGTGCTCTGGAGCCTGTGCGCCACAACTACAGAGCCCACGTGCCCTAGAACCCACATACAACTAGAGAAGAGAAAAGCCCGCACGTCGCAATGGAAGATCCTGCATGCCTCAACGAACATCCCGCGTGCTGCCACTAAAACCCGACACGGCCAAAAGAAAAATTAAAAAAAAAAAACCCTTGCCTTAAAACAAAACCAAACAAAACTACACTCGCTGCTCAGGCTGCGAGACCCTGTGTGCTCTGACCCTTGATGACATCTGGCATCATCTCACTGAGCTGTGAAAGGGATTCAGGGCCACATCAGCAACTAACCATCGGCACAGGTTGTTCTCCACCAGCTACTGACTCAGATGCATCCCTGCCTTCCCCTGTGCTGCGTCCACCCTCCAAGAGCTCTTCCTGGGAGGTCACTTGGGAGTCAGTCTGCCTTGGTTCAAATCCCGGCTCTCCCCCTTCTCTAGCTGTGTGACTCTGGGCAAGCTGCTGAATTTCTCTGTGCCTGTTCCCTTATCTATAAAATGGGGAGTAACAGTGCCTGTCGCAAAGGGTTATAAAGATTCAAGAAGATAGTCCATGTACAGTGCTTTTCTACCACTGTGTCTGGCATACAGTGAGCACTCAATACATGTGTTCGCCATTACCACATCACACACGTCGGATGTTTTTACACAAAGCCATATGTGTAGTTAAAAATTTAAAAAAAAGTTAACCTTAATAGGAAGCTACAGTTTGTTTCTCCCCCCACTTAACAGTATGCTTTGGAGATGACATCACACCATCATCGGTGCCTACTGAACACAAGTGAGGTCCCAAATGAGGTTCGCTACTACACTTGCTTTTTACACTTAATACAAGGTTCTTCCTTTTCTGCTTTGTATACATATACACTGTTTAAATTCTTAATGAGTGACAGTTACTTTTTCAATAAAGAAAGAAAAAAAAAATCTAAACCTCTAACCCTCACAAAACTAAGGCTTGTCAAAAACTCATATCTGGGGCCAAAGGGAACCCACCGAGCCTGCTGGGCCAAAGAGTCCTCGGCTAGTTGGCATTCCTTGTGTCCTGCCGGCAAGGGGCTCAGGACAGGGCAGCCCTGGCCTGGAGCTTGTCCTGTCCAGGCTCAGGGTGGGTGGGGCTGATGTTTCGGCGTGTGGTCCTGAAGCCCAGCTCCAGTCTGTTCCCGCCCCAGCGGGAGGCTCAGAGCTGCCAACACTCCCATCCCATCTGCTGGGAGATGTGAGCCCACTCGGTCTGCTTGGCGGCCGGGGGCGGCCATCTGGGGCAGGCCAGCCGGCTGGCTTGGAAAACAGCCTGGGCCCTTCGCTCTGGCCCCCATGCCTTGGTTAACCGGAGCCCGAGATGTGTGTGTCGACAGGAGAAGGGCAGAACTCTGACCATAAGCTGAACCTTCACTCCCCAGAAAGGCCCTCTGACCTTACGGGAAACAGTGACAACACGACAGCAGCGTCATCACAGTATCTGCCGCTCAGAGCACTCACCACCCTGCAGCCTTGTGCTATGCCACCTCGTGCGTGCCGGTCCAGGAGAACCTTCCCGCCTCTCCAGGACACAAGGAACAAACGGTACAAAGTCTATTTTACAGATGAAGAAACTGAGGCATCCAGGGGTAAAGCCATCTGCCTAAGCTCACAAGGCTAGTGAGTGGCAGAGCCCAACCGAACCCCAAGCTGTCTGTTCCCAGAGCCAGAATACAAACTCAACCCCACAGGGCGTGGGGAGTGGTTAAGAGCACGGGCTGGGGACACAGGCAGTCTGCGTTCATATCCTGGCTCTGCCACTGGGGGACCCTCACGAGTGACAGCCCTAGGCCTCAAGAGTCCTCATCTGTAGAATGTGGGGAATGGGACCCACATCGTGGGACTACTGAGAGAATCTGAAGGGTCAATGCATATAAAACACTCGGAAGAGTGCCTGGCAGGAATATGTGCTAAGTGTTAGCTGTTCTTATTACTACTGTCATTACTACTTTCGGGTTATGTGACTCTCTGCCTCCATGGCAGGAAGGGCCTTAGGAAGGGGCAAGGCGAACCTTGTTGGCCCCTGCCCCTACCTCCAGATGACAGGATGACGAGGTCCTCAGGCCTTAGTGCCCAATAGGCGGCTCTGCAAGGGGCTGGGGCCAGGACTGAGTACACGTGTGGCCTGCATGTGTGTGAGGGGCAGAGAAAGGCCTGCTTGTGGCCATGAACCTCACGGTGGGCCAAAAGTCAACAGGGCTGACTGAATGTGACAAGGGGACAGGAAACTGAGACCTCTCCCAACGGCTATCCTCACTGGGCTCTCCCCGAGTGCCAGGCCCAGCACTGCCTATTTTATATGGGCAACCTCACCAAGCCCACACTATGGTCCTGTGAGAGTGGGATTCCCATGGGGGAAACAGAGGCTCTGAGAGAAGAAGCCACGTGCCCAAGGTTTCACAGCTGCTGAGTGACTGTGCCAGGCCTGGTCCTGCCTCAGGACCTTTGCACTGGATGTTCCCTGTGTCTGGAACACTCTTCCAGATGTCCACATGGCTCCTCTCATCTTCTTCAGGTCTTTTACTCAAATGTTCCCTTCCGAGTAACACCTCCCTTGACAATCCTGTCTAAAAATCTTACCACCCCCGCACTTATCTCTCTTCCTTGCTTTACTTTCCACCTTGTCATCATGTACCACGTAGTATAATTTACAAGAGTATCTACGTATTGTCTGCCTCCCCAGCAAAAATGCAGTCCCATGAGCATCTCTGCTGCCTTATTTACACTGTTTCCTCAGTGCCCAGCACAGTGCTGGCCGGTGGTGGTGCTGAGTGAATCTCCGTGGAGTGGATGAACCCCAGGCCTGTGCCCCTGAGCTGCGAAGGCCCTGTGCCCAGCCTGGGGTGGATCAGAGGCTAGTGTGTGGGCGCTGGGCGTGGGAAGTGAACGGAAGCAGGAACGAGCCAGGAATGGCACCAAGCCAGTTTCCAACCTACTGAATAGGAACCACAGCAAAGGGAGTGAATATACATAATCGGTGTAGAAAATGCCCGGCACACAGTGTGGAATAAATCTACAACACAACAGCAGCTGTAATACTATTGATTAGTATATGATGGCCGTTGTCATCTCACCTGGCAGCTCCCCACGTGTCCTGCAACACTTGGATACAGTGTGAGCTGTCACCTCACATTCTGCCCTGGTGTTCATCTGGCCAGAAAGGTGAGGAGAGGGAAGGAGGAAGATGCTGGGGAGACTCCGGGGCCGGTGACCACCTGTGATCTGGGGCACAAAGGTTTTGGGGCTGCCTCCCCTACGCTGCCATCTGTGTCATCTCACTCCCCCTCAGCGGGAAGGTCTTCGCGAGGGGATGCGGCCACGGCCCTCGGTGCAGCATCTGCCGGCCTGGATGAGGTCCAGGATCGGCCGGCCCCACATCCAAACTCCCTGGCAGTGCCTGCCTGTTGGGCTCCCATGTCTGTGCAAAAGCCCAGGCCCAAGGGGGATGGGGTAATGCAGGGGTGAGGGAGATCCACTGGGGGGGCCTGCCCAGCTGATGATTGCTCCTTTTCTGAAAAGGTCTTCCTTTGAGGTCTTTTGGAAGTCTCTATCATTTCTACTGGCCTAGCTCCCCACCTTTTGCTGAGGAACCACCCCCCTACCACCACCTGTGGGTGGCTCTGACAGAACTGTCGATCACAGTGCCCAGCCCGGCCCCTGGACCCAGGGTGGAGCACATGTCCTAGATCTAGACAGAGTCCTCTATCATCCCTGACAACAGTGACTGGCCCACACTTGTGATCCAAGCAGAGCCGATCAGAGTCCTTCCCAGAGATTCAGCAGATAAGAACGCGGAGGAGAAAGTATAAAGATGGAAAAGATTTGAGCAGCCGGTCCCCATTTTCCCATGACATGGAGAGAGCTTATTGGTAGCAGGAGAGGATGACATTCACAATGCAAAAAGCAGCAGAGCCAGCTGAGCGGGAGAGATAAGGAGGCAGAGTTCTGGTGACATCATTTGAGTGCCTGGGTCCAGCTATGCCTGAAGCCATTCCTACCCCTGGATTTGCAGTTACATAAACCAATGAGTTCTATTTCTGGCTTAAACCAGATAGAAGTAGATTTCTGCCACTTACAACTTAAGAGTCCTAATCGAGCAGGGTGCCCCCAACGGGCCTTGTTCCCTAGCCACAGCTGACATTTACTCCAAGGGAAGACCTCTGACCAAGCCAGGACAATGGGATCCTCTATTCTGAAGGAAAGTAGGCAGGCTGGGCCTGTTTTGAGCTGATCAACATCAACGGCAGTGCCTGCTGCTGAGATTCCCCAATTCCTGCCCTGCCCGAGACCTGCTGCCTTAGTTCTCCTTTCCACTCTGCAGGGCATCTCACAATCCTGAAAGAATCCCCTATATCTCTCCCTTTCTTTTTTATACTCATCACAGTTAATCTTTTGCAAATGTCAGAATCTTGGGCTCTGCAGTCAGACACACTGGATTCCAATCCTGGCCACTTAGTCACCGATTTCAGACATGTTTCTGAGTCTCAGTCTTCCCTTCTGTAAAATGGGGAGACTGACAGGATTGTTCTCCTGAGGCTGTTGGAAGGATTACGAGTTGAAACAGGGGAAGCACTTACCCACAGAACCTGGCACAGAGTAAGGGCTCATAGATGTGAGTGGCTGTGATTTATGTAATAATAACAATAGCAATGGGACCTACCTCGCGGGTCCGGAAGATGATCCTGTACTGGTACTGAGGCCCGTGGTCCTTGTGGTCCTCCAGCTTCTCCCGCTTGATGCTCACGGCCACTGGTCCCAGCTTCTCGTCCACGCCAAAGTAATTGGCATGCTCTGAGAGGGAAGAGCAGGTGAGCTCAGAGTCAGCTCTCTGGGAAGGAGGGGTGACGTCCCACGGCAGGGCTGCTGAGAGGACAGCCGGGGAAGGCTCTTGTGCAACCCGTACAGAGCTCTTGCGCAGGCTCTTGGGATCCTGGTCACACAAACCTCATGGCTGGTCACGATCACACTCAATGGAGAGACCGTTAAGAGGTTAAAGCCCACCTTACTATACCCCACAGAAATCTCCTGAGTCTCAGCGCTCTCATCTGGGAAATGGGGGGCCCTCACGCTACCCATGATTCATAGAGCCGATGTGAGAGTGAAACGAGGCTACGAACCAAAAACGCTTAGTGCAGTGCGTGCCATGTTATAAAACTAGCTTCGCTGTGATTATCCCATATTTGCAAATGTTCAGCAGCTTAGCTGCCAATTAGCCCTCGTGAAGTGGTTAGATTCTAGTCTAGAGAGGCTTTTGCCCGGCTGAAATCCGGGCCCTGGACTCATTAGATGTGTGGCCCAAGTCGCTTGACGGCATTCTCATCTGTACAACGGTGTCAGGAAGGATGGAGCCCTCTCTCAGCCGGTTGTAAGGACTAAACAGGTCAATAAGCATGGAGCACTCAGCACAGGGCCGGGCACAGAGTAAGCACATGAGATGTGTTGGCTAGTACTACCCCCAGGGCATGATGTTTGTCACAGAAAAGGACCATGATTCCAGTCCCCAAGCGTCACCTTTATCTAACCATATTTCTATAGATGTAGGAAACTTAAACACTACTCTTTTTTTCCTTATGGTGACAGAGACTTTACCAAGTCATGGAGGAAGTCTCCTGTTCTCTCCCCAAAATGACAGCTGTCTCCCCTTTTTAAAAAAACATGCTGCTGTCTTATAATCCTTCCAGGCAAACAGTTCTAATTGATATATAACCCAAGTATCTCCTGCTTGTGGTAGATGCCTGCCAGCAGTCTGTCTTAAGTCCGTGAAGTCAGCAGCTCCGCACTGCCAGAGATTCCTTCCCACCCCAGCGCTCTCAATATTTAAATGTTGGTTCCTATTCTCATAAGATGCTCTTGGTGATTCAAAGGCTTATCTAAGGCTCAAATGTGTGTTAATTAATGGTCCCAATAAGAACAGCACCTGCAGTGGGTTAAACAATCTCCCCAGCTGGTCAGAGAACAGAGTAAGTGTGCTCCACAGATATCAGTTCATTCCTGAAACAGCTGCAGGATCTGTTTCGTTTTCCGCCAATGCATACCCAGCACCTTGCGGTCTTAGCATAGAATAGGCAATCGATAAACACTGACCAATGACTAACTTATTTATGAGTTTCCAGGACTACAAAGAAATCATTCTTTTAAAGAAAAGCTTCTTTTTAATGCTCCATGATAAGCACTCACTATCTGCCTGATGAAGAACTGTTTTGATGTACAATCTTATTTGATCCTAACCACAGTCCTTCCGTGTAGGTATTCCTACGTGCAAGTTGAAAAGAACGTGTTCTCTGTTGGTTAGGTAGAAAATTAATATAGTATAAATGCAAAACCAGGTTTCAAATCCTCTCAGCCTTACTTTCTGGCTACTGGATTCGTCAATTTCAAAGAGCGACCCTGTCAACTTCTCCCATGGGTTGTGGATTTGTTCACGTCTCCCTGTCGCTGTATTAGTTTTTTATTTATATACCCCTCAAACAGGTTGCCAGGTATACAAAGGTTCAAAACTATTACAGTTTCTGGGTAAATTTTTAGAAAGTCAATAAGAAATGGCCCTTTTGGTTCTTCAAACAAAGCTTTTAGCCTTGAAATCTATTTTGTGTGATACTGATGTCACCTCACCAGTTTTCTCTTGGTTAGTGACTGTCTGAACTTCTTTTTTCACCCCTTAATTTTCAGTCTCTGTGTCATTTTGTTTCTGGGCATGTGATGCTGCTACAATCATCTCTGTTCCTCACATGAGGACACGGAGTCCAAGGGGTAAAATGTGTCACGTAGCTAATAAGCTATGAAAAAGACATCCCAAACCCAGGGCTGTCGGACTCCAACACTGGTGGACCTCCAGAGACTGTACTCTGGACGATCTAGTTGACATTTGTTGTATTTGACTAGGATACTGCTTTAAAAAAATTTTAAACTAGTTGCTGTGGAGTACTGGCTGCCTATCGGTTACCTATTCTTCCCTTCTTTCATTTTAAGAGAAACCCTCTGTTCTTGGAGGAAGAAAAGAGAGGGGCTATGTCTACCTGAAAACTAGCATTTCCCAGCCTGCCTTGCAGACAGGTGTGGCCAATAACCAGAAGCAGTTGGCTGGGACTTCTAAAAATGTTCTTTACAAGGGGCTGACTTGAAAAAAAAAAAAGGTAGGGGTGCTGAGTTGACATTTTGCCCGAATCCTTTCCTCCTTTTCTTTGCCTGGAATCATGGATGTGATGGCTGGAACTCCAGCAGCCATCTTGGACCAGGAGACCACCCTGAGGGCTCAGAGGCCATTGCACTAAGGCTGGCATTCCACTGTTTCTGAGGAGTAACCATACCAGTCCTGGGCTGCACATCTCCAGACTTCTTTATGTGAGACAAATAAACTTCTATGTTGTTTTAAGCCTGTTACTATATCAATTCAATTCTGAATTGATATAGGAGAATCCATACTAAAAAAATCTGAATTTCAGGAGAATCTAGAAAAATTGGAAAGGCTGGCAACACTGAGCTTGTCTATACTTCCTGATGACAACAGTGAGCTGGAGCTGAGCAGGAGCTGCCCTTTGTGCAGTCCCTGCCTGGTTTGCTTCCCTCTATTGTCTCCTGCCTGGTCCCCGGGGCTGCCTGGGTTTGTGGTCTCTGCACTATGCTCTGCTGCCTCCTAGGATTGCCTCATCAGCACTAATGAACTTCACCATGTGTGATGCCTGTGTTAACACCCTCCAAACATCAACGGCTCCGCCGTCAAAGGGAATCCAGAACCTGCCAGCTTCTTCCCCCCTCCTAGGCTCCCCTAGACCTCCCTATCACCATCTCCTGCCTGGACCATTGCAGCAGCCTCCTCCTCGGTCTCCCAGCTCCCCCTGCCCCCACAGCCTGTTCCCTAGAGGGAGGCTGAGAATACCTGAGTCAGATCAAGGCCCTCTCCTGTTCAGAACTTTCCTGCGGCCCCATCTCACTCAGGGTAAAAGTGAGAGTCCTCACTGTGGCTCACAAAGTCCCACTTGATCTGCCCCTGTCACCTGTCTCAGCTCCTTCCACTCTCCCTCAGTCACTCTGTCCCAGCAACACTGGCCTCCATCCTATTCCTCCAGTGTTCCAGGACTATTGCACTTGTTTCCCGTGTCAGGAACACTGTCCTCAATCTCCACAAGCCTCCCTCCCTCACCTCCTTCACCTCAGTACTCAAAGGGCACTCACTAGGAGGCCCTCCCTGACCATTCCCTACTGAAAATGCAACTCCCAGCACTGACACTGTTTCCCTCTTCCCTGCTTTACTTTTCTCCACCGCACTTGCCACTCACCACACCTTACGTATTTATCTAGTTTTATTGTTTGTCTTACCCCACTAAGACATTAGGAAGACAAGGTTTTTGTTTCAAGCTGGTCAATACTGTATCCCCCAGCTCTAGAAAGTGCCCTGGCACATAGCTGACCCAAGCACATATTTGCTAAGTTAATGCATATCTACTGTTTCATGTAGCTCGGGGTTTTAAGGTGCTACCCATGTGTCATGAGGCTGGACTCCCTGCATCGTCACAGCCCCTCTCTGAGGGAGGTCTTGTGTCTTTCTGCACCCTCGGTGCCCAAGGAAGGGCCTGGCAGCGAATGAATGAGCAGTGACAGTCTCAGAGACCAGGTGCTGCCCACCTGTCTGCCCCCACCTCACCTTTGCCCACGAAGTAGTCCTGGTAGTAGCGGGCGCCCAGGTCCACGTGCTCGATGCTGTACTGCCGCGGGCGACTCTGCGTCCTCTGCTGTTCCTTGGGCACCTCCAGCACCGAGATGCTGGCGTTCGTGCGGTAGGCGCTCAGGGTGGGCTCCGGAGGGCGGCCCTCTCCGCCGCCCCCACCGCTGCTGCCTGTGGAGCCCGCGGCCGCCCGGGAGAAGCTCACGTTGCGCTCGCACTCACCGCCGATCTCGTTGCGGAAGTGCGGGCAGCTGAGCAGCAGGTCGTTGCTGTTGTCGTCGCCGAGATCCTGCTCCAGGTTCTCCTTGCAGTTCAAGTCCTCCGTGCTGGTGAAGGCGGGGTCCAGGCCGCCGAGGCTGTGGGCCCGCGACGCCGTGAGGGACGCCATGGCCGAGGCGGCCGAGGCCCCGGTGGTCGTGTTCCGCCGCTGGGCCGTGGACGCCCGGTTGGCGGCCGCCTCGTTGAGGTCAAACAGCATACTCTGCACGTCGAAATGGGCGAAGCTCTTCTGGCAGACCCACGGCCTGCTGGCCTCCGGGGGGCTCCGGCCGTCCTCGGCCTCCCCGGGGCACCGGGCCGCTTCGCCCTCGGCTTTACTGCTCCGCAGCTTCCGGAAGATGGACGAGTCCACCGCATCCCCACTGCCCAGGCCCCGCGTGGACTTCTTCCGGGCCTTCTCCTTCTCCTTCATGGGCTGCAGTGGCAGCAGGCCGTCCTTGGCGGGCTGCCCGTTGCGGGCGTCCCCCTTGGCTCCACTGCCGCCCCCCGCCACGTGTCGGCCGGGATCGGCCCGCAGGAGCTCAGTGAGGCTCGGGGCACCCCGGGCCTCGGGCTGCTCGCTGCGGAACTCATTGAGGATGTCGAAGAAGCTCTGCTCGGGCACACCCTGCACGTCGATGGAGGACGTGCTCCCATACTCGCGGAAGAGCGGCAGCGCCCCCGTGTGCCGGGCGCCCCGGGGCTCCGCCGCGTCCTCCAGGTCGCACTCGCTGAGGGTGATCTCGCTGCTGCTGCGGTGCCGCAGCGGGAGGAAGGCCCTGCCGGGGGACCGGGGCCACCCGTCCTGGAACTCCACATCCTTAGACCTTCTCCTGGAGAGTCGGTGCAAGGCTTTGGACCCTGAGGAAGCCGGGGTGCTGGTGGGGGGCTGTCCGTTCTGTACGCTTCTCATGGAATGGGCCACCTTTGTGGCCTTTGTGCCATCTGTGTCCTGTGAGGGGCTGGGGTTGTTCTGTTCTCTCAGGGCCTCCCGCTTGGGTGGCCAGTCGGCCACTCTTGCCCGCACGCCCATCTTGGGCACCGCGGGGGTGGTGGGACTGGGGCGGGTGGTGGCACTGGCCGGGCTCTCACCCACAGCCTGGGGCATGCTGCCGTTCTGGACCCAGAATCCCATGGGAGCGTAGTCCCCTGTGTGCGGGCCGGGGAGGACATCGGCTGCCCTGGTCCCACAGCTGACGGCCAGGTCCACACCATCGTTGGGAATGGGCCGATAGGTGGCCATAGTCCACGGGCACTGGAGTGCTACTGGCCCCTGAAAGCTGTAGACTAACTTTATGGGGTCCCCTGGCCCTCAGCCATTGTTCAGGGCCACCAGTCCCAGGATGAAGGATTCTGGCCCCTGAAGCCTGTCGGGAAGGTTGTGAGCCTGTGGAGTCCAGTTCTCCACCATCGCTGTGGACAACTGAGCCAGGACAACCTCACGAGGCAGGCGCTGTCCTGGGGCCTCCAGACTGAGTGGCTCAGCGGGGCCGAGCAAGCAGCAGGTGTGCGCGAGGGCTGGCAGGCTGCAGGGGTGCCTTCCCTGCCATGCTGAAAAGGGAGAAAAGGCAAAGGTGAGATGTGACGTTATACTGCTCCCAGAGAATGACCTTTTGTTTTTGACAGCTTTACTCATTTAAAAACAAACAAAACCACAAAAACCGTTTTACTATGGAAAATTTCAAACATACCCCAAAGCAGAGAGGAGGACACGATAAGCCACCCCACCAGCTTCAACACTATTAACTATTGGCCATTCCTGTTTCATCTGTTCCCCTACTCCTCCACTTTGTTTCTGGCACAATATTTTAGAATAAATCCCAGACATCAGGCCATTTTACCTATAAATAATTTAGCTTGTATCTCTAGCATATAAGGCCTTCAAAAAAAAAAAAAAGTAACCACGATACCTTTATCATACCCATCTAAATAAATAAGAATTCTTTAATGTCATGTAATACCCCAACTGCATTACATTTCCCCGCACTGTCTCAAAGATGTCTTTTGAAAGTTGACTTGTTCAAATCAGGATCCAAACAAGATCTGTACCCTGCTTTGGCATATATATTTCTTAAGTCTCCACTACTCTACAACCCCCCCTCCCCCATCTTGATGCTATTTACTTATGGAAGGAATGAGGTCACTTGTCCTGCGGCGCTTCTCACTTTCAGGATCTGGCTGACTGTTCCCTGTGGTGTCACTGCACATGTTCCTCTGCCCCCCATGAGTCCTGTCTACTGGTGGTTGTACACAGAGGCTGCACAGTTGTCCATCTGTTTTGTAGTCCACCTGACCAGCCACCCCGCCAGAAAGGAAGTGAAAAAGATGGAGGAGTCACCATGAGCACTGGTGGATTTGGGGGAGGGAATGTCTCTAGAAATCTATGTGATTAATAAATATTGATACTATGAGAGCTGGCAGATCAGCTCCTATTGCTTCTTTGCTGACAGGTCCCCAGTGGCTTCTTACTGCATTAGAATAAAATCCAAATTCCTTCCACTGGCTCATGAGCCCCACAGGACTGGCCAGTCTCCCTGTTGCCTCTCCCCAGCCCCAACTAAGGGATGTGCCTCTCCCATCACACTGGCCTTCTTTTCTGTTCTTCTGACATATCAGGCCCCATCCAGGATGTGTGGGTATCCTTCCTCGGTCCTTCACCAGGCTGGTTCCCTAACTTGATATTCATTCTTTAATGAAGCCTTCCCAAACCACTCTAGGAGCCTTTCTCTGTCACTCTGCTCTCTTCTTTTTCCTTAGAGGTTACCACTAATTGAAATTAGTTTGCTATTTACTGGTTATCTCCATCACTAAATTATCAGTTCCAGAACGGCAGGGCGATCTGTGTTGTTCACTGATGTAGCCCCAGCTCCTGGAATAGTGTCCAGGACACTTGTTCACAAGTGTATGAATGAGCGAACAGACAGCCTCCACCTGACCTGATGTGTTTAGTGCATCCTGACTTGCGCACCTCTGGGGAAGGGAGTTCATTCTTCTTCTGCCCGGCAACATAAAGTACTCTGCAGGATCACTTCCCTTTGTCTCTACCCTGAGCTTCTGGAAGATGAAACCCTCAGTGGGGAAGGAAGGGGAAAGTGGATCATGGCCTGTGGCAGAACCTGCTGCTTGTCCCAGCAGCTGTGCCTCTTTCTCCTGCCAACAGTACTGATTTTATTCAGGGCAGCAGAGTGCTGGGTCGGCCTGGGCATCTGACTCAAGGTGACTAACAATTACTTTCCCTTGGAATGTGGAACTGGACATGGCCATTGTGAGTGATGTGCCTGACTCATGTGAGTCAGTGAGTGTTGGTGCTTTCTGAGTGAGTGGAAGGCCTCCTGTGTGAGCACGTGTATGAGTGTGTGTGTACGCGCACGTGTACACGTGTAGGAGGCATTTCACAACTCATGCCTAGAGGTATGGAGTTAGCTGGCAGAGAGGCACCGCCGGGGAAGCATGAAGCAGATTCATGGAGCAAAAAAGAAGGGGAGCCTATAGCCTCTGAGAAAGTGAGAACCAGGTGAGGGGAGAGGTGGGGCTGGGGCGCAAAGCGCCCTCTTCCTGGTTCCCCATGAGCATTCCTGAAGGTACCATAGGGAGGCATACAGGGGAGGTGGCAGAGAAGGGGCAGGAAAGTGGAGAGTACCCAGGGTTGGGCTGGTTAGGGGAGATGGAGGCCAGGTGAAGCCGTGGGGACCTGGACAGCAGAGCGTCCTCTAAAGAGGCAGCTGGGCCTCAGCTTCTGCAACCAAGCCTTGCGGGCATGTGGATGCCTGATCATGGGATTTTTCAAGAGAAACCAGAAATCTAGAACTGTATGCAACATCTCCCAACCTGAAAAACAAAAACAACAGCTACGACAGCAACAAACTAACATGCAGAGATGACCTCTAAAAGGACTTTCAAGAAACTGCTCACGGTGGTTGCCCCTGGGGAGGGAAACTGGGTATCTTTCCTCTCCACTCCCAGCCCCATCCCTGCTTCATTTATTTTCTTTAGTACTTATACTCACTTATGTCTCTGATTTATTCCTGGCCTCCCTCCCCCCATAAGAATGTGAGCTTGTATAACTGATTCACTTTGTTATAAAGCAGAAACTAACACACCATTGTAAAGCAATTATACCCCAATAAAGATGTTAAAAAAAAAAAAAAAAGAATGTGAGCTACTGTGTATCCCCAGGATCTGTGTTTTGGAAGAAGGGGCAGAAAGGAGCCTTACTTTTTATTGCACACCACTGGCTACCACTTGCATTACTTACATGTATTCTTAGTCAACAGATGAATTACCAACACACACCACAACGAGGGCCAACAAAGTAAGTATGTGGGCCTGATTTGAGCAGGGGCTGCTGGTTTGTGACTTTCGGTGACTGGTCTTCAGCTTCGCCAGAGATGAGGGCCTGAGGGCAGCCCCAAACTCTGCTAGGCCCCGGAACCCAGGCCAGGCTGGGGTATCCCGACCAGCTGAGGGCACTGTTGGCGCCGCTTGGCAGCCCAGCTGTGCCCTTGGGTCAGCCTGGCAGAGGATTAGTCCTTTGAGGTCACGTTTGGGCTGGCTGGGAAACGCAGTGGCCCCGATGCGACCCTGACTTGCTTGTGCAAACACCTCTGACAGATGGGCTTTGCTGATGGCATTTTGTTTCAGCTCAGTCGGAAACCCCCAATTCGCTTTGCTCCCTTCTATGAAAACACACAGATGTTCTTGAGGCCCCAGTCTCTGCACAAATCCCTTCCCCGAGCAGGTGCAGCTGAGTCTCCTTGTGACATTCACAGACTGAGTGTATGATACCCACAGCCTCTCTGGGATTCAGGGACCGGTGCACACTGGTCCCTTTCTAGCTGTCTCTGTCGAACTCCCTCTTCCTAGAAGCACTCTGATCTTCCTGATGGGGAACCTCTTGTTATGAGAGCCAGACTGCCTGGGTTCAGATACTGGTGTGCCACGGACTGGTTACTGAAACTGTGACTCAATTTCAATCCGTAAAATGGGGATAATACCATCTACCTCATGGTCCCTGCTATTATCACCGTTCCTTCGCATATCTTTGGCAGGAGTTCTTCCCCGCAATTACAGAAGCACAGCCAGGGGTGGGCACAGGACCTCAGCAGAGCATAAAAGGCTGGAGGGTGTCCTGCAGTAGCGGGGGATGTGGATCTGACTTTTCCTACATGTCACTTGCTAGGGGCCCTGGTGTTCCTTTCTTCCAGTGTTGCTTGGCTCCTGCCTGTTTTCTACAATTGCTCCTCTGGCCTCCTGTTGATTCTGTAAGCCACTGATAAATCTGCCTCTGCCCAAGACTGTCAAGCAAGGCTTTTGCTGCCGGCATCTGAGGACCTTGACTAAGACACGGTGCTGTGTGCAAAGAAGGCACCTGTGGATGGTGGAGGGGAACAAATGGGGCCAAGGCAGTGGCACAATGAGAAGCAAGCGACAGTGGGTGAGTCAGGTGGGAGGCATTTGGCTGCAAGTAACAATACCGTCCAATGGTGTCTTGGGCAATGAAGACACTTCATTATCTCATGTAACAAGGAGGCCAGATATGGCAGCTCCACGCTTGGTACAGGGAAATGACGTCAGGCGTTTTCTCTTTCTCCCCCACTGCCATCCCGCAGTGTGCTGCTGGCTTACATCTTTGGCTTGTGGCCCCGTGGTCACAAGCTGGCAGCCACAGCCATGCCTCTCACTGAACTACTGGCGAGGGGTAAAGAAAGGGATGATGTAAGAGTGTTCTTACCGATCTGACCCTAATCAGGAAGGAGAACATTGCCAGAACATTGCCCCTCCCTCCACAGACATTCTTTTATGTCTCATTGGCCAGGATGTGGTCCCTTATGGCCACTCCGGTTGCCAGAGAAGCTGGTGAAGCCAGCCAGAGTCTATGATCATCCTGATTGCCCATGGGCCACTGAGGACTCATCCCTGGGGCTGGCCACACTGGTTCCCAGAAAACGTCAGGGTCTGTTAGAAGAGCGGGCAACTAATGGTGTATCTGTGTAAGAGCTCCCAGACTGTCATTTGTAAAGAAGCTGGGGAACTCTGACCTGAGAGGATGTTTCCTTATCAGGCCCCCAAAGCCTGGAGGCTAGAACAGCAGGCGGACAGGCCAGCACCATGGCCCCAGTGTCCTGGCTCTGAAGGGCCCTGCTCTGTGGGGTCACAATATCTGCCGGAACCTCACAGAGCAGAGGAAAAGGGAAAAACACAAGCCTTCCAGTGTTAGACATTTGTAGTTTGCTCCCCTAGCCTCCATGACTCCTTTTTCCAACAACAGCCCAGATTTCCCTTTGAGAACCTGCCCGCTCTGACCTCCACCCAATGGGCTAGAGGAGGGCTTCTTCTCAAGGTCAGGAACAAATCACACAACTCAATCAGAACCAGAGACCTAGTGATGTCTTTGCTAGAAGTGCTGGGGCTGAAGACTGTGCTTTTCCCTTTTACCCCGAGCCAGAGAGGATGTGAAAGATGGAATCACTGCAGCCATCTTGTGACCATGAGGGGAGAACCATCTGTGAAAGGGGCTGAGAGTTACAGACCATCTGGGGGCTGTAGTCATCATTTGAGTCTCTACATCAAGCCTGGACCTGAAGCCAACCCGATTCCACTTCCCACCTCTGAACATTTTAGTTACATGACAAAACAACAACAAAACAACATCTGTAACAACAGCTACCACGTATGACCCTTCTGTGGTCCAGGTCCTTGTCTAAGCACCCGACATTTGTTATTTCTCTTAACCCTCACAGCAGCTCCATGAGGTAGATATCATTATTATCTCCAGCTTACACACGAGGAAACAGGAAGGAAGGAATGTGTCCCAGACCATATGACCGTGAGGTGGCAGAGTTGGGACTGACCCCAGCTGCTTCATTCCTGAAGTGAGGCAGTCCTGAGCTCAGGCACCAGCCCTCCCAGTGATCACAGGCAGCCTCCTGCGCCTCGTGATTCTCCTTTTCTTCAGTGGTGACACACAAGAAATGATCTCCACATACAACTGCTCTTCTGAGTTCCAAACTCAGGTACTTACCTGCTTACTTGACACCACCATGTCTGTATCTCATATGCACTGCAAACTGAACATTCCCAGCCTGACTCTTGACCTCTCCCAACCACAAAACTTGCCCCTTCTCAGGACAGTCAGGACGGGCTGAGCTACATTACACTAACAAAGGACCCCAAGTGCTCAGAGGCTTACACAGCAAGGGTTTGTTTCTTGTTCATACTGCATATCCATCATGGGTTGGCCAAGGGCCCCGCTCATGTCAGCTTTGTTCCCAGTTGAGGGAGTAGCCCTTCACCTGAGACCCTGCCAATCTCAGAGGGAAAAGACATGGTTGAACCATGCAATGGCCCTTAAAGTTCCTGCTCAGGAATGACACGTGTCACTTCTGCAAACTACATTTTATTGGCCAAATCAAGACAAGAGATGTCAGCAGGGTGGTACACCAGAGTATCTGTCAGAACAGGAATGCAACTGGCCATCTGCTTCCTCTGCATCTCAGCAAAAGGCACTTACTTCCACCCAAGGGCTCAAACTGGAAACGTCAATGTCATCCTTCACACTTCCTCTCCCTCACTCCACACGTCCAATTCACCACCCCACGTCCTGTTGACTCTCCCCACAGCATATCCGAATCCATCTTTCTCTCCCACCAGCCCTCTGGTCTGAGCTGCTGTGACTTTCACCGGTTCACTACACCACAGCCTCACTGGTGTCTCTGCTTCTGTTCCTGTGCTCCTAAGGGCCCTTTTCCACACAAAAAAATTCAAAATCTTCCTCTCAGTCCTCCAGGCTCCCTTTCCTCTTCCCCTTGCTCTTGGAGCCCAGGCCACAATGTCCCTCTTTCAGTTCCCCTCACACCCATCTTCCCTGCTGTCTCAGGACCTTTGTACATGCCATTCCTGCTCGCCTTCCTTTACCTAGGTAATTCTTTCTCAAGACTCAGGACAAATGACACTTTCTCCACCTAAGCTTCGTTTCTCACCAACCAGTTCAATCCCCAACCTGAGCTCTCTGCATTTCCCTTTGGTGGTACCTGCATCAATATATGTAAGTAGAGACCTCCCTGGTGGTCCAGGGTTAAGAATCCGCCTTCCAATGCAGGGGACATGGGTTTGATCCCTGGGTTCGATCCCTGGCTGGGGAACTAAAATCCCACATGCTGCGGGGCAACTAAGCCCACGCGCCGCAACTACTGAGCCCACGTGCCTCAACTAAAGAGCCCACGTGCCGCAACCACAGAGCCCACACACTCTGGAGCCCGCCTGCCACAACTAGACAGAAGCCCACGCGCCACAATGAAGAGCCCGCATGCCACAAGGAAGCCCTTGCATGCCCCAACTAAGACCCAATGCAGACAAAAATGAATAAATATTAAAAATATATACATATATGTAAGTAATTTACCACGTAATTAATTGTTTCCCATATGTGAAGTTTGTGAGGCACTGAATGTGAGTCACTGCCTGCACCTGTGGCACAAGCCTGACGCACAGTAGGCCATTAATAAATATCTGCTAAATAAATGAGTGGATGAATGACTTCATTCTGGACCAGGAAGCACCGTCTCAGTTGGGGTCCGTGACCTGAGGGTAGGTAGGGCTTGCTTGGTGCCCAAGTGTGTCTGCCCCTGGGAAGAAGCTGAAAGTAATGTGTTGGGGGGAGAGACAGTGTCTGTGTGTGTGTGTGTATGTGTGCTGCCCCTTCACAGGCCTTAGATGAGAGGGTTGCTAAGTAGGCATCCAGGGCCTCCATCCTATACAGCCTCTGTGTCCAGGGCTGCCCTGGTCTACTCCAGATGTTTCTCCTTTATGGAAACACGACCCAGTCATTGTGATGGGGGCTCAGTGGGACCCGTGAGCTCTGGATAGCTCAGCGTTGTGGCACCAAGTCTGAGGGCTACTCTCAGAGGCTCACGGAGAACAATGACTCCTCCAGGGACACAGTGGCGATTCAGCAGTTTCGGGGCACATACAAGTCATTCATTTGTCCAGTAAGAACTAGTTAGTCCTTGGGCTTCCCTGGTGGTGCAGTGGTTAAGAATCTGCCTGCCAATGCAGGGGACATGGGTCCGAGACCTGGTCCAGGAAGATCCCACATGCCGCGGAGCAACTAAGCCAGTGCGCTACAACTAGTAAGCCTGCGCTCTAGAGCCCGCGAGCCACAGCTACTGAAGCCTGCACGCCATAACTATGGAAGCCTGTGCGCCTAGAGCCCGTGCTCTGCAACAAGAGAAGCCACTGCAGTGAGAAGCCCGCGCACCGCAACGAAGAGTAGCCCCCACTCGCCACAACTAGAGAAAGCCTGCGGGCAGCAACAAAGACCCAACGCAGCCAAAAATAATAAATTAAAAAAAAAAAAAAGAACTAGTTAGTCCTTAAAACTCATTCATTCATTCACTCACTCATATAACAAACACCTACCACATTCTTTTTTTTTGGCCGCACTGCTGGGCTTGTGGGATCTTAGTTGCCCGACCAGGGATGAAACCTGGGCCCTTGGCAGTGAAAGCGCGGAGCCCTAACCGCTGGACCGCCAGGGAATTCCCACATCTATCACGTTCTTACAAATCATTCAGTCCAAAAAATTCATTCAGTCAAAAAAAGCACTGAAAACTTATTCACTTATTCACCATTTACTAGGCATATATAACTCACTTATTCCACAAACACTAAGCACTTAAAATCCATTAATTTATTCAATAAATTTCTTAAAGCATCTACTATGTGCTGTTATAGGAGCTGAAGATATAGCCCTGAGCAGGGCAGACCACGCTCCCCACCCCTTAAGAACTTACTTCCAGTAGAAGGAAGCCAGAGAAATAAGTAAACAAAGACAGAAAACAAGGGAACTTCAAAGGGTAGTCAGCCACATAAAGGAATAAAATGTAATGCTGTGACAGGTTGGGAGGAGGTCCCACCCTGAAGGCTCAGAGAGGGGGTGCCCTCTGACCTGGGGTCTGCATCAAGAGAGGGCGCCTGCCGTGCCCCAGGTGTGCTGATGAGCGAGGCTGACGTGCTGGGGCAGGAAAGCTGGGAGCGGCCCATATACAAGGCTCTCTTGGGTTGTCTGAGACGGTGGTTCTCTCCCCCAGCTGTCCATTAGAGGCACCAGGGAGCTTAATAAAAATACGGGTGTTCACACCCCACCCCTAGAGAGTCTGGATCAGCTGGTTTGGGGTGGGGCCCAGGCCTGAGTGTCTTTTTTTTTTTTTTTTTTTTTTCCTGTTGCGGAGCGCAGGCTCAGCGGCCATGGCTCACGGGCCCAGCTGCTCCGCGGCATGTGGGATCTTCCCGGACCGGGGCACGAACCCATGTCCCCTGCATCGGCAGGCGGACTCTCAACCACTGCGCCACCAGGGAAGCCCCTGAGTGTCTTTTAAAAGCTCTGCAGCTGATTCCAACATGCAGCCAGGGCTGAGGAGAGAGGAAGAAATGGACAGAGCAAAGAGAGGAGCGTCTGACACCAAGCCTCGAGAGGCCGCAAATGTCAGAGGGAGTGAGCACACTGGCCACAGCGGGCCCAGGCAGAGGGGCAGGAGGGCAGGTGTGCGAGAGGCCCTGGAGGGGGGGTGTGGTCTGGGGAGGACCAGGTGGTTCACAGACTGGATGCTGCTGAGAGGGTCACCTTTGGTGACAATTACTGGTCTGAAGGGCACTGTGACCACTGCAGGAGGTACTTCGGGGGACTGCCGCTCCAGGGAGCCTTGTCCACGCCCCTTGTCCCCGGTGCTGCTGGCCAGCACGCCTCCCGCCAGCCCCTCCACACCCCAGGCAGAATCACCTTTGTCCTCCCCTCCCTGAGCTCCCAGGGCTCTGGACTACAAGAGTTAGCCCACAGGATTTTTAAGCCTCTGAGTATCTTTTGCTCTCCTTAGACCTTGAACAGCTCCAAGTTTGTCGTGGACTGAGGTCTAATGTTTGTTCTTGCCACATGGGTCAGGTAGAGGGGAGGAATGATATGGTGGTGATGCTTATAACAATAAGGCCAATACTAATGAGTTCTCCTGATGGGCCAGGTACGGGGCTACCCTCGTGGGGTGTATTAACTTGTGTGTCATGATAACCCTATTAAGTAGGGACCCTAGCATGCCCGTGTTACAGATGAGGCAAGGGTAACATGGCCAAGTCACACAGCTGGGATTCAAACCTCGACAGTCTGGCTCCCACATCTATGCTCTAAATAAAAGATACAGCAGGTGCAATGGGTGTGTTGTGTGAATACATGAATGACGCAAGTATCTTTGAAATCAATTCATAAGGACAAAGCTCTGGAATGTCAGCAACACCTCAGCAGATTTCAGATTAAGAATCTGTTTCCTCCCCGCTATATCTTTCCCCACTTTATTGGAAACCTGAGCATACCCAGGACCACTTTAGAGCTCCCCCAGGAAACAAGGTGGATGGAAATCTCAGAAATCTCATTAGAAAGTATCATGGCAGAGACTGCTCCATCAGCCCAAAGAACAATGAGCAGGGCCTTGACCATGGCCATATACTACTGTGATGTTTCGTATGCTCAACAACTCTGACATCCGATGTGTGGGTTTTCCATACCAAGCAATTCTCGTAGGGCTGGGTGTCCCACAATTTAACTCAATCCTGACACTAACTACCCAGCGTGAGCACAAACCCCATAGGTAAAGGGCTCAGTCCCATAAGACCGTCCCCACTTCAGACCCCAACTGCAAGCAGTGGGTCCCTAGGTTACCCACACTTCTGTCTGACTTGGCTACAAATCAGAGGTTCCCACGACCCCCTCCTCAAGTTCAATAATTAGCTATAACAGCTCACATAACTCAGGAAACACTACTTACTACTCCTGGTTTATTATAAAGGATACAGATGAACAGTCAGATGAAGAGATACACAGGATGAGGTCTAGAAGGGTCCTGAGTGCAGAAGCTTCTGTTCCTGTGGAGTTTGGGGTGTGCCGCCCTCCCAGCATGTGCATGCGTTCACCAACCTAGAAGCTCTCTGAACCGTGTTGTTTAGGGCTTCATGGAGGTTCTGTTATGAAGGCCTGATGGATGAAATCACTGGCTATTGGTGATTTAATCTGCAGCCCCTCTCCCTTGCCAGAGGTCAGGAGGGTGGGGCTGAAAGTCCCAAGCCTCTAATCACGTGGTTGGTTCCTCTGGCAACCAGCCCCATCCTGAAGATATTCAGGGTTCCACCAAGAGTCACCTCTTTAGCATAAACTCAGGTACGGTTCAAAGGAGCTTATTTTGAATAACAAAAGACAGTATCACCCATATCTCTCAGGAAATTCCAAGGGTTTTAGAAGCTCTTGTGCCAGGAACCTGAATGAAGACCAAAATATTTTTCTCATTATATCACAGTATCACGCTGTGAGAACCTGCACTTTCATATTTAATGTCAGAGCCCAGCGGATGGGTGTTTCTAATTTAAACTTTCCCAGGCATCCAGGAGGGCTCCACATTCCTACCTAGGAGTCAAGAGCAGTCCCCACAGGGGCAAGGGCAGCCATGTACAGCTATTACGCTCAAAACAGGTGAGGGTCCCACACAAGTCAGAGTTAAATCGGTATCGGTTTTTTCCCCTTGGGGAAATAGAAGAATGAACTGGAATTATGCATTGAAAATGTAGGTGTGCATATTGTTTTTATTTGTATCCAGCAATTCCCCTTCTAGGAATCTCTTCCTCGGATATTCACCCCAGTCTTTCTCGCACCTTGAAAGACAGACTCAAGGTGGTTCAACCGCAGGGGTGCTCACACTGCCGCACTGCTGTAATATGGAAGCGCTGGGAACAGCCCCAATGCCCACGAGCAGAGGATGGGTTAAGTGAACTGGGTGCCTCTATTCCAGGGAAGGTGCCGCAGCTGTGACAAACAGTGAGGTAGCACCATGTGGTGTCGTGCATGCGGACTGTCCACACGGCCTGAAGGGAATGAGCATGGCTCATACTTACTGAGTGCTTACTGTGCACCAGGTGAAATGCTTACACACATTCACCCATTTAATCTTCATGACAAGCCTGAGGGACCATGCTCATTTAAAGCCAATGCAACTCAGTCCAGAGAGGCTGAGTAACTTGCCCAAGGTCACTCAGCTAGGATCCAGTAGCACTGGGATTTGAACCAAGGCTATCCAGCTTCCTACCTTATACTCTTTTACTCTATGCTGCCACTTGGGAAGGAAAAGCAGCAAGTTGTGGAATAGTTTGTGTAGCATGACCCCATTTGGTTTAAATAAGAGGGGGACAGATTTTGTTAGTGTGAGTGTGTATATACATAAATTCTATAAAATGTACAAGAAAGGGTCTAGGAAGACATCCACCAAACCATTAAAAGTGGTTACTTCTGGGCTTCCCTGGTGGCACAGTGGTTGCGAGTCCGCCTGCCGATGCAGGGGACACGGGTTCGTGCCCCAGTCCGGGAAGATCCCACGTGCCGCGGAGCGGCTGGGGCCGTGAGCCATGGCTGCTGAGCCTGCGCGTCCCGAGCCTCTGCTCCGCAACGGGAGAGACCACAACAGTGAGAGGCCCGTGTACCCCAAAAAAAAAAAGGATGCTTCCTGAAGTACAGGCACATGCACCAGGCCCACCCAGGAGCTGCAGCCATGCTCGTGGAGTGGGGATACAGTGACAGAGCTGGGCTACGGGCCTCTGTGGTCAGGGGAGCCCCTTCTGGGAAGACTTAATCAGGGGCACAACCCCTGCTCCAGGGAGCTGGACATCCCTCGAGGGATCTCCTGGCTCTAGCCAGGCCCAATGTCAAGCCACACGCACTGGTATGGCCGTGCCGTTTATTTTGATATTGAAGCTTTTTGGTCTACGGCTGCTGCCTCGAAACCCCGAGTGTTCCCGCTATCACTGTGTGGGGCAACGCTGGGCCCACAGAGGCTTCCAGGACCCCACTTCTGAGGCTGCTCTCGTGGCTGCTGCTGCCCAGGTCGGACTGGTGGTTAAATATTCAGTACGTTCCCCCGCAGGGCTCACTCCTGTGGCCAGGCCAAACTTCCTTTAGAAGATGGTTGCCTTGTCAGCTTGGTGCCTGACTTGCTAACTAATCCCAGCTAATTGCCACTGAAACCTGCTAAGATCACATCTGTTGGGTCTAGAGATTAAATCAATATTTGACAATCTTGATTAAACAGAGCCAGGGAATCCTTGGCAAAGAACATCTGTTAAAGCCCTGTTCTTTCCATCCTGCTCTTGGGGGGCCAGGCCGGAGGTGTCTCGGGCTCTGCCTGTCCTCACCTGAGGACGACTCTGGGGTGAGGGGCGGGGAGCAGTGGAGCCCACCAGGGACACCACGGCCAGGAAGGCTCCCCGTGGTGGGAGGGGAGGGGCGTGAGGGGGACACACATAGCTGGGCCTTGTTAGCCTGGGTGGCACCCAGCTGCCAACAGTAACCATCCTAACTGCCCCCCTCCCCCATCCAGAGTGCCAGGCCCCCCTGCAGAGTACGTGCCACAAAACACTGAATTCAAGTTTCCTAGTGACCAGTGGAGGCAGTGTTCTCATCACCTCCATTTCAGAATGGGGAAAGCAAGGTTCTGAGAGGGGACATTACCTGCCCAAGGTCGGAGGAGCAGGGGTCTGAACCTGGGTCTCAGAACTCTGAACTCTGACTCACTCCAGAGTCTGTCCTGAGACCACTCACGGACAGGAGTCCAAGTTGTCAAAAGTGAGAGCAAAATCTGGCACTTACGGAGCCAGGAGCCCAGGCTGGAGGCCTGCTCCCATGGTCCAGTTCTCTCAGCTACACTTAACAACGGCAGCCCCGCTAAGAAGCACTGGCCTCACACCTGGCCCTAACTCAACCCATGCGGCCTCCCAGGGGGAAGGCTCTACCATTCTGCCCCACACTGCAGAAAGGAACACTGAGGCTCAGAGCGGCAAGTTACCTGTTTGAGATCACCCAGTGAGGGAAAAGGCAGAGGTGGGGCTCGAACCCAGGTGGGTGACTCTAAGGCCATCGTAACTACTGTCATCTCTAAAAAGCAGGGATAGAGCCGTGAACATGGTGGGTCTTTGATAAGTGCCTGCCCTCTGTCCCTGGGTAATTTTATGGCAGAAGTTAGGCTTCTGCTCTGGAGTCAGATCTCCTGGGATTAAATCCCGGCCCCAACGCAGACCAGAGAGGATAACAGTGCCACCTCACTGGACTGCTGGAGGAGCCCAAGATGTTCCCATAAGGCCCCACTCCCCACAGTAATGGCACATAATAAGCACTCGTACATCCTCATCCAGGATTAAAGAAAAAAACAGAACAAAACAAAACAGAACACAGTAATAATGAAGACAAAGCAGCTGCACTCCAAGTACCTCCATGGCGGGAGGGGCGATCAGACACCCAAAGGCCTGCAGCCACTGTTAATCTCTCTATCCCTAGGTTCACAGCAGCGCCGAGATCAGGGGAAGCCCTCCACAGTCCAGGGAGTCCTGGATTTCCTGAGTCCATAAAAAAAAAAAACACCTCAAAACCAAAACCAACCAGACACCCAGTCAGCCACCAAGCCAGATAGCCGACTAACCAGCCAGCCACCCAGCAAGTCAGCCAGCCAACTGGTCCCATGCTTCTGTGTCTCTGCTCTACCTCTCTGTGTCCCTGTCCCCGTCTCTCCATGTCCCTGCCCTTGTTCCTCTGTGTGTCTCTCTCACACATGTGCACGCACAGATGGCCACACCACAGCCGTGCACATCTCAGGCCCGAGCCACAATCCCATGTTAACTCGCCACTGGTCATGTGCTCCAGGCCGGCAGCCTCTGCCTGGTCCCTCTGTTAACTCCCTTCCAGATTCCAAGTTCCCAACATCTGCAGGCCAAGACCATATATATGTATATATATCCAGTCTCACCCCCCTCCTGAAGTATACAATCTTATAAGGAAACTGGCTGCTTTAATCAGAGAACAAACTCAGAAATCCCAAGAAGTAATTTAGAAGAATGGCACACCCTCTTACCAAAAAAAAAAAAAATTAGTATTAAAAAAAAATCCCCAGCTACCTATTTTATATCTATATAGCCACCTAGGTCAACACAGAGCTAAAATCTGAAAGGCTGAGCTCCAGCTGTAAGCAGTGACCCCAGGGAGGGGAGTGGCGTGTGTGTACATGTGATCATCCTGTCCTAGACCCTGAAGCTCCCAAACTTCCCGAAGTCACATACCTCCACTGACACGATCGCAGACCACCTGTACTATTATTTACTTAACAGACCACCTGTACTATTATTTACTTAAGACGGTCCTTTCAACCAACTCGTTTATTAAAGCCTTAATAATATCAGTGTTGGAGTCATTATTTTTTTCTAATACTCATCAAACAAAATGCACAAACATGAGAATTCGTAAGGCTTGTCTGTACATCAATGAAAACGAGCTTTAATACCAGAAATGCACTGATATCAAAACCAGGAGGCAGCTCCCAGACATGATCCTGAGCAAAAAAAAAAGCCAGACGCGGAACGTAATATGGGTTATGATTCCACTTCTATAAAGTTCAAAAACAGGCAAAATGGAACCATGTTACGCAGGGTTGTTCACACAGGTGACCCAACTTCGAAAGCAAGAAATGGCGAACGGAAGTCCCGAGAGTAGTGGCTTCTGGGGGAGGGAGTGGCTTCTGCGGGTTCCGGCAAGATTCTCTTCTTGATCTGGGGGTTACAGGAATGCTTGCCTTGTAATTATTTGCTAAACTGTATATTTACATCTGATGTACTTCCCTGTGCATGTGTTACATTTCCCAGTAACAAGTTTTTAAACGTCTTTTGCATTGTATGAATTGGTTTTTAAAATGAGATCGTACTCTTGTATTACATATGTAATTTTTAAAAACAGGTAAACAATTTAAAAGTCTCAGTTGTTTGATCTTTGCAGACCCACTTTGAAGACCTGAGAATCAGTTTCATGCCTTTGTGTGCAGTGCATACAAACAGACACACACACACACACACACACACACAGCCATCCCAGTCACTCTCACTCTCCTGGCTCACTTTCTCTGCTATAAAAGGTTTCCACTTCCCAGAACCTGCAGGGCCACATCGCCTGTATGTACACAAACAACCTGGGCAGGCTGGGGGAACGTGTACTTCCTCCTAGCCCCGAGGTGGGGGCAGGGGGCAGGCAGGGAGGGCAGGGTTATCTCATAGCAGCAGTTTCTGGACAACTCACCAAGTGACAGCAGGGGACAGAGTGGGAGGGACTGGCGCCCACCTGAGAAATACAGGAGGGCTTCCAGGGCATAAGGCTATGGGGCCAGGCTGCCGTAAGGAGCATGCATGCCAGCCCTGCCCCTGCAGTGATACCACTGAGCACTAGAAGGGCTCCTGACCCTAGACTGGGTACCCAGCCTCCTCTTGGGCCCATGGACTGGCTGACAGTTGGGGAGGGCCTGCAGCTCTGTTTGAACAACACTGTGATCAAACATCCTGCCCCACGACTGCACGCAGGATGGGTACTCAGACCAAGGCCAATGCAGAGGAAGACAGGCTGGAAGGGGGCACCGGGCCCTTAGGAGACTAGGGCGGGGGCTCTCTGTGAGCTCAAAGGAAGCCAGGACACTAGGAAATCAGCAACTCACTTCCAGGACAACAAACTTTTTTTTTTTTTTTTAAATGGTCACAGTTGGTGGAAACCTTTTAGAGGCAATCTGGCAACAGCTTTTAAAAATGTTCTTACCCTCTGAACCAGCAGTGCTGCTTCTGGAAATTGATCCCAAAGAAATTCATGGCATTGGTTATAAAGGGGGGGAAAAAAAAGGTCCAACTTCAACGTCCAACAACAGAATGGTTAAATAAATTACCGCACATCCTTATGACATTAAGGATGCAGTCACAGAAAAAAGATTGGAAAAAAACCTCTGAAATGTTCACTGGGGTTACGTTTTGGTGCTGGGACTACCAGTGATTTTTGAAAACGTGTTCTTTATACCTTCCTATATTTTCCCAAATTGCCTTTAATGAACATGTTTTCAAAATCAAGGGGAAAAAGCAGTAAGTTTTCATTCATTTAATTGATTTCCATTCATTAGATGAATGTTTCCTGAAATCTGACTATGTAATAAAGCAGCGAATGAGGTAGCCCCTCTCTGCCCTATGGCTGGAGGGGGAGACGCATATAAATTAAGTGCCCTTACCAAATAGCATGTCAGCATAAACAATGCAAAGAAAGGATAAACTGACAGAGGACAGGAACAGGGTGTGGTTGGTCAAGGAAGGCTTCTCAGAAGCAGTGGTGTTTAAGTCCTGAAGGATTCGAAGTTGAGCAGGGAAAGGGGTGGTAGCAGGTGAGGGGTACAGATGAACAGCAAGTGCAAAGACCCTGGAGTATTTAGGAGTCGGGAGTTGCCCTCCATTGCAGGTTTAGGAGGCAGTGACCCGATCTGCCTGCCGCGTAGCTGATTAACCCGATGAGCAGCACAGTGTAGTCCCACTGGGAGCTGGGGTAGCCGTCCCTGGGAAGCGCAGGAGTGGCCTGGTCCAGAACAGGGGTGGTGCTGACATAAAGAAGCAGGTAGACTGGAGACGATTTGGTTGCTTCCTCACATGAAGAGGAGCTCCAGGGCATTCAGTCCTAAACGGAGTACCAGGTGGGTACAGGTCAGAGAGATGCAGGTCACCCCTCCTGCTCTCACACCTACACTGCTCAGACCAGAGGGGAACACAGATGAACAAATGAGCCATTACAGGGCAATGTGTTTGGGCTGACAGTCACCTGGTAGGGCTGGACTCAGCTTTAAGAAATCTGACAGTTTTCCAAACAAAAGCCAGTCCCCGCCCTCTTACTAGGTGGGATGTATTTCAAAATCCTTCCCAGCCAGGCTTCCACAAGTATGCTGCTCAGCGGACCCTAAGGCAAGGAGAATCACTCCCAGGGGGCAGATGAGGAAACTGGGCACAAAGTGGTTGTGCTTCTTGATAACAAGAGCAAGAACTCAGGCCTTCAGTGTGAGAATACTGTGACCCTCTACCCCGGCCTGCTCCCGTGTTAAGCACGACACTGAATGCTTCACGCTCATGGCTGCATGGACATCACTGCTGGTTGTCAAATCCAAACCCACTCTCCTCTTCTTCCTTGAGAGAAGTCTGAATTTGTTTGGAGCAGCAGGATGCCCATCCAAAAAGCTTGCTTTTGCAGGTTCCCTTGCAGCTATGGCTAAATATGGGTCCCATTCTGGCCAACGAGAGGTTAAGCCGAAGTCTGCTGGGGATGGGCGAAGGGGCCTTCTGGTAAAGCTACTGCTTTCCAATAAAAAGCAGCACAACCTTTGCATCATTCTCCTTCCTGGAACGTGGATACCATATCTGGAGGTGTGGCAGCCATCTTGTAATTGTGAGGCTGAATTGAGGACGGCAGCACAAGGATTCAGACGGAGCCCATTCTCCCAGCCAGTGGCTCTGCCCTGGTCCACCCACACTCCCTTTCCTTCTCATGACTAGTTGCCTTATTTATGTCGCTGCTCCCTGGCTTTCTGTTACTTGTAGCAGAGTACAATCTTGACTGATAGAGGTCCTACCCAGATCCTCATTTTACAGATAAGGAAATAGAAGCTCTGCGAGGGAGCGAGGGAGTGTCACTAGCCCAAGGTCACATAGAGCCCGGAAGAGATGAGGCTGGAATGTGAGCCTGTATTCCTAACCACTTCATAGTAGCTCCTTGAATCCTACTGAAGAATACTAGCTTTGGAGAAAACTTGGCTTCAATTCACTTCTCCATTTAGTAGTTTGTTTGCCCATCTCCCCCTCACTGGAAGCATGCGCTCCCTTCGCTCCGCTTGCTCTCTGCCACCTAGAACAGCGCTGGGCTGGTGGCGGGTGCTCAAACCCCACCCCCCCCCAAAAGAGCAATGACCGAATGCATGGCAAGATGGACTGACTCTTCTGGAAAATGGGAACGCCACCACTGGCTTCACAGGAGGCTGTGAGGGTTCAATGAGGGATGAACGGAAAGCACAGGGCAGGGTGTCCAGTTAGTGCCTAATAACTGGTTCCATTATTACCAACACAGGGGTATAACGTGGATCTCCTCTTCCAAAGACCTCTCCTCGTGACCAAAAGGGTTCATCATCTCTAGAGGATTCTTTTTTAAAACTTGGACACAAAAATGATTTCTCTACACAAACTAGCTATAACTCACAGGCCAAATACCCACAGCATTCCCCACGAATTCCCAGCTGCTCTGTAACGGGAGCAGCCTCCTCACCTCCCAGCCTTGGCCTTGGCCTTGTGTTCTGCTTGCAGTAACTGCTGTGTACACCAATCCTTCCTCTTCCTTAGGCCAGTTCCCAAGCCGCCTCCTGGGTGAGGCCTTCTCTGATTTCCCCAGCCCATCTGGCACTGCCCCTCAGGAAAGTTACTGGGGCCCCGCCTGGCCCATCCGCTGCCTGATGTGGTGTCTGGAAAGGCCGACTGCCTGGCATGCCTGTTGGGTGCTGTATGTACGTGCATCAGCCCCCCCACAAGAGCGGCTCCTGTGGTCTTGGGGTCTGTATCGACTCTCCCAGGAGTGCTGGCACCTTGAGGACATGCTCAAGTCCATCTAATGAACAGGAGAATGGATAATCACGCTGCCTAGTGTTTATATGGGGCCTATTATGTGCCCGGCATTGTTCTAAGCACTTTATGTGTATTAGCTCATTTGATCAGCACAACAATTCCTTTTTTAAAAATTATTTATTTATTTAATTCATTTTGGCTGCGCCAGGTCTTAGTTGTGGCATGCGGACTCTTAGTTGCGGTATGCATGCGGGATCTAGCTCCCCGACCACGGATTGAAGCCGGGCCCCCTGCATTGGGAGCACAGAGTCTTACCCACTGGACCACCAGGGAAGTCCCGGCGCAACAATCCTTTGAGAGAGGTACTGTTATCAACCCTACTTTACACATGAGGAAATTGAGGCATAGAGTGAGGTAACTTGCCCAAGGTCACACTGTTGGTTAATGGCAAAGCTGAGTTCAAATCCTGAAGACTGACCCCAGAGTCCACGCTCTTAACCTCTAGGCTCTCTTCCCTCGTTGTATGAATAAATGTACAAATGTCCACGGCATGAAGAGAGCCACCCGGGGCCAGGCTTGAGTGGAAGGCAAAGCTCACTATTTTCCCCCTAAGCCAGAACAAACACTCTCAACCGGTCTCCCCGCATTCCAACCCCCTTCTTCTTTGCTAACCTGCCAGTATTGAGGCTGAAAACCAGACACTCACTTTTCCAGCTGAGAAGTCTGCTAGAAGGTACGAATCCTTCCTCATAAAAGAGCAGTACCATCGTCCTAGCTGGCTTCCTGCTTTCTGCCTCATGGCTGTGTTACCTGGAGCCCCAGCCACCATCTTGCAACCATGAGGAAAGGTCAAGCTGATTTCAGAAGCACGCACTTGGGGCCCTGACAATGTGCAGCTGTGGAACCAATCCCAGAACTGCCTTTTCTCTGGACTTTCTAGCTGAATAAGCCACTGTGAGTTGAGTCTGTGTTACTTATATACCAGGTTGAGATATAAACTATTTAGAACCCCATATGGCACAGGCAACAGGCAATCAGAACAGGTGGCGGCTGGTGAACAGCAGCCTTGCTTGTATCTGATTACTCGAACGGGAGCTCCTTGAGGGCTGGGATCAGTGCCAGTGGTGTGCACTGTTGTGTCTCAGCACCAGCACAGTGCCTGGCACAGCGGGCACACAGGCAACATGTGGTGAATGATCCTGAATGATGTCTCTGGAGAGCGTATACTGTGTTGGGAGCACAGGCGCTACGGTCTGATTGCCAACTACACTACCTTCCAGCTCCAAACAGGGCACTTCATCTCTCTGAGCTTTAGTTTCCTCATCTGTGAGGCTTCCGGAGGAAACATCAGTATCCATACGTGTGGAGCACTTAGCGCAGGACCTGGTGTGACGCCAGGGCTGCATGGTAGCTTCTATCAGCCTCTTTTATCCTCTCAGTTTCCTTGCCTGGCGAACGGCTACCATGATCTGTCTCTGCTCTAATGAGATAAAATCTGAAAAAGTACAGTATAAAGCTTCCTACAAGCAAACGTTAATTCTTATTTTTGACTTAGTGCAGTGTGGCAGTTAAGAGCATGGATTGTGAACTCAGGCTGCCTGGGTTTGAATCCCAGCTCTGCCATGTGACCTTGGGCAAGTCACTTAACCTCTTTGTGCCTCAGTTATCTCATCTGTAAAATGGAAATAACAAAAGTACTTCTCTCACGGGGTTGACGTGAAGATTAAGCAAGTTAATATATAAAGCTCTGAGGGCAGTGCCTGGCACAGGTCACCACCAAGAAGTGTTAGCTGCTATTACCACTACTGGTATATGGACTCCTGGTACACCCCTTCCTAGATGTGTGACCTTGGGCAAGTTACTTAATCCTCTGCCTTTCTCCTAAGACGGGGCTACTAGTAATACCTCCTTCAAAAGATTATCATGCGAATTAAATAAGTTAATCCATGTGAAGTGTCACGTACTTGAAACCAGGCCCGCTTTCTAAGAAGGGCCCAGTGGAGGTTGGCGATCCTCATCATTTCTGAGTGGGGGCTCTCTTGTGTGACTGACCTTCTACACTTGTATTTAACCCTCACGTTGCTGTTTAACTTCCTTGTCTGCAGATCTGGCACGACCCCTCCCCCCCAAGGCTCCCCACCTCCAGGGAACCATCAGCTCCAGGAGGGCGCACAGCACACCCTGCCCCTCCCACAAGCCCAGCGCCCAGCTGGGTGTGCAGCTGCCCGCTAAATGTCCGCTGGCGTTGCTCAGTGGTGTGACACTCCTCTGGCCTCTCTCCTGGCCCAGGACACAGGCACCTCACGCAGGGGCTCCCCGAGAACACCACACCATCCATAACTCTCCCATCAAGAGGAGCCGCTCTGCTTGTGGGCACAGAGTGTCCTCAGGAGGGCCCTCCTTATGTCAGGGCACACGATCCTCTGACCCGGAACAAAAGCAAGTGTCTGCTCTGAGCGTGGGATTGGGAAGCTTGGAGAGGATTCCTCCAGCAAAGGAAGAACGCGTAACCATGGGCAAACAGCCAGGAGCCTCCCAAGGGAGGCCTGTCCCAGGCAGCAGTGACCACAGAGCTGCCACAGCTTTCCCTGGCAACCAAGGGACCACAGTGTCTGAGATGGTGCTTATCCCTAAGCGACGTGCCCCTGACCAGGTCATTTAGACCTCTGGCTTTCTCGTCTATAAAATGGGGTCAGGGACTTCCCTGGTCGTCCAGTGGTTAAGACTCCACGCTACCACTCCAGGGGACTCAGGTTCGATCCCTGGTCGGGAAACTAAGATCCCGCATGCCACACGGCGCGGTCAATAAATAAATAAATGAATAAAATGGGATAAACTTCCCTGATTGACCCATTGCCTGACCTGCTCCGGATCACAGGGAACTACATTTCCCAGAATTCTGGCTAGGTTCCACCAATGGGCGTCACTGGCAGAAACCTGGATGGTGGAGGAATCGAGAAGCCAGGATGGTTCTCCCTCTTGTCCCTCCACCTTGGACAGCATCTCGGGTAGGACGTGCCTCCCCACTCCCCTCAAAGCCCTGGGAGCTGGTAATCACCCCTCCCTCTTGCATCCCTCCAGCTCTGGTTGCTTGCCCCTCTGCCCCTGTTTGGCTTCTCTGCTCCTCCAGCACTAATTTAACCAAATTCTCTATGTTGAATTCCCTCTGCCTGAAACACCTAGAGTGGATTTTGTTTTCCTGACAGATACACCTGCCTTGACTACATTTTAGGAGCACCTGATAATGAAAGGAGACGATACACTTGGAAAGTGAAGAGCACCATGCAAAGCAAGGATTATCTTATGGAAACGCCTCTCTTCCATAATGTACAGGCGCGTTGAGGGTGTGGAGTTTAAAATGCCCCAAATGAAATGATACAATGTTTGAGATTTGCTTCAAAATAATCCAGAGACAGGGGGATGGATGAAGCGAGATTGATTGTGTGATGAAAACTGCGGGATTTGGAGACAGGCTCTGTACACTCTTCTTACTACCGCTGTATATGTTTGAAATTTTCCATTAATCAAAACCAACACGTACGGGGTTCCCTGGTGGTGTAGTGGTTAAGAATCCACCTGCCAATGCAGGGGACACGGGTTCAAGCCCTGGCCCGGGAAGATCCCACATGCCAGGGAGCGACTAAGCCCATGTGCCACAACTACTGAGCCTGTGCTCTAGAGCCCACGAGCCACAACTACTGAGCTCATATGCCACAACTACTGAAGCCCGCGCACCTAGAGCCCGTGCTCCGCAACAAGAGAAGACACTGCAATGAGAAGCCCGCCCACCGCAATGAAGAGTAGCCCCCGCTCGCCGCAACTAGAGAAAACCCGCGCACAGCAACGAAGATCCAACGCAGCCAAAAATAAATAAAACAAAGTTATTAAAAAAAAAAAACCCAACACGTAAGGGAAAACCGGTCCCTATTCTGTTGTTGGGGGTACAAACTGGCAGAACCTTTTTTGAAGGTAATTTGTCAATTAGATTAAAACCATGCACGTCTGTGGATCCAGTGATTCCAAAACCAAGAGAAATGCTGGCCCAAGAACCCAAAGCTGCCTGGACAAGTCCCCCCCGCTGCTTGAGACAGAACAAAATGAAGGCAACCTGAAAGCCCCTCACTAAAGAACTGATTAAATGCATTTTGATAAATCCATATAATACAACCCCAGGAAGCCATTAAAAAGAATGAGGGCACATCTAACATGCTGATAGGGTAAAAAGCCCAAGAGACATTGATAAGGGACAAACCAAGCCGTGGAGAAACAGTATTATCACATATATACACACATACATATATACCTACATACATACATATATATAAAAGTATGTGACATCTGGAGGAAAAAGTCTGATAAATAGTAATAATAATAATATCTACAAATATGAATCTAGCATTTACCATGTGCCAGCACTTTATATATATGTGTGTGTGTGGTGTGTGTGTGTGTGTGTGTGTGTGTGTGTGTGTGTGTGTATATATGTATGTATGTTACATATCATGTTCAGAAAACCCTATAAGGTAGATCCAATTACTGTCTCCATTTTACAGATAAGGAAACTGAGGCACAGAATTGTCAAAGATACATGTTGAAGTCCTAAGCCCCAGTACCTCAGAATGTGACTGTATTTGGACATAAAGCCAAAGAGGTAATTACACACACAGAGGCACGGCCATGTGGAGAGACAGCAACAGGGCGGCTACCAGCAAGCCGAGGAGAGAGGCCTTGGAGGAAACCAACTCTGCTGGCACCTCGATCCTGGACTTCTAGCCTCCAGAACTGGAAAAAAAAAACTGTTGTTTAAACCACCCAGTCTGTGTTTTTTTTGTTATGGCAGCAATAGCAAACTAATATAACTAGGTCACACAGCCAGTCGGTGCTGGAACCAGGATTTGAGCCCAGGCCGGCAGGGCTCCAGAGCCCATACCCTTAACAACATGGCTGGCACAGCAAACCCTTTACCATGGTTGTTTTACCTCCAGAAAGTGAGACTGGGGGTGGGGTACAGGGAAAGGAGGAGTGAGACTTCGGATTTTTACTTCATAGGCTTTTATAATGCTTTATAATTTCTTAAAATATATCATAGTTTTAAAAATTAAAAACGAGTTACATGGAAATGAACATATACCACCCAACTCAAATGTGGGAGGAAGGAGTATATCTAGACCTGATTTGTCTTTTACAAGCTTCACTGTCTCTCATGGTTCCTAAGGAGACACCACAGAGAAGCCAGAAGTGCCTGCACAGGTAGACATTCTGATGTGAATGAGAAGAAGAGAGGATAAAATATTTGAATCGTTAGAAACCTTTTTTTTTTTTTTTGGCCGCACCGTGCAGCTTGTGGGATCTTAGCTCCCTGACTAGGGATAGAACCTGGATCCATGGCAGTGAAAGCCCGCGTCCTAACCACTGCGCTGCCAGAGAATTCCCTAGAAACGTTTAAACACCCAATAATGATGATGATAGTGATAATAATAATTGCTGATATTTTCATATCATATGTATGCTAGATACTGTCCTAAGTGCTTTTTAAAAACTTTTTGGCTGCATTGGGTCTCCGTTGCTGCACGTGGGCTTTCTCTAGTTGCGGCGAGCGGGGACGATTCTTCGTTGCGTTGCGCAGGCTTCTCACTGCAGTGGCTTCTCTTGTTGCAGAGCATGGCCTCTAGGCGCGCGGGCTTCAGGAGTTGTGGCAGGTGGGCTCAGTAGTTGCGGCACGTGGACTTAGTTGCTCGGCAGCATGTGGGATCTTCCTGGACCAGGGATCGAACCCGTGTCCCCTGCACTGGCAGGCGAATTCTTAACCACTGTGCCACCAGGGAAGTCCCTGTCCTAAGTGCTTTATATATATTATCTTGTTAAGTCCTCAAAATATTTTAGGATATAGATCCTATTACCATTCCTGTTTTCTATTTAAGGAAATTCTGAGGCTCAGAGAGGTTAATTCACTCGCTGGGTTAAATGGCAGGGTCAGGATTCGAACCTAGGCCATCTGGCTCCAGAATTTGCCCCTCATGACCATGCCCTCCTGCCTCGCCTCAGCTCTGAAGGGGCCACTCACAGAAAGGGAAGCCTGACTCAGGGTAAGAGGTGCAGGAAGAGGCATGAAGATGCATTCAGCCAGACTAGTAATCAGAGCATTAAAACCCGAGACCCCACTTTACTGGGGTGATGCAGATTAGGAAGTAGGATGATGACAGCAAGTGGTGAGGAGCCAATGGGAAGGCTGGACCCTCCTGCCCGCCGGGGAGAGCGTGGGCCAGAGCAGCAGCACAGAGGGCAACCCTGGCTATCCCTGGGGGAAGAGAGAATGCCTGTCTCCAGCCACAATGGGACCCCTGGACATAAACCCCAGGGGTTCAGAAGGACACAGGTATGTGGGTGCTCACTAAAGTACTGGCCGTGGTGGTGTGGAGCTGGGGGTGACTTGAACACCAGGGGACTAGAAATGTGAGGGTGGTGGATGCACGTCACATATGACTGTTCAGCAGGCAGACGTAAAGCACTGGAGCCCACAGGGCAACGAGACCTCAAAAACACGGCATTTGGTGAAAACCGGAAGAAAAAGAAAGAATTAGATATGGAGCCCAAAACCATTTCTGGAAGCAGATGCTTTCCTCAAACCTCAATATATATTTTGCAAGGATATGTACCTAGCTACAGACACACAATCACCCCAGAGTGGGGGAGGGGATGGAAGGAGGGCTAGAGGATGAAGAAGGAAAAAATAACAACAAAAGTTTACCCAGTGACACGGGAGGCAACACACACATCGTTTCCACCAACAGACAAGTAGTCTGTGGGAGCAGGACTTGACTTGCCCTCCAATTTCTGGGGTTACGTGAGGGCGGAAGAAGAGGCAGAAGGCAGAAACTGGACACAAATCACTACACTTCTTCAAAAGAAAATCTTTGCTCTCAAATGCCATGGTCTGTTGGGCCTGACACAATTTGTTAACTTTGCCTCGGTCAGGGACTGAGTCTGGAGGCCTTTCTCAGCTGTGGCAGGCATCTGGTTGTCTACTCAATACCCACTCCCCTCTTCCCCTGGAAGATGGACCCCAACTGGTCAAAGGCAATCAGGACATGGCATTCCTCTGTGGAGTTGACTGGCCTGGTAAGGAGAACACATGACCTCAGCTGGACCAATCCTAGACTAAAGGGAAGTATTTATAACCCATGAGGGACTGGGCTCTTTTTTTTCTCTCTCTCTCTCCTGATGTCTGTGGACAAGAAAGCAGGTGGCCCTGTCACTGGCAGCCATCTTGGGGCCAAGAGGCACACATATATATATAGAGAGAGAGAGAGAGAGCGAGAGCGAGAGAGCGAGAGAGAGAGAGAGAGAGAGAGAGAGAGAGAGCGAGCAAGAGAGAGAGAAAGCTCTAGGATGAAGCTAACACTGAGAACCTTGATGGCAGACATTTGAGCTGCTGACCCTACCTCGCCTGCCGCCCACTCACTTCTAGACTCCCAAGACATATTAAATGTCTTTACCGCTGGCCAGGTGATGTCAGTGTTTTTGTTACTTGCAACTAAACGCATCCTAACCGAGAACCACAAACTGGCAGCCATTTTTCGACTGTTAAACGAGGAAAATCCCTGCAAGAGGGAAATGGGGCATCTGAGACACCAACGGGAAGGGATGCTGAATCCCAGAGTACAGAGAACATTTACAAGTCTCCAGGTGCATGTCCCCTGCCTGTTGGGTCAGCACCACACATGCGATGCCACAGAAACAGGCAGTGGCGCTGTCCCTGGCACACAAGGGGTCCGGAAACCTTCAGCAGTGGGTTACTTCGTTTCCTTCATTCTTCACAAGAACCCAGTTGCAGCCAGTTTCCTATGTTCTATTTCTCCTGAAAACGGCAGGGGGTTATTCCCCAGCTGGCTGGAGCTGAGGATGAGAGACAGGACAAGAAGCCCAGCCTGGCTCTCCTGCAGCGACTCTGTTCCTGAATCAAAGGCTGGACGTCTGGATGTAGGTACCCTGATATCTGAGCACAGCTGGACTCTCTGACATGGCACACGGCCTGAGGACTTCAGCGAGGAGACCCCACCAGCTGCGGTGCCTCACTACCGCATCGGAATCAAGGGAAAGCCCCAAATGAGAGGAAAGGGGAGTCAAGGAGACCTGCCCTCTGGAGCTGGCCTGCCCTGGTGCCAATGGCCTCTCTGCCATTGTGACCCTTGACAAGTGATTTCATTCGAGCTGCCTCATCTATAAATCAAGAACAGGGACTTCCCTGGTGGTCCAGTGGTTAAGACTCTGCACTTCTACTGCAGGGGGCACAAGTTCGATCCCTGGTTGGGGAAGTTCTGCATGCCGTGCAGTGCGGCCAAAAAGAAAAAAAAATTTTAATAAAAATGTAAAAAATAAAATAAAATAAGAACAGAAGTACCCATCTCACAGAACTGTTGTACGGATAAAATGAACTAACACGTGCAAAGTGCTTAGCATGGAGCCTGGCACAGAGTAAATAGCTTTAAGAAATGTGAGCTATTTTATTATCATTATGATCTCATGGTATCTATCTAATAAAGTATAATTACGTACAGTAACATGTACCTGTTTGATGAATTCTGACACATGTCTACACCTGTGTAACTCACACCCCAAACAAGATGTAGAGGCTGCCAACCACACACATTAACTGAGCGCCTTGTTCCAGGAGTCATCCCTGACCCTCTTCTTCACAGACTGGTCTGTTGAAGACCTACAAGGCTCTCTCGCCAGTTCGCTTTCATCTGCATTCAGGCCCACTTGCTGCAGGCTCTGTCCTCCAGTTTCCCTGACCCCAATCTCTCAGTGTGGCAGCCACAGTTATCACTTAAAAATGCAGATCTGACCAGGTCCCTCTCCTGCCTGAAACCCTTCCGGGGGCTGACCTCAGGGTAAACCCTCAACCCCTCCCTTGGCCTACAGGCCCTATGCTCTGCCCTGCCCTGCCCATCTCCCTCACCTCTGCAGACAGATCCAGATCCCCCTTTCTCTCTCTTCCCATCTCACTGGAAACTTTTTTTAATATCCATTTTTACTGAGGTAATTGTAAACTCACGTACACTTGTAAGATATGATACAGAGAGATACTATATACACTTTACCCAGTTTGGCCAATGGTAACTTTCTGCAAAAATGAAGTACAATATCATAACCAGGAAATGGACATTGAAACAATCTACAGACTGTATTCAGATTTCCTGTATTCATTTGTGTGTGTGTCTTCTGTTCTATGCCACTTCATCACCTGTGTATGTCTATGTATCCACTATCACAACCAAGATATGAGCAGTTTCATTATCACAAAGATAGATCCCTCATGTTACCTTTTATAATCACACTCACTCCTTCATAACCCCCTATCCCTAACCCCTGACAACCACCAATATGTTCTCCATTTGTATGATCTGGCCATTTAAAAATGTTGTATAGGGGCTTCCCTGGTGGTGCAGTCGTTTAGAGTCCGCCTGTAAATGCAGGGGACACGGGTTCGAGCCCTGGTCTGGGGAGATCCCACATGCTTCAGAGCAACTAAGCCTGTGCACCACAACTACTGAGCCTGCGCTCTAGAGCCGGCAAGCCGCAACTACTGAGCCCACGTGCCACAACTACTGAAGCCCGTTCTCCGCAACAAGAGAAGTCACCGCAATGAGAAGCCCACGCACCACAACGAAGAGTAGCCCCCTCTCACCTCAACTAGAGAAAGCCCGCGTGTAGCAACGAAGACCCAACGCAGCCAAAAATAAATGAATTAAAAAAAAAAAAAAGAGTGCAATGGCCGGGTCATATGACAGTTGCACACTTAGTTTTTAAGAAAGTGCCAATCTGTTTTCCAGAGCGGCTGTACCACTTGACATTCCCACCAGCAAAGTATGAGAGACCCAGTTCCTCCACATCCTTGTCACTGGCAACTCTGGATCATTCATTCGACAGATATTATTGAGCAGCTCCTGCGTGCCAGGTACTAGATGTTGGGTTTACACCACCAAACAAGACACATAATTCACATTATCAAATAGGAGCTTACATCCTAAGTGGTGTAGATAGGCAGAACACAAGTCAACAAACTGAGTAAGTGCTAAGAAGAAAATAAACAGTGATATGATAAGGAGAGTGGGCAGGAAGGCGGCACAGCACAGTGATTATGAAGCCACACAGCCTGGGTTCAAATCCTGACTCCACCACTTCCCAGCTGTGGGGCTTGGGCAAGTGACCTGACCTATCTGTGCCCTGGTTTCCTCATCTGGTTCCTATGAATACCTACCTCCTAGGGTTGTTGGGAGGACTGAACAAGATCCTGAGTGCCACCGGGCCAGCCACTCGGGTCTGGATGTGGACTCCATCAGTTCAAAAGTCTCTATAAGAGCCTCTGAACTACCGCATTGCTGAGAAGCCACACTTAAAAGTTTTGTGGGTTTCTCGAGACAGGATGCACCCAAGTGCTCAGAAGGAAGACCGCCCACCCCCGCCCCGCAAGGGTCAGAGTCCCGCTCTGGGAGCTCTGGGAATGGGCGGCCATGGACACGACAGAAGAAGGGACAGCAAGGCCCTCCACTTACCCAGCAACTGGCAGAGGCCACTCCAGCAGAGGAGATGCCAGGACAGGATCAGAGGAACTGCTCAGGGTACCTGGGCCTCTCCATATACCCTGGGAATCTGACACCATTCCCAGGCTGGAGGACTCATCTGAGCCCTTGCTGAGGGGCTGGGGCACAGGGCCTCCCCAAACTCTTGGCCCACAAAACAGCCATTTCCTGTGCAGAGCTGAGGAGACAAAGGTAATCTGGAAACTCTCCTCTCTACTCTGTCCTACCTCTCTCCAGGGCCTGGCCCACAAGAGGGAACTGACAGAAGCGTATTGGTTGGCATCTTACAAAAGAAATAGGGAAATGGGTGGGGGTGGAGCTATTGGCAGCTCCAGGCCCAGGAGGAAACAAGGCCATCTTTGAGGGGGGCAGGCTGGGGTCCCTTCTCTGAGAGGATGGGATCATGAATCAGCGAGGCCCCGAGCCTTTCTGAGGAAGAGGCGATGCTGCAGTGACCTGTTTTGCGGGCCTCCCAGTGGCCGGGATGGATCAGCAAGCTGCTTCTTTCCTAAGGACTGATGAGTCTGGAACCAGGGCACCTTCTCCTTATGCAGACTGCAGACTGAGGGCCAGAAGGCAGCACAGCACTTCAAGGTGACAGGGGAGGGCTGCAGTCTCTGACCCTGACCCTGGCTTGCAGCAGTTGGTACAAAGTGTTCTGGGGGAGGAGGGAGTCAGGACACCAGGCCTTGAAAGTGCACACAGGAGCTAAAAAGCTAAAGCAAACCAAACCAGCATCATGGGTCTCGGGGCCACGGGAAGAGGTCCAAATCATTATGGATGGCTCGCCAGGCCCAGTATGACCCAGGCTGCTAACCTGTCCCCCCATCCCTCTGCTCAGGCCACACCAGCCTCTGTTCCTCCAGCACATCTCAGGGCCTTTGTACAGGCTCTTCTTCCTGCCCCCAAACACCAGCCTCCAGCCTGCCCCTGGGCAAGTTCCCACTTATCCTTCAAGTCGAGGCTTACAGGTCACTTCTTCTCAGACACTCCCAACCCCACTCCAGCCTTGAATAAGACCCCACCTCCAGCCCTGTTACTCTCTTTCAAAGGCATTCTGGGCTTTTCTTTTAGAGTTTAATTACCAGTTAAATTACGTGGTTATTTGAGTGATTATTTGATATCTATCTCCCCCCAGTAGATGGGGAATGCCATGAAGTCAGACTAAAAGCTCATCACGTTTATGGAACACCTACAGGTGTCTTACAGCATTGTCTCACGGACCCCTTACAATAGCTCTATGAGGTCAATACTCTCATTATCCTAATTTACAGATGGGGAAGCCGTATCAGTCCTGTTCACGGGCCAGGCACTCAGCAAATGGTTAGTTTGGGAGAGGGCACACGGATGTCTGGGTTACACTTTCAATTATTCCTTCCCCCTAATACCCACGGTGTGTGGAGGGGAGCCCACTGGGAAGCCCAGGTCCACGGAACACACTACTGTCACTCACACTCTGGCACGATAGCCTCTGATTCCAAGGGCTCCTTCTGGTTCGAATCCCTCCCCAATCCAACAAGATACTAACTGAGCATATTTTTATTGTGCAGCTACTGTGTGTCAGGTGTGGCCAAAGCACTAGAGACACAGCAACAAACAAAACACACGGCGGGGCGGGGGGGGGGCGATGACGGACGACACATTCACAGGCTCGTGTCTGCCAGGGAGATGGATACAAAGTCCTGTTGTTCTGCAGTAAACAGATCAGTGGTTTTGTGTGTGTGTGTGTGGAGGGGGGGCAGAGGGTGGAAGGGTGCAAACAAATAGGCAGGGCTGTGAAGCTACCCTGTATGATGCTGTAACAGTGGACACATAGCACACATGTCAAAACCCACAGCATGTAGAACACAAAGCATGAACCCCAACTGTAAACTATGTACTTTAGTTAACAACGATGTATCAGTATTGGTTCATCAGTTCTTAAAACAATGTACCACACTAATACGAATGTAAATAAAAGGGGAAACTTTTATGTAGAGTGGGCAGAGAGGGAGTTCGTGGGAACTCTCTGTATTTCATGATCAATCTTCTGTACACCTTTTAAAACTGCTCTTAAAAAAAAAAAAGCAAAGCTGTGTTTCTCTTGAATCCACTCCCATCAGCTCTATCCTTGATTCTCCCACCATCTTCACCTTCTCCTCGCAAATCTCCACTCTGCTGGCTCTCAACTCAACGCCTTCACTAATCACCTGGTGCTCAGGCCAAAACCTCAGTGCCATCCTCCTTCTCTCAACCCCACATTCAGTCCATTCATAGTTAGTATTGGCTCCAGCTTCAAATCATGGTTAGGATCTGCCCGCTTCGCCCTGCTTCACCTCCCACCCCCGGCAGCCTGGACCATGAACTGTAGCAGGAGCTCCCTCCCTGATTTCCTGGCTCCCTCCCCTGGTCCCACACACAACCAGAGTGACTCTGCTAACTTGGGTCAGAACATATCCCTCCACTGCTCGGAACCGTCCCACTATACATTCAGGAAAAAGCCTCAGTCCCTATAAGGCCTCACGTGTAACTCTCTGACCTCATCGCCTCCCATGTTGTCTTTATTTCACCTACTGAGGTGGGTGTGTAATGGCATGTCATTGTGGTTAGCACCTGCATTTCCTTGATGATGATTAAGGATGGTGAGGCAGGTACTTTAAATAATAATAACAATAACAAATGGTTACCATTTACACAGAACTTATTATGTGCCAGGCACTATGCTAAGTGTTTTTTTGTTTTGTTTTGTTTTTTGCGGTACGCGGGCCTCTCACTGCTGTGGCCTCTCCCGTTGCGGAGCACAGGCTCCGGACGCGCAGGCTCAGCGGCCATGGCTCACGGGCCCAGCCGCTAAGTGTTTTATATATACAGCTGCCCTTTCCAAACCTCCTAGGCCAAATGAGTTCTGGGATTCTGGATGATTTGATTTTAGAAAAGCAATGGAGAGCTTATACCCAGCAGGGTCTAGGGAAGCATCCGTCACATCAACATTTCTGCAGTGATGATCATCTGTCTATTGGGGTAGCATTCCACCTGGGATTGTGGATCTGTATTAAACCCCTGAATCCCCACAACCACTTTGCGAGGCAGGCAGTGTTATCATCTCTCGTTTATAGATGGGGAAACTGAGGCATGGGAAGGTTAAGTGCCTTGGCCACACTTGCACAGGTAGAAGTGGAAGGCTGGGATTCCAACACGGGCCTTTTGTACTACCGTCCTCTTTACTGGTTTTTAGGGTAGCTGACAGGAAATTAATCAATACTGAATGAATGAATGAATGAATGAGATTAAGCTGGGCAAGTGAGAGAACTCAGGCTTTCCAAGAAGTTACTGCTCACGGCAGGAAGATCAAATACCACTGAGCTAACTGTATGTGTTTAACCTACTTAATTTAGTTTGAATACAAGACCTATCGAAATATAAAGCAAGATTTCCCCCCTGAAAAATGACCCTCAGCAATAAGAGCTGTGTTTCAAAGTTTTCATATTATTTTATCTTGATGAACAAAGTGCAATTTGGGAAAAGCCACATTAGCATCTCAAGATTTCAGTGATGCTAGTTTTGGGAACAATGAAAAAGGAGGCATATATTATAATAGACTCAGGAACTGTTCCCGAGGGCTTGACCTCACGATTCCAAGTGTTATAAGTCACTTAAAGAGGCCCTTTAAAGATAGAGAGCAAGATAGGGACAAATAATTGTAAGCAACATTCATTTAATTAACTAGAATTTTGAAAACTGAAAAAAGACTGTGGAAAGTAGGACTGAAAACTATCTTGAGGCAAAGTGCTGCTGTGTGGGATGAAACTGAATTTTCCTAAACTGTCATTTATTATTCATATCGGAATCATTAGTCTGATTGACTCAAAAATGAGTGCTTATGTAACTGCTTTTAAATGTTCCCATTTTTTCATTTATTCATTTTCAGTAACTGTCTTAAAAAAAAAAAACAAAGTGTTTTTCTCCCTTAATGTAACATAGTAAAAGTTATTGGCTACACTGTAGAGATCACCAATATACAACTAAAAGGGGAATTTAAAAAAGTTGTCTAATGATATATGACTGCTTGGGATACAGTTTCCAGCAACAACTTAATACACAGATTCAAGAAGTACCACATCACAAGCAATTCAGATGGAGGTGGAAATGATGTATTCTGGAAATATGGGGAGATGACTCAGAAAAGGGGCTCTAATGATGATAAGAGGCCTGTGAAGAGTGTAACATTTTATGATGTGAGAGGATCTGAGCCACATTTTGAATTCAACATTTTTGATGTCATGATTCTAAATGTGTCACAAAATTAATAAATTGAAAAATACAGATAGGCAGCTGATTATGTCGTCAATGTCCCTAAACATTTCAAGCAGACCCCAAAACTTAAAAAAAATTTTTCTCTTTGGAAAGATGGGGAATCATCTTGTCTTGGGATACACACAGTATTTTTTTTTTTTTAGTGCAAATATATATTTTTTAAATCTGGAAGGAACACTCCAGGCTTGAAAAAGTGATTATCTTGGCAGAGTCTGGGTCCTTTGATATCTTTTTTTTAAACAACAAGCAAGTATTACTTTGATAATCAGACATGCATATAAACAACACAGCTTTATAACGTGAAGCTCACCGAAGGGCACAGTAAAGCAACAGTTCCCACCCTCAGCCGCACCCTGGAAACATCTGGGGAGCTTTTAAAAAAAAAACCCATCCCACGCCTGGTCCTACCCTTGGTGACTCTAGTGAAATGTTCTGGGGTGGGGCCCAGGCCTTGGGGTTTCTTAAAGCTCCCCACATGACTCTAATATGCCACAAAGATGAGAATTATTATTAAAGCAAAAATTTTCAAATTTTTCTGCAGAACATGTTACTAAGTGCCTTTCAGAAAATAAAAAGGTTCCATAGTCAAAGAAGCAGGTTTCTTCCCTGCAAGATTTCTCAGAGCCTGTACTATGCAAATGTGTACCAAGACTTTTACAAGAGGAGGACACAGTACAAGGTGGATAGATATCTCTGTGTGCGTGCGTGTGTGTGTGTGTGTGTGTGTGTGTGCGCGCGCTAGTGCGCGCGAGCGTGTGTGCTCAGCATCCTTTCTTTCCAGCAGCCATGTTGTTAGCAAGTCCTGGCCATTCTACCTCCTAACCTGCCCCCCTCCTCACCCTCCACTCCCTCCCATCCTGGCTCTGTCCTCCACTGTCTCCCGTCTGGACTATGGCAGAAGCCTCCTCCCTGCTCTCCCACTGGCCCTATAAATTCACTGCCTACAAAGGTGGACTCCAGAGATCCTTGGGACACACAGAGTTTTAAAAAGCTTCTGTTCCCACCCCTGAGACTCCCTGCAATGTCCCAACTGCCACCCAATGATCATGGAAGGGACCTGTCTTAAGGTAAAACTGCATCATGGACAGCCCAGCTGCTGCAGAATGAACCTGGGTTCTCCACCACGCCGTCCGTGTTGAGCTGCCGAATCACCAGCCCAGAAGGCAGCCCCAAAACACTTGGACTTGGGGTTGGGGAGCCCACACATTTCCTGACAGCTTAAGCCAGCACAAATGGGGTTTGCTACTACTTATAGCCCAAAGAATCCAAACTAAATGCTCTCTATTAAATGACCCTATTTCATTGCTCAGAAGTTTTTTCACGAAGTAAAATTATATTATTTGTTTCTCTTCTGGTTTCTTATCTGTCTCCCCTTCAAGAATGCCAGCTCCGTGAGAGCAGGGACATTTGTCCGTGTTGTCCATAGTTACGTCCCTCGGACCTGAAACACCGTCTGCCAAAGAGCTGAAACTCAGCATTTGCTGAAAGAATGATTGAGCTCATTTGATTCTTTCAACAGCTCCAAAAGGTAGGTGTTAACAAATACCAAACTCCTCCTCACAGCCACGCAGACCCTGCATGGTCTGCCCCCAGCTTCCTCTCCCCCAACTCCGTATCCTACAGTGTTGCTGGCCACCTTCCAGTTCCTTCCCAGAACCAAGCTCCTTCCCAGCTCCAGAACTCCACTGATGCTGTTCCCTCTACTGGGACTGCTGCCCCCATCCACTAAGGTCTACACATCCTCAGGCCTCCCCTCAAACGGCAGTCCTTATGAGAGACATCTCCTGACTTCTCGAAACATGTCAGGTCCCCCCGGATAGGCTGTCATGGCTCCTCCATCAGGGCACTTAGTGCAGATGTAATGACACAGCGGCTTCTATGAATTCTTACTGAGGTTCTGTTTCCTCCACCGAACCTCTGTACTTCCAGAGCCCTCTTAGAAAACCCGGCACACAGTAGGTGCTTAATAAATACCACACTTGCCTATTGTGGCCAGGATATTTACTGCTCACTGAATACCCACATGCTCCCACATCCCAGCCCCTTGCAGTTAGTTAGGCAAGGCCACACGGCTAGTTCTGGGTGTGAGCAGAGGTGGCCTGCGTCACTCTGGCCTTGGCATCTAAGTGCTACGGTGTGACCCTCTAGTTCCCCTGTACTGCCGTGGTGACCCTGGAGACTGTGTGTTCCAGTTGTGATGCTACAAGACAGGGGAGCCCCCCCCCGCCCCATCCTGGGTCCCTGAGGTTCAAGGCAAAGCCCCCAGCGGAGCTGACTTGGGTCATGAGTAAGAAATAGACATTTGCTGTGTTCAACCTCTAGGATTTCAGGGTTAATTTGCTCCTGCAGCGGAATCTTGTCTCTCACTGGCATTCTGTGTGAATGAATGAAGGCAGACACAACTGTGATTACAGACTGGGAGGTGAGGAGCAAGGCGGTGGCCTTCAGCTGGCAGTTCTGAACTCAGGGCGAGAGGGGCAGACTGCATAACTACTCCCCGGGGAATCGCCACTTTCAGTGCCTGATGAGGCAGATGAAAGGACCCAGAGCCCCCACTCCCTTCAGACAGAGCCTGAGGCCTCCGGGCGCTCATCAAACACAGCTCCTAAGGGATCACAGCCAAGTCTCAGCCCCTGGGAATTGGGAAGAGGCTGCTCAGAAGCCAGCAACACCCTGGGAAAACCCTATTAGTTAGGGGAAGCTGAAACAGCAAGGCTGCATGAAGGGCCTGGGCTAATTCGGGCTGACAACCTTCCCTCGGAATCACCCACTGGGGCTCTGCCCTCCCAGCTCCATCCCAGAGAATAAATCACACTGTCAGGTCTAATTTGGGACTCGGCTGATGGGTTGAGCAGAGAGAGCATCCATGCGTTCTGGCCACAGAGGTCAAGGGCAGCCCACACGCTGGAGGCCAATGCGAAAGGCCTGGGGACTAATTGGAAAGGGGACTGGGAGACCGGAAGCTATGGGTTTCCAATACCCACCAAGGAAACTCCTCTCTTCTCCCGTAAAATTTCTGGCCCAGGCCTCCGTTGTACAAGCCCTGTTTCCAGAGCACAGTCCAGCTATATCCAGGCACCATGCTAGCTCAGGGCTGGGCACGAGGTAAACACTCCTATTTGCTGAATAAATAATCCTAACAGCAGCAGTGAGTGCTTATTATTCTCTTCCAGGCTGGTGACTAGGCTGCCTAACTTCTGACATGCAGTAAAGGCTAATGAATCTAAGTGGCCACCAGCACCATCTCATCTGTTATACGACTACTTCGGCCAGGCACGAAGTACTTGAGATTCACAGTCACGTTGTAATTCCCAAAACAACCTTAGGAGGAAACAGAAGCTCCCAGAGTTAGGCTCCCTACTTGGGGCTCGTCAGTGATCAAGCTAAGACTAGACCCCAGGTTAGCTGGACTCTGTGCTCTCGGCCACTGTGTCAGCCCGTTGTGATTGATTTCGCAGCCTTCAAGAAGCTGGCCCTGAAGCCCCAAGCCAGTGTCAGGTGTCTCCTCAGAGCTCCCATGGCCCTGTGGCTTTCCCTCTTAGGACTCTCATGACTCTCACGACAGAGCTTTCCCCAAATACTCTCTATCCAAGAGGGTATCCCTGTAAGCCTAGTGCTCAAATGGGATATGTTTGCTGGATGGACGGATGGAAACCCAAGTCCAAACCCTTCATCTTACAGAGGAAGGGGGTGGAGATTCAGCAAGGAGAGCTGCAGTGAAAGAGTTTCACTGGAGAAAGGGGAGGTGGAGAAGAGGGGGGAAATTGCTCCTTGACAAATCTCTATTCTTCCTTCAAAGCCCAAAGCTGCTTCCAGGAGACCTCCCTGACCCCCAGGCTTGCCTGGGCACTTCCTGTGGGCTCTCATCAGCCCCTGGGGTTCCCGCATACAGCCCTGACCACCCTGGGCTGTCACTGTCTGAGGGCCTGCTCCCTCCCTGGACGAGGAGCCCCCCAAGTACAGGGTCCGCTGAGCCATGAGGCCGTCTCACCCACACCACTACACTACAGGGATGGGCACCGAGGGGGCGCAAAGTAAATGTGTGTTGAATCGACCAGCAGAACCCCAAGAAAGGAAAGAAGGCTGGAAGCGTCATTCTGGGAAGAAGAGTTAAAAGCACAGGTACAGTGTGTTTGGAAAAGGAGGCCAGGAGAAGACTCTGCCATCTGCAAGCCACCAAGGGCTGCCAGGAGGAAGATGTGTGGCTGGTGCCCCTCATCAGGACTGGACCAGAACCAGTGAGAGACAGTTACACAGAACGGATGTGATTCATGAGGAAGCTTTTTAATGATCAAAGCTTCCCTAAAGCAAAATATGCTGCCCTGTCCCTCCCTTCCTAGATGAATTTAAACTGAGGTCAGATAGCTAGCAGTCTGGGACCCCAGGACCTCTTACGAAGCGACAAAGTGTAGTGGCCAAGAGCGAGGGCTCTGGAGACACTGCAAAGGTTCCCACCCTGGCTCCTCTGCTTGATAAAGGGCGTCACCACTCTCTGCCTCAGTTTCCAAGTCATTACTATGGAGAGATCACAGCAGTGACATCATAGGGTGGGTGGAAGGACTGAATGAGATCATGTACGTAAAGTGCTTACAGCAGGGCTCGGCATAGAGTCTGCACCCATTAATGTTCATTATTGTTGTTTTTGTTCCCCTGTGGAGCCAGACACTGTTGGCTGGATAACCCAACTGACACTCTCAGTTCCCTTTTTCTCTGGCTTCCTCCTCAGGAGAGGCTGAAAAGCCAAACAACATTTCTCACCTTCCTTGGAATAGGGAGAGGCTATGTGACCCATTTCTGGTCAATGAGATGTAAGTGGAATCTTCTGGGGAGGGGGATTCTGGGATTGCTGAAGTGGTTCAGAACTGAAAGAAAACCACACTGCTTGGAGTTGACTCTCCCCCTTCCTTGTTCCAGTTGTAGCTGCAAGCAGCAACCTTGCAACCATGAGGGAAAGGCCAAGGGAATCAAGGAGGCCCCAGCCCGGACGTCCCTCAGCCTCTGAACATCGGCAGCCAAGTACCTCTGGGTTTGTTGTTATGGGAGAGAAATTGAGCCTCATTTGTTTAAGCTGCTGTGAGCTGGGTTTTCTGTTTTTGCCGCTGAAAGCATTCCTGGCTGATACACCCATCATGACACAAATGGCTCAGGGCACATGTCCATGGTCATGGTTTGCCAGCCTCAGTTCAGGTCCCCGGCTGAGAACCCCTGATCCAGAGGAGAAAGAGTGGAAGGAAGGTCAAGACAGGACAGCGTTTACCAAGCCTCACTAGCTGTGCTTCACCCTTCCTTTTCAACTGCATCTATGTCCCAGCTGTACAATTACTTACTTAATAGTTCCTTTAAATCAACTCACTTTTAAACTTGAATATATATACATATATGTAAAACAAAATCTACATTCCTACCAAAACAAAAAACTGGTATCTTTTGTTCCGAAGGTAACTTAATGAATAAATACAATGAGGGAATTCCCTGGTGGTCCAGTGGCTAAGACTCCACGCTTCCAATGCAGGGGGCCTGGGTTCGATCCCTGGTTGGGGAACTAGATCGTGCATGCCGCAACTAAGACCTGGCACAGCCCAATAAATAAATATTTAAAATAAATAAATAGATAAATAAGTAAATAAATAAATACAGTGAAAATGAACAAAAGATATTCATCCACATATCCCTGAAAGTTAGCTGATGTAGCATAATTTGGGTTCGATGGACAAGCAAGAATTCCTCATTTCTGTCTTCTATTGGGGAAAAAAAATCAGCAGATCTGGCAAGACTTGGCATTTCCCCAGGGCAACAAATGGGCTAGAGCTCAGTAGGGGCTGCCCCTCAGAGAGGTAACACGTTTTCCTGTTTGCCACAATTCCTGAAACCCTGTTCAGAAGTGAGAGAATTCGTTTAGCTCTCCTGGCTGGCAGATGGAAGAATTAGGTCGGGGTCCTGCCTTGTTCCTTCCCTTCAGGGCCTCCTCAGAGAGGCCTTCCTGGATCACCTGGTCTAAAATCACCCCCTTGGACTTCCCTGGTGATCCATTGGTTAAGACTCCGTGCTCCCAATGCCGGGGGCATAGGTTCGATCCCTGGTTGGGGAACTAAGATCCCACATGCCGCACGGTGTGGCCAAAAAAAATAAAAATTAAAATCAAATCAAATCACTATTGCTCCCAGTCAGTCCTCTTTCCTGCTTTACTGATCCCTGTAGTACTTATCCCCACATTTACTCGTTTGTCTGCTTATTGTTTTATCCTCCAGTAGGATGTCAGTTCCTGTAGGGAAAAGATTGTGTTTGTTTTGTTCATTCCTGAATCCCCAGCGCCTGGACCATAACAGTAGGTGCTCAGAGGCCTTTGTTGAGTGAAGGAAAGAAATGAATGAAGGAACAAATGAAACCCTGTCTCCTGCTTTCCAGTCCCTAAGGTGCTCGTTACCATGTAGGAATGACGCTGGTCCTCCTGCGGTTTAAGAGGCAATACTAGGAATTCACTCAGAAACTGGAACCTTTTACCGCATTAAAAAGGGACGAGCTAGATTAAAATGAATATCTATGACGCCACACAGATATATGCTAATAACCGAATAACTGAAATAAATGAGGGAGAAGGGACAGGTCTCCCTTAACAGAACGAATTATGTGGACAATTCATAAATATAGAAGAAATGAGGGACGTACAAAATTCACCATTAGGGAGATACCACAGTGATAACTGTTGCAGGCAAGATTCACCCTACCAATGCATGCCAAAATGAGCAGGTGCAAGTTCAAGGAGAAACAAGTGTAGTCTCAGAGCACCTCCCCCGAGATAACTATCAATTGCAAAGGGAAAAACCAGTTACTGGGCAGTGGAGTAACCCAGCAGACAGTACCTGCTGGAGTAACCCAGCAGACACTGGGCAGTGGAGTAACCCAGCAGACAGCACCTGGATGAAGTGATCCAGGTTAACAGCACCAGTGATGAGACACGTGGACCCGTTGGTGCCGTGCACCGAGGCGGGCCCCTCACCTCTGCCAAATAATGCATAAGCTCAGCCCTGTCACGAGGAAACATCAGACAAAGCCAAACTGAGACAATCCACAAAATAGCAGGACAGCTCTCTTCCAGAGTGTCACGGTCATAAAAGACAAGGAAAGACTGAGGAACCGATGCGGATTGGAGGAGGATTAAAGAGACATGACAACTAAATGCAGTAAGGATCCTGGATAGCGTCTTGGAAAAGAGAAAGGACATCGTAGAAAAACTAGTTGAAATATGACTGAAGCCTATAACTTAGTTCATAGTACTAGACCAGTGTTCATTTCCTAGTTTTAATAGTTGTGCTACAGTTGTATAAGATGGTAGCATTTGGGGATGCTGGGTGAAGGGTAGATAATGTGAACTCTCTGTACTATTTTTGTCACTTTTTGTAAGTCTAAAATTCCTTTAAAATAAAGAAGTTAATACAGAATTGTATGGCCATCATCAAAAAGTCTACAAACAATAAATGCTGGAGAGGGTGTGGAGAAAAGGGAACCCTCTTGCACTGTTGGTGGGAATGTAAATTGATACAGCCGCTATGGAGAACAGTATGGAGGTTCCTTAAAATACCAAAAATAGAACTACCATACGACCCAGCAATCCCATTGCTGGGCATATACCCTGAGAAAACGATAATTCAAAAAGAGTCATGTACCAGAATGTTCACTGCAGCTCTATTTACAATAGCCAGGACGTGGAAGCAACCTAAGTGTCCATCGACAGATGAATGGATAAAGAAGATGTGGCACATATATACAATGGAATATTACTCAGCCATAAAAAGAAACGAAATTGAGTTATTTGTAGTGAGGTGGATGGACCTAGAGAATGTCATACAGAGTGAAGTAAGTCAGAAAGAGAAAAATAAATACCGTATGCTAACACATATATATGGAATCTTAAAAAAAAAAGGTTCTGATGAACCTAGGGGCAGGACAGTAATAAAGATGCAGACATAGAGAATGGACTTGAGGACACGGGAAGGGGGAAGGGTAAGCTAGGACGAAGTGAGAGAGTGGCATGGACATATATACACTACCAAATGTAAAACAGATAGCTAGTGGGAAGCAGCCACATAGCACAGGGAGATCAGCTCAGTGCTTTATGACCACCTAGAGGGGTGGGATAGGGAGGGTGGGAGGGAGACGCAAGAGGGAGGAGATATGGGGATATATGTATATGTATAGCTGACTCACTTTGTTATAAAGCAGAAACTAACACACCATTGTAAAGCAATTATACTCCAATAAAGATGTTTAAAAAAACCAGAATTGTGCCAAGAAACATCCCTTAATGGAAATCTGGCCCCAAGAGACTGTCCCACAAACAAGCTCCAGGTACCCGGGCAGAGCCTTAGGCCAGGATGAAGGAACATGAAGGGACCTAAGAAACAGCCAAGGGAGAGGATACTGTCTAGATTTTTTTTTTTTAACTTTTGTTTTTGGCCACGCCACACGGCTTACGGGATCTTAGTTCCCCGACCAGGGATCGAACCCAGGCCCTCGGCAGTGAGAGTGCAGAGTCCTAACCAATGGACCGCTGGGGAAGTCCCCCTGTCTAGATGCACTCAGTTCCCAAACACGACTGACTGGTCCCTGCAACTCAGCCAACACCACTATCTGCGTCCAGAGTCTGGACGCCAGAATCTTCTGTTCTCCCACTTGCCACGCTACTGGGGTCTCTTGGTGATTCAAGGATCAGACAGCACCCCCTCTCCCAAGCCCCTTGTGGCATCCTGCCAACAAGGGTTGGCATCCTCGTTTAGGAATGCCCCACTACCACCTGGACTGCCCCACACCCTGAGGCCCCCTTCTTTACTTGGTCGGGGCCAAAGAAACCAAAGAGGGTGCTCACTAGCAAGAAACCCAGAAACCTAATTATAACACATTCAAAATCTTTATATTACAGGTAAGTACTTATCATGTGTACATAGTTTAATTTCGTGTAACTACCTACACTATACTTTTAGCCTATAGATAAACAGCGCATCCACACATGGGGTGATGGGGCCATTCTGTATCTTAACTGTGGTGGCAGTCACACGACGGCATGCATTTGCCTAAACTCAAAGAACCATAGACCAAAAAGTGAATTCCACTCTGTGTAAAATTTAAAATGGAAATTGAAAAGTTAAAAAAAAAAAGACTGTGATACACTGATGGATGCTATGAACGAAGATCTTCAAGATACACTACCACTGGGGACAGTGGGAAACATGCTGCAGAAGCGTCATCTAGCACAGCTTCTTTTTTCTCTATGTAAGAAATTAAAATAATGAGGGTGTATTTGGATAAGGAGGAATGTTCACGAGCAGGAAGAAAGGTCCAGCCAGACACCCACCCAACTACTGACTGCAATGACCTCGGAGGGAAGATGTCAGACTGTGGGTGTTGGGAGGGACAGGGAAGGAGTCACACATCTTTCCCTTGGCACTCTTTCAAACAAAAATTTTTTTAAATAATAAAGAGGTTTACATGTATGAGCCGTAAAACTTAAGCAAATGAAAGTCACACGAATCTCAGTACTCAACCTTAGTATGTTCTGGACACTAGTGCTCCTTGAGGGTCCCAGGAGGGCCGAGGTCAAAGACTGTGCATCTGCGGAGAGAAAAAAAACGAGGTTATATCTTTGGCCAGCATGAGCCTTCCTGCTGTAGTATCCACCTGTCATTCACGAAGTCACTCCCTCAACAAATATTTATTGAACGCCTGCTGCGTGCCAGGCACCGAGGGTACACCCATGACCAAGACAAAGTCGCTGTCCTCAGGGGGCAGACACTCCAACAGGGGAGGGAGACACTGAACAAACGCAATCCTCAGCCAGGGAGCGGCGGCACCTTGATGGAGACTAAGTAGGCTGAGGAGAGCAACGGGCTGCTGCTTCACAGGGAGGTCAGAGGAGGCCTGAGGACAGAGACCTGAAGACAGGAGACCACGAATTGGGTGACTATCTAGGAAAGAGCCTTCCAGGCACAGGGACAGCCACTGCACAGGACCTGAGGCAGGAGGGCAGTGGTGGGGGGGGTTGTGGAGAGAGAGAGAGAGAGAGAGAAGGACATGAGGGCAGGGAGGTGACGGGGCAGATGGAAGCCCATTATAAAGACACTGCCTTCAGACAACTGTGAGCAGAGGAGTGGCAGAGAAAAAGCACTGGCTTGTAACTTTGTATTATTTTTTTTTTTTTTAATTTTTTTTTTTTGGTGGTACGCGGGCCTCTCATTGTTGTGGCCTCTCCTGTTGCGGAGCACAGGCTCCGGACGCGCAGGCCCAGCAGCCATGGCTCATGGGCCCAGCCGCTCCGCGGCATGTGGGATCTTCCCGGACCGGGGCACGAACCCGCGTCCCCTGCATCGGCAGGCGGACTCTCAACCACTGCGCCACCAGGGAAGTCCCAGTAACTTTGTATTATTAATTTATGTTTTTGAATATTGAGTATGGTTGTGCATATTTGAGTGGGTATTTCATGGATGAATGAATGTCTCCAGGCCAAGAAGCTACTGTCTGCATTGCTCACCATCACGTTTTGGTTTAGGCCAGGCACTTACTAAGCCAGGGAGATGAGATCTGAGAGGACAACCTAGAACCTTCCTGTACGCTAAACAATGACTCTCACTCCCTATGTGCCAGGCTCCATCCTAGCAGAACGTGCCGACTCATTTCGCTCCCCCAGTAACCCTAGAGGCTGCCCAGCCAGTCAAAAGTACGCTGCAGGTGGGATGAAAGAAAATATCTGTAAAACAAAACCTAACCTGAGATACAGTAATATTTGTGCTTCTTTGTGAATGCTTTAAATTATGAGATCTTAGTGGTGGGTCCAATAACTACAGTAATTTAGAAAGAGATGAGTGTAAACAGTACCTTGTAATATCTACAACAACTGTAATGTGACATGGAAAACGTTGGTTTTTTGTTTTTTGTTTTTTTTGCGGTACGTGGGCCTCTCACTGTTGTGGCCTCTTCCGTTGCGGAGCACAGGCTCCAGACGCGCAGGTCCAGCGGCCATGACTCACGGGTCCAGCCGCTCCATGGCATGTGCGATCTTCCCGGACCGGGGCACGAACCCATGTCCCCTGCATTGGCAGGAGGACTCTCAACCACTACTCCACCAGGGAAGCCCATGGAAAACGTTTTGATCTCTAGCAGCGACAAAGTCACAGGCGTTGCTGATACAACGTGGTTTTTGGCCCTTGTTCAGAAGGAATGGAAATGCTAAATTTTAGTTAGATAGTAGAGAAAATAAAGATGTAATTTTTTCCCCAGTCAACTTCACAATCCTCTAAATTCCATCCAAGGACCCTTCAAGGGTCCGTGGACCTGAGATTAAGAACCCCTATGCTAGCCCTGAGACAGGGTAAAGGTGGAGCATGTGCCCAGGGAACGTAACAACTAGGGGGTGTGTGGCAGATTCAGATCCTCGTGAGTTTCGTATGGGAAGGGGTCCTGAGCATTGGTGGTTTTGGTTCATCCTGCATCCATTTCCCTTTCCAGGTCGGCCCTCCGAACCTCATCTTTCTCACTCAGCCCATGGAATTCCTGTGGGAATGACCCAATCCATGGGTTGGTAGGGGAGAGAGTGGTGTCACAAAACCCAGGCCTGGCCAATAAAGCCACCGCATCTCCTCTTCCCCGTCCCCAGCCTCAGACATGGCTCAGGGTGGCCCTGGAACCAAAGCTGGGCTGATTAGGTCCACTAAACAGTCTCAGGACATGTGCTGGGATTACGGGGAAATCTCTGGGGCTGCTAAATTGGTTGCATATATATGTGGAGCTGCCTCAGAGCCTATCTGACCATAAAACCAACAACGGACTGCAGCCAAGAGATGGAAGAAAACAGGGTCCTGGCAGCCCTGAAGCCATTACACATAGAATGTTCCAGGCTGTGAGTTCAAACATTTCCTTTTATACTTATGCAGGCTGACCTGAATTTCTATTTGTTCACGCAACCGAATGACTCTCAACTAACATAGAAGGGAAGAAGTGAGTAGGGTTCTTGACAATTCCCAGAGCTTACGACCAAGCCACTTAGGAAAGCATAAAATAAAATTAGAAACAGTTACTATACATTGAATCAGCAAATACAGAAAAACACACACTCTTTGAAAGATCAGAAACAGCACCTTGGGTAGTTGCAATCCCTAAAGCTGGTCTATGAAACACTAACAATTTTGATTTTCAAGATGCTTGGCAGGCCAGGAGGGAACCAGAAGTACCCAGAACATTTTCCTTTATCACCAGACTTCCCATTAAAAAAATTCCTGGGATGATCAGAAAGCCCCTGCAATAAAGCTCCTGTAAAATTGTAATCACTGCCTTTTAAATTGCATCAGAAATTGCTTTTCTGCCACTCATTTTCCCCCCTTTCTTTCTCTAGAGTGATGTTCATGGCTCTTTAAAGGCACATTAGCAGTGACGTGCAGTGCTGCCACGTCCCTCTGAGCTGAGAATCTACTCCCTGTCAAGTGGAGGAAGCTGTGATGTCCATCAGTTTGAGGTCCCTGATACACAGGAGGGGCCGCAGCAGATGCTGAAGGGTTGTAGAAATGGCAGCAAAGGCAGGCTACAGCGCCAGGAATTCAGCCAGGACCCCAGACATCCCAGAGCCCCTCTTACACCACCTGGGAAGGGAAGATGCCCTTGGAATTGCTTCAGCAGCTCCAGCACCTACCAGAGCAACAGCCCTCGCTCATCTGTCACATAAGTCACAGTCACAGGGCTGCACACCTCGCTTCCCAGGGTGTATACCAAGAAGTAGAAGCCAAGATGAGAGAACCTGGGAGTGAGAGCGGGTCCGGCCCTGACTCGGAGCCTGATGGTTCCTCCCCTCAGCCACAGTGATTGGCTCTGGGAGAGACACATGATCCAAGCAAGGCCAATCAGAGTTGGCCCTGGAAATTTTGCTGGATTACTGGGGGAAAGAAACGGGTGTAAGGCAGGGGCTATTGAAGGCTTCTTTGCCACCTGAGGGAGGGGATGGACACCTAAGAACAAAGTCAAAGGTGAAAGAAGCAGATCCAGCAGTGGTGAAGGGTGTATTCCTGACAAGAATACCTGAGTGCAGACTCCAGTCAGGCTAGCTCTGAGATTTCAGGTCCCAGAGCCATTAACTTCCCTTTGCAGTTTAAGACAGTTTGAGTTGGGGAGCTTCTGTCATTTACAACAGAAATAACTGACTGATAGAACTGGAAGGGACCTCAGAAATCAATACAGCGCTCCTTCATGTTCCAGTGAATACAATCCTTGTGAGGAGCTGACAAAACAAAACTATGGCGTGTCTCTCCAGGAAACACACACACACACACACACACACACACACACACACACACACACACACACACCTATTTCAAGGATGTCAAAGATCTCTGAAGCCTCTGTTCATAGGAACTGGGTGAAGAACTCTTCCAATCTAGTCTGATCTGCCCACTTGACAGATAAGAAAACTGAGGTTCAGAATGCTGAGATGACTTGCTTGGGGCCCAGGGCCAGCTGGAGGCAGAGCCAGGCCTCCCTAGAGTCCCAGGAGGTTTCACCTTGAACTCCCCTGAGTATGGTCCTTGGGGAGACAGCAGAGGGTAAGGGGGGTAGCGGGCGAGGCTCCAGGTCTCTGCATCCCCATTCACCTACAGCAGCTCCACTTTTTTCTGTTTTTAAAAATGGGCTTTCAGGGAAGTGTCTGACAAAAGTTCCATTATTCCACAAACAACATCCTGAAAACCAATCGCTTATATCCCATTTCAAAGTATTTACATGTTAATGACCTTGGTTTCCAGCCTCGCTGAAATCCTGTGAAGCCGGCATTATTGCATGCCATGGCTCCGGGCGAGGTGCTTCTGCAGGGCCAGCCAGCCAGCCAGGGCGCTGCTCTCCTGACCCCAAGGCAGACTCAGCCCGTGCACCTGAGCCTTCCTGTTCCTGCACTCCTTCCCTCGTATTTCATCTCAACTCACATGGAAAAGACCATCCATTCGCATCTCACCACGAAGACCAAGGAAGGAAGAAGGGGTGGCTAATCTGACTGGTCAGAGCCTGTGACTGTTGCTGGCACCCGCCTTTCCAGTGCACAGAATTAAGAGCCCCAAAGACTGGGACCAGGGCTACTAGCTCTTTTCTCTCCCTGCGCCCAGAGACGGCAGCTTTCTCTTCTTTCTGTCTCGGAACAGGACACACCCCCTGGGCGCCCAACCTCTAAGAGGGCCTGGCCACATGCACCCCTCCTGACCAAGCGGTGATGGGAGCGGCCAGGTGTCTAAGTGGCTGATCTAGGCATTCAGATTTGAGCTGAAGGAGAAGCAAGCCCACAGGGGCCTTCTGCTACAAGTTGCATTCTCCTTTTTAGACTTTACCAGAGATTCACATTGCGGCATCGGGGACCTACTCCCCTACTAATAAAGTGGTTCAGTCGTCCTTCATTTAGAGAAGATTCCCATTATACCCATCCCCATCCTGTCTTTGAAACAGTGACTTAGGAAAATCTCCATTCATTTAACTGCCTCTACCCACCTGCCAACAAAGAAACGTTGCTTTGCGAAGAGAGGACTTTGCCTTGGGAAAATCTAAGCCCTCAATCACGATCCTGTATGACAGCTGCTGGGATCACCTTGTAATTAATCATGTTTTCTCTTATGACCTATATTCTATTAATAACATACGCTAACGATTCAGCACTGGTTCTTTCACTGATTGATTCAGTCCACAAATGTGACTAAGGCTGTACTGCTGACTACGAGGGTCTTACATCCTCATCTTCTGTCCTCTCCCCAGCCCCTCCCCTCCCACAAGGGAAGCATCATGGTAATGGGCTCTGAACACGGGGCTCTGAGGACTTCACTGTGCCGGAGGGTCTAATGGCTGCCCTGCCTCCAGCCCAGCCCAAGTAACTCTGCGGTACAGTGGCACACGACAGACCCCTGCAGAGAAACTGCTCAGGAAAAGCATCAATGCATGACCATCTCATGCACAGCAGATTGGCCAAAACATCAGAGTTTGACACCGCCAAACGTACTGAAGTTATGGAATAAGGAGAAGTCACTGCAGGTGGGAGTGTACACTGGAACAGACATCTTCGTAACAGTTTGACAATTTCTTGTCAAGAGAAAGAGATGGTGACCTCAGTGACATGCTTCGCCTTCCCAGCTGACTGGGGTCTGGGATTCCCAGACCTACGTGGCCTTGCAAATTCTCATTCTGGCTTGAAGCACGAGGTTTTTGCTTTGATTTTGCTACATGCCAGGCACTGTTTTCAAGTTAACTAGCAACTCATTTAACCATCATAACAACCCTGTGGAGTCGGGTCTACCAGCATTCCCCATTTTAACAGACCAGAAAACTGCTGCACAGAGTGGGGCAGCCTACCCAAGATCCCACAGCCAAGCAGGTGGCACAGCCAGGAAGGATTCGAACTCAGTGCGTCTGGCTCCAGAACTACCAACAATGCCGCTTCCCAAACACAGAGTTAAGAAGAAAGGCTCAGCCTTGAGCCCCATCTCATTCTACATTCAGACATTGTTTTCAGATGGATCCAAGACCTAAATGCAAAAGGAAAATACGAGTGTATCTAGACAATGCAGAAGCATATCTTCACATTGGGGTAAGCGAAGGTTTCTCATTCAGGGAATCTGGGAACGTGTTTGTTCTCTTCACAAAGAGGGTCAGACTCATCCACACAGTCCTCTGCCTCTTCGTCAGTCTGCCTTTTTCCAGCTTGGAATGTGGACATGACACCAGGATTTGAGAGGGTCCCTCTTGTCCCCAGAACACTACTCAGAATAGAAGGGCTCAACTCTCAGGGTCCCCCGGCCCACTGGGGAAGGGGGGTGCAGCAGCCGTCTTGTGGCCATGAGGGGGCAAGAGAGTCAGAGCAGCACTGGCATTCACTCTGCCAAGCCATTGAGCCACATTATCTCCCTCCAGATGCTATAAGACACAAACAACCTCCAATGTGTTAAAGTGACAATGCCACCTGTGTAGTCTGATACTTGCAGCCAAATGCACTCCTAACCGAAACACCTGCTACCTCCAGACTCCAGCGGCCACGTGCTGTGCCATCACCCCAGAGAGTCTGCAAACAGCCACTAACAGGGACCTGAAGGTGTCTCGAAAAGACTCAACTCAGAGGTCAACTTTGGGAATCACAAATTTCCACCAAGCATGGCTGATCAGAGGCATCCAGAAAGATGACCTGGTGCCTGAATTAATTCTCAGAGGACCTGAAATGGAGACAGCCTTCTTTCACCCCACAGACCTCTAAAAGCAGTCAGGTAGACCATGATTTTAAAGGCCAAGCCCAGCCCACTGGCACAACTGCTTTGTGGTCTGCTGGCCGCAGGCTCAGGGGCCGGGGAAATCCTGCATAGCTTGTGGATCCTTTTTCCTCCTGTCACCAGGCATTTGCTGGATGTGCCAAGAGTTAAGCCCCTTCCTGCACTCCTATAAAACCAGTCTGTCAGTGTGGCTTCAACTGCCGAGTGCTTTTCCACAAAGCACTCTCTAGACCTCAGCTCATCAGATGGGAGACAGAACACTGGTCAATCTACCAAAATAGGTCAGGCTTTATTTTTAATCCTCTTATTCATTATATATATTGAAAGGGAAGAATGAACAAAAACAACATTATTAACAGCGAGAATGTCTAGGGTTACTTAACCTCTCTGTGCCTCAGTTTCCTCATCTGTAAAATGGAGATGAGGATGAAGTAAATGACTCCATGAAAAATGTTTAGAGCAGGATTTAGCATGTAGTAAGGGTTCAACAAAGGTGAGCTACCATCATTCTTATTGCTGGCGACATGGTCAGTGTTTTCGACTGAAGGCCCTTGAGGGGCTTCAAAACCTCACCCTCTGGTCAGCCTGACAGAAACAGTCACTGCTCTGATTCTGGCCACTTGCGGAAGGAGGAGGCTTGAAGGCCCAGGCCAATGGGCAGAAGCTGGCTGCCATGGCCCAGGGTACCAGGGGCAGGAAACAGACCTGCTGGTGCTAGCTGCCCAGCCAGTAGCCATTCTCCCCCTTCTTCTCGGATGCTTAGCTAAGACTACATCTCCCAAACTCCCCTGCAGCTAGGGATGGTCAACAAGAGGTAGGCAGACATTGTTGTGGGACTTCAAGGAAAATTCCTCACCAAGAACAAAGAGCTGGACTACACTTTTGTGCCCGTTCCCTACCCCGATTCCCACCTGGACTACAGACTCACTGGCTGGACTCCGGCAGTCACAGTGGACCATGAAGCCACCTTAAGGTTGAAAGCTTCGTGCTAGCAATGGTTAAGCAGAAAGACAGAAGGATCTTGCTTTACCTGAGGACTGTGGAGCTGCCAGCCCAGCCCCAGACTGCAGATCTCAGGACATTTTACTCACAAGAGAAACCACCTTCCATTGAGTTTACACCATTGTTACTTCTGATCTCTCCTACTGGCAGCCACATGCACTTTCAAATGATACCGTGGACTTACGCAGCAGATGACCAACGGAGCAGTGTTTTACACCGCAGAAATCCTTCCAGCAGCCTGCCACTATTTAAAGTAGAGAGCTAGATACAGCAAGTAGAAAGCTAGATATGGAATTTCCCACAGAACAGGGTTACAATCATTTTGCCTTAGGAGGAGGTAAAATGAGAACAAGATGAGATACACTGAGTCATTCATCCAGCAACTATTAAGCAGTACCCTGCGCTGGGCACTGTGCAGGGCAGGGTGGTAGACACAGTGAACAAAAGCAGATAGAGTCCACGCCCTTACAAAATGCACAGTCCAGAACAGGGGACAGAAGATAAACAAACAGGGAAACAAATATATTCGTAAGTACAAACGGTAAGAAATACTATGTAGGAAACCAGAGTGAGTTTCAACACAGAACTGAAGAGAAAGGAGAAGGAAGCCATGTGGAGAATGGAAGTAAGAATATCCCAGAATGGCCATCAAATGGAGAATGGATAAACAACACACAGCACACCCGTACAGTGGAATATTGTTCAGCTATAAAAAGAAGGAAGTACTGATTTGTGTACAACATGGATGAACACTGAGAACATCATGCTGAGTGAAAGAGGCCAGTCACAGAAGACCACACATTATAGGATTCCACTTATATTAAATGTCTAGAATAGGCAAATCCAGAGAGACAGAAAGTAGAGTAGTGGTTGCCAGGGGCTGGAGGAGGGGGACACAGAAGGAGAGTAACCGCTAGTGGGTACACGGTGTCTTTCTGGGTTGATGAAAATGTACCGGAATTAGATACTGGTGATGGCTGCACAATCTTATGAAAACACTAAAAACCACTGAAATGTAGACTTTAAAAGGGTGAATTTTACGGTATGTGAATTATTTCGCAATTAAAAGACACTCAAAGGGCTACCCAGACCGAATTACTGGATTGGTAATAAAGTCTCTAATGAAAGTTAAAAAAAAAAAAACAAACAGAATATTCCAGGAGATGGAGGAGGATGGAGGAAATCTGTTAAAGAAACTCATAGGAGGCCCTCTTGCCTAGATTGCTGTGGAGAGGGAGGGAGGGGTGCTAGGAGATGTGGCAGAAGCTCGCGGGCTGTGTGAGCCACAGTCGGCCATATGCTCTTTATTCTAAGTATGACGGGGAGGAGGAGAATGATGTGTTCTGACTGACATTTTTGAAAGACCCTTCTGGCTGTTGCACAGAGACTGTCGGGCTTGAAAAGAAGCAGGGAGATCAGTGAAGTGGCTGCTGTGACACCCAAGGAGAGATGGTGGTGGCTGGGAGCGGGGGGGGGGGAGGGCAACAGAATGGAAAGGAGGAGGCTGGTGAAGATCTGTTTCAGGTCAAGGACAAACAAGCCTTGCTGATGGACTGGCCGTTGGGGGTGAGGCAGAAAAGGGAGATTCGAGAGTGATCTTCACACGGTCTTATGAGTTTTCCCAAAGTGGTTTTCTGCCAGATTCAAATTGTACACAGCACAATAAGGGCAGATCAGCAAATGCCTGTTAAATGAATTTCAATAAATGACCAGTCACTGCCTAATTTTCTGTAGGGCATATTTTTGTATTTTCAATAAAGATATGAATTCTCTCTCTCCATGTGTGTGTGTGTGTGCACGCGCACACACACACACACACACACACACACACACATATATTCTCTCTCTCTCTCCATGTAATATCCTTAATTGTACCTGTTTCTCTCCCATCCACGGGTAGATAGAGGTCCACTAGACACCATCAACTACCCAAACCAGAAACCTGAGAATATTCATACATACACACACACACACACACACACACACACACACACACACACACACACAGAGGCAAGATAAAGCCTTGGGGTCACTAACAACCAGGTCCTTCCTTCTCTGAGGGGGGCAGAGAAATAGATTAGCCAGTGAGAACTGAGCTCTCACTTCTGATGAATGACCAGTAGGAGAGGAAACAGAGGAAGAGATGCTGCTCCAGAGATAGGAAGTGTTCTTTCTTTTCGGTGGTGGTGACAGGGTAAGGAACATGGTCAAGAGTGGGGAGAAAGCACTGTGAATAAACGTGGTCTAGCCGAGGGGAGAAGCCTCAGTCTGAGAACAGCTACTGCAAGTGAAGCCCAGCAGGAGACAAGTTATGACTCAAAGGGGTCATGAGCCCCTACCCCACTGACAGCCACATCCATACCGAGGGGAACGCCAGAACCCTGGAGGAATGCATCCTTATCCGGGGCCTAGGAGCAGGAAAGGGGAAGGGAAGCCGAGCTTCACAGAGAACAACTCCAGGGCCACCACGATGACAGACCACAGTGCAAACAGAGCCCCAGGAGTGGCGAGACGCAGTGGTCCTGTGGGTGTGTGTCCACCCAACACCTTCCTTCCAGGTCCACTCTCCCCGGCAATAGGGCTCGTCCGTTTTAGGAGCGGGATGTGAGAAGCACCCCACTGGGTGGCTCTGTGTGGTGGGCTGTGGGTGCCGCCTGCCCTGTGCAGCTTCATCGGGACCTGACCTGATGCCTCGACTTCAGCGTTTCTGTAATTCCTCTGCCTTATTCTCACAAGGGGCAGACTTGGTGGCGCTGCACGCTTCACACAGCTGACCAAACTCTGTCCTTATTTCATTCCACCAAATGCCTGGGAAGTAGGTCAAAATAGCCTGTCACAGTCAGTTAGAAGCGACTTCTCACTACGCACCACATTAGCCCCTCCTAGGCTGACAGAGGTCCAGGGGAGCCTTTCCCAACACCGACGTCATGGGCTCTCCACCTGTGGGCCAGATACCCTCCCAAGGGGGCCTCTAGTGTTGTCCAACATGTGAAGTTTGTTTTGACCACAACTGAGGACACTGCAAAGTCTCCCAGACAGAGTGCTGGGCCGTGTGATGCAGAAGAGCATGAGTACTATACCCACCACTCCAGCACAACTGACAGACTTTCGCCACTGCATTTTACATAATCAGGACCACATCACATTGACTTCTTGGAATCTTGCTTTCCCTCGGCTGCATCGCAGAAACGCCTCCAAATCAACTGGTAGTGCTCTTACCCACTCTCTTCAGCAGCTGATATTCCATAGTGTGGAGGTACCATATGTTACCAATCGTTCCCTGAAAAATGGGCATTCATTTTACTTCCAGGGTTTCACTTTGTTTTTTGTTTGGCCACTGCAAAGAATGCTGTGGTAAATAACCTTTTGTACTGGGGCCATTTTTTTCTGTAGGGTAGGTTCTCAGGCGTGGTGGTTCTGCATCAAAGGCTACTGATGGAGTATTACATAGCTACGTTAGAGAATGGCTTCCAAGATCAAAGGATAGAACTGTATGTATAATATGCGCTTGTTTCGGTACTGAGTATCTCTGGAAGAATACAGACGAAATGGGTGTCCTCACGGGAGGGTAACTGGGTGACAGTGGACAGGGGAGGGAGACTTAATTTTCACTGTACATGGTTTTTTGTGTCATCTGACTGCTTTACCACGTGCATGGACTGCTCATTCAAAAATAAACAAGATTTCTTTTTTAGGCTGTCTTCTAAAAAGGTTGCGATGAGTCACATGTCCTCCGGCAACTTGGGAGAATACTCAGTTGAGCTCATTAATGCCCTATATTTTCTCCTTCAAGGTTGTCCCCCCATCCCCTGTTTTTTTGACCTACTGCAAGCTCAAACGTCAAATTTCACCTGCTCACGATAGCCACAATGCGTCCAATTCTACAACCCTTGGGCAGGCAGAAAGCAAACTGCCAGAGATATTAATTTTGACAAGTCAGCCTGGCTGGCACCTCCCAACAGCACAAGAGAGAAACCCAAGCCAGGGTGGGAGCCGGTCTTCAGTGACCCAAGGGAACCAATGGCAAAAACAGAAGCAGGGCGCTCTCTCCTCATGTGCTCGCAGGTCACGCTGTTTTAAACTCCTGCTGGCTGAGCTGCCTCATGAGCTGAGTGGGCCTAGAGCCCCCAAACGCCCAAAGCCTCTGAGAAAGGGCAAGGGAGGCCGGCAGGAGCAGCTGCTGCCCGTAGGCCCTGTATTCTCAAGAACAAGGCCAGGGATGAGAAACAGGAGGGAATGGGGGGATGAAGAACACGCAAGAATCCAGCTCAGACAAACAAGAGGTCTTCTTGTTCACTTCCTACAGGTCCGTCAGCCTCCAGGGCCGGCCCAGAACCAAAGGCCTCACCGGCCACTGTTTTTAAGCCCCACTGTGGCTCACGCAACAGGACGACAAAGCTGAGCCAGTGCAGAGAGGCAGGGCCCCCGAGCATGGCAGCAACGCCAACTGAACACACCTGCTGCAGCAACGCTGGCTGGAGCTCTGGACTAACCTGCAGCGGGGAGGGGACTGGACGTGGCCAGAGGAGAAAGCAACTCGGGGAAGGTGCGGGATGGGAGAGCATGAAAAAACGTCTCAAAATCAGCAGCGGGTCCACACGATTCAGGTGGTGGATTGAGGCCGTGTGCTACCGTTCTGCAGCCTACACTCTGGCACGAGCTGAGCCAGGTGTGGGGGAGGCCCCAGGCTTAGTTCTAATGGTTCCCACTACCTGGAATGCACTTGCCCTTGATCCTTCGAGACTCAGCTCATCAAGGATGTGTGCATATGAGTGCTGGCCGGAGAGGCCTCTGTGAGCAGGGAGAATGGGAGATGACCTGAGTGATCATCAGCAGGCAAGGGCCAACAAAGTGCGATGCAGACACACAACGGAATCCTTTATGTCTCTCCTTCCCTTATCCTCCGTGACAGGTCTATGAGCAAGTCCTGCTGCCACTACCTCCAAAATAGATCCTGAATCCATTTCCTTTCTCCTTCTTTGTAGGCCAAGCTGCCAGCACCATCCTTCACCTGGACAACTCCATGACATCCCCCACTGGTCTCCCTGAGTCCACTCTTGCCTTCCTAGCTTCTACTCTCTACACACAGAGGGATCAAATAAAACAGGGATCATATCAGATCGCCTTCCTGCTTAAAATTCTTCAACACCTCTAGGAGCTCGTCCCCTTCTACTTTATCCCTCACCCAAATGCTCCCATCACACTGGCCTTTTTTGCCTTCTAAGCTTATTCCTACCCCAGGGCCTTTGCACATTTTGCCCTAGCTATTCTCCAGATCTGCCAGTCAGGTCTCCGGGTGACTGTAGACAGTAATGAGTAGACATGAAAGCTAACTACATGCAACGACATGGACATCTCACAGATGTAATGTTGAACAGAAAGGCCAGACACAAAGGAGCATCTATATAAAGTATGACTGCATTTACACAAAGTTCAAAGTGGTTTTGCTTGGAAGGTAGGAGTGACTCGGAGAGAGTAGGAAAGGGACTTCTGGGGCCTGGAAATATTGCTTTTAGAGCTGGTTACATGAGTGTGTCGTTTGTTAAAGTTCTTCTAGCTACATACACTTTTAATATGTGCCCTTGTCTTTTTCTGGATGTATATTACAGTTTAATAAAAAGTTTAAAGAATTAAAACATTTTGGCAGCCCGTAATCTTTCCTATGATTTGGGAATTTCTTACCTATGATCCTTTGCAGGAGGACGGGCCTGCCTCTCAAGGTAAAATATTATGAAGGCTGGGAACTGACTCTTACTGCCTTTCTTGCAGCCAGGCCATGGGCACAGGATCTGGGCCCTCCTCAGCAGATGCACCCTTCCTCCACGGCTTAAATTTGCCTGCAGAACCAGGGCTTATTCACCTTGGTGTCTGGAACCCAGAGCTGCAGCCTGGCACATGGGAGAGTCTCACTGAGGCCTGATGAGCAAAACCAACCCCCCTTCCCATCTCCTACCTGCCCCCCGACCCAGCACCATAATGACAGGATCCAATGATTCATTCTTTCAAGAAATGTCTACTGAGTGTCTATTTGGTGCCAGGCACTGTGCTAGGCACCAGGGATTCAGGTGAACAGGACACTGGAGCTGATAATTCTAGTAGGGAAGCTGAACAATAAACAAAATAACTAAAAGATATAACATGTTAGGTAAGTGCTATAGAGAAAAACAGAGAAGGGAGATAGGGACCTCCCTGAGAAGACAATGTATGAACAAAGGTTTGAAGGATGTAAGGGAGTGAACCACGTGAGTATGAGAGAAGAGCCTTCCTAGTAGCAGGAAGAGCCAGTGCAAGGGTCCTGGGGCAGGCACATACCCTGGTGCCATGTAAGGAGCAGAGCAAGTGAGGAGAGGAGTGGGAGGTAATGGAGGCAGATCGCGTGGGGTCTGGTTGGGGACGGTGAGGACTTTGGCTCTTACTCTGGGTAACAGGGAGCCATGGAGGGTTCCCAGGAGAGGAGGGACAGATCTGATTGGGTGGTAACAGGGTTCCTCTGGATGCTATCTAACCCGCTCCCCTGCCCAACGTGGAAACCAATCTCGAAGAGAAACAGAAGTTTGGTCATTTGTGTGGCAAATGTCTATGAGAAATAAACAAGCAGAAGGCTCTCCACCCACTTCCTCCAGCCCATCAAGGCCTCATGCTGGCCAGCAGGGCTTTGCAACATGATTAACAATCCGTATCACACTGTAGGAAATCAGACCCTCTTCCACTGGCCACTGGGAGAATCCCAAAAGCAGACGGGGAAGCAGTAGGCCACGTGGCTGTGAGAATGCCTTCACGGTGGTCAGCGAGAGCCAGCATCAAATCCCAGCCCTGGCTCTCAGCAGCTGGGTGACCCATTACTCATTACTAGACCTTTCTGAGTCCAAGCCTGCTTACCAGTAAAGGGGGGGGGGGAGGGTAATTTCCACCCCTGAACAGGCCTGTTGGGAGGGTTAAATGAGGTAACAGGGATCAAGGGACTGGAAAAATGCCTGGCACAGAAGGAGCCCTAAAAGATGTCAAGCAAAACTGTTATAACTGAAACAATGAAGAAATAGTAAGTCTGACGACACCCCTTGGCCAAACTGGACTCTGATAATATCAAGCATAGGGCTGAAGTGAAGGGTCCTCCAGAGGAGAGAGGCCATCAGGTCGAAAGTTTCTCTCTCCCTCTACCTATTCTCCATGGCATCGCTGCCCGGAACAAGCATCATGCAAGCCAGAGAGGAGAGACGGGCCCCAAAGAGTCGGGGAAGTGGGCATCAAATGAGAACAGTAAAGGCACGTTTTTCAGTGCTTCACAGGCAGTGTCCCCCTGCCCCCCTGAAGAGACCCCGGCCTGCATCCGTGTCTTTCACGGCAGTCTAGGGCAACTTCTTGCCTCTTCCCCCAGTCAGAAGAGCAGTGGGTCCATAGCTTGTTCCATGCAAGAAGGGCAAGGCCTCTGGGGGCCTCAGGTCCGCATCTACCATGGGGGTAATTTTCACTATAGGCTCGTTCCCATTCATTCAGCACATACTTACTAAGCAACCACTATGGGCCAGACACTGCTCTAAATGCTGAGATATAGCAAGGAATGAAACCATGATCGCTGCCCTCAGAGCTCAGGAGGATGGCGCAGGAAGCAAACAAACGTATGACAGCAGAAGGTGACAAAGGCTATGAAGGAAAATAGAGCAGGGACCGTTCTAGACGGGGTGCTCAGGAAGGCCGAGACCTGAATAGAGTAGTGAAATTATATGTACATACATAGCCATACATACACATAATCTTGGATATGGCTGTCTGTCTGTCTGTATAATATACACACATGCACAGAGCCAAGAACACAGCCCCTGCTATGGAAACCTAAGGTATCTAGTTTGATAGTGATGCGTGCTCTAGGGCTGCCTGGGATTGGAATCTTCATAAAACCTACACTCTTCCCCCAGGTTCCAATATGCCTTTCCCAACCGAGGATTACTTGTAAAAGGTGTTCCTTTTCCTTCCCTTTTTCATACTTGGCAGTGAACCACAGACACAGAAGGTGCTCCGATCAGGACCCCACCCCCCTGCAAAGCTGCACAGTGCTCCACTGTACAGATGAGCCTCACTGATTCATCCAGTCCCCTCGTGGTGCTGGACATGTAGGACAGTTCCCAGCTTCTGCTCTGCCAAACGGTACTGTCATGAACTACCTTGGACACACATCACGTCTCACACTCAGGAATATCTGTAGGCAAAAATTCCTCAAAGTGGGCTACCCTGGTGGCGCAGTGGTTGAGAGTCCGCCTGCCGATGCAGGGGACGCGGGTTCGTGCCCCGGTCCAGGAAGATCCCACATGCCACGGAGCGGCTGGGCCCGTGAGCCATGGCCGCTGAGCCTGCACGTCCGGAGCCTGTGCTCCGCAACGGGAGAGGCCACAACAGTGAGAGGCCCACGTACCGCAAAAAAAAAAAAAAAAAAAAAAATCCCTCAAAGTGGGAGTGCTGGGGCAAAGGGAGGGTTGTGCAAAGGCCGTGCTGACATTGCCCAAGTCCCTCCAAAGTGACGGTCCTGCTTTCACCCCCAGCACTGGACAAGCCTTCCTGCTTCCCCACACCACTGCCAGCATCTCACCTGTTGCTCCTGCCCTTCGGAGAAGTGAAAACTATTATCTCAGCATGACTTTAACTGGCATTTCTACTATTATACACCATGTTGAATATATATAGAATACACACATAGAATGTACAGAAATACATATTGTGGTATTGTGATTTATAGTAAGAAATATTGTTGGCCTTTGTTTCTGGCACAGAGCTCCTAAAACCCTGGTAATTTCCTAAGTGATAAGAGCAAAGGGAATCTTTTGTTTTGCATTATTTGGTCTTTTGTCCTAAATTCCTAAAATAGCTTCAGAGTGATAAAGGTGAAAGGAGTGTCCTGTTAATTCAGAACAAGCCCCTTTCAACCACACCAGAGTTTGTGAAGGGGTTGATTAATGGAAAGGCCCCTAGGGTAACCTAAGGATAGGGGCATGCGGGGTGGTGCCTGGCTGCCCGGAGGACCAACCTGGATTAGTGGGTTGGAACTTTCAGCCCCATCCCTCGACCTGCGAGGACGGGAGAGGGACTGGAGATTGAGTTCAATTGCCACAATCAATCATGTCTCTGTAGTGAAGCCTCCAGAAAAAACCTGAAAGGATGAGGTTGGGAGAGCTTCCGTGCTGGCAGACCCATGGAGGTGCAGGGAGAGTGGCACCCTCGAGAGGGCCCGGAAGCTCCATGCCCCTTCCCATAACTCGCCCTGTGCACCTTCTCCTGGCTGTTCCTGAATTACATCCTTTTTAACAAACCCGCAATCTAGTAAGTGAATGTCTTCCTGAGTTCTGTGGCTAGCCGCTGAAGCAAATGAACTGAACCCAAAGGAGGCGGCTGTGGGAACCTCCGATGTACAGGTGGTGGGTCAGAAGCACAGGTGAGGAGATTGGGGGTGAGGGGACACCTTGTAGGACTGAGCCCGTAGCCTGTGGGGTCTGATGCTATAGAGAGTGTCAGAATCGACTTAGTCGCTTGATGTGGAAACCCCACCCCTTTGGTGTCAGAAATGAAGTAGTGCTGCAATAGTGTGTGAGTCAAGGGCACACACAGGAGAAGTGTGTCTTTCCCTTACACATATACACAGCACGCTGGTGTGTGACTCGATCCCACCAAAAATGGCTGATGGGTAAACGGTGGGCTCTTACCACCTCCTACCTGTGTGGTCTTGGTCAAGTGACTAGAGCTCTCTAGGACTGTGTCACCATCAGTGCAGGGAGACTGGATAGCGGGTACACAGTCTGGGCTGGCATCCCAGCTTTGCCACTTCCTAGCTGAGTGATCAGGGCAAGGTCACTGTGCACCATTTCCTGACTGTGAAGTTGGGATGATGGCAATACTGGCCTCAGGGCGCTGTTGTCAGGATTCAATGAGATGACACAGGTAAGGGACTTGGGACAATGGCTGACAGGGCTCAATCAATGACTGTCATCATCATTACATTTTGTTAAATGGGAGTAACCATTTAAAGGTTTTGTAGGTAAAAGAGCTTAGTACAGTGCCTATTAGGAAGCAGCCACTCAAAAGCCAGCTACTGTTAATTATGTTACTATTATGGCCTCATTCATTCCCTCAGCAAAACTTAGTAAGGCATATCTTTGACGGAAGGGGTTACACCTTTCACCAAACAGATCTGATCGCTGCCTTTATGGAGCTGACATCACCGAGAGGATGAAAGGCCCTGAATATGCAAGCTGAGTAGTTCAGGGCAGAAGAGTGGGGTGTGCGGTCAGGGCAGGCCCCCTGAAGAGATGTCTCAGGGGAGACCTAAAAGAGGAGTGGCACGGGTAGGCCATAATGGGGGTGGGGTGTGGGGAGCAAGACAGGGGAGAAGAGGGAGGACTCCAGGGATAGGGAACAAATGCCATGCGTTGAAGGAACCGAAAGCATGGCCAGGTGGCTGGAGGGCCATGAGTGCGCTGCGGGATGAGGCTGGGGACCAGCGGCCGGCAGCCAGCGGGGACCGTAGCAAGCTTGGCCTGCCGGGCTGTGTTGAAGAGTTGGCCTTTCCGCAGAGAACTGCTCTGGGAATGTGGAAAACACAAGGGACACCCTTCATCCTCCAGGGGCTTGGGAATAAAATGAGGTTTTAGTGTCACTACAGTCAGTCAGGAAGTGCAGCCCAACTGGTATCCTCAGGGGTCCTGCTTAAATGACTCCCAGCCCAGAGGTCCTGGGAAAAGGATACAGTAGGTACGGGGCAGGGGGGCGGGGGGGGCGGGGTTGGACAGAGGGAACAATGACCCCAACCCTGCCCACAGCTGATTGGCCCAGAAAGAGCACCTGACCTCAACTGGCCTGTCTCAAGAAACCCTTCCCTGGCCCTGGTTAATGAGTCCAAAGGGAGACAGTTTCCTCTCCTTGGGTTGTTTTGGGCTCTTTGAGCCTGTACTGCAAGGTGTACAGCTTAGTCTGTGGGTGGTCGTCACACAGCAGAGGGAAAGGCAGAAAGAGAGACTATGGATATGAAAGAATGAATAAGGCAGACAAGGAATCAGGGCAGTAACAAGGAAGAGAATCCTGCTCGTGGCATTTGTGTTCTGGTTCCAATCCACAGGTCGGCTGCTTCCCAGCACCCATGCCACCCTTCCCCATGAGTGGTTTTGGGTGGGAGCAACCAGCCTGGTAGGATGCCCCACCCCTTTGCCACAGGGATTGGTTCAGGGAGGGTCACATAACCTGTGCTAGTCCAACAAGATAGGAGCTCTGAAGCTTTGCACTATGGCTGAAGGACAAGACACCCTCTCTATCTCTCAGGCCAAGGATGAGAAGACAAAAGCCTGGACCAGTGCTGGCAGCCAGTCTGCTACTTCCAAGGGAGCCAGGTTTGAGGATGACGCGGACAGCAGAGGGTAGAATGGAAGGACAGAAAGAAAGTGGGTCACTGGTGATGGCCCTGAGCTCTGGCCAACCAGCCCAGAAGCTTGCCCCACCTCTGGGCTTTCTGGTTGAGAGTCAATCCTTTCCCCTAGGGTTTATGCCCATTTGAGATGGTGTTTCTGTTACTTGTAACCAAGTAACTGGTACGCAGTCCTTCCTGAGGTCTTGCTTTGGTTCTCTGGGCCATCCCAGCACCCTCTAGTTAAATCCTCCTGTTTTGCCTAAGCTGCTAAAATGGCAGGCCTTAAGGAGCTCTAAGAGAGCAATACAGCAATTTGGTCAACAACATAACTTGTCTCTTGCCACAGTTTACCCAGCTGTAAAATGGGGATAATAATAATAAACACTTCATTGGGTTAAGAGGATTACAAATGATTTCAAGAATACCTAGCACATTGTAAATTCTCAACAGGTTAGCAATGATTACTCTAAAGCATTGAAGGGTAGCTGAAAGGTCTCAAGCCCAGAAAGCAATTAGCTACAGCCCTCCCCCATCTTGTTTGCTATTCCTTTGTTTAGGTCATCAAGTCCTTTATTCACAAACAGTCCCAAAGAACAAACAGCCAGCCCAGTTTCTGTCAGGAGGGTGGCAAATCTGGCCTCAGTGGGGGATCTGAATGAAAGAGATTTGACTCAACTTCTCCTGTAGCTGGTGGCGGAGGAAGCCCTCATGAGCTCATTTCTCCATCAAATACAAGCTGGCGTCTAAAGTTTCAAAACACAGGCTGGAACATGCTGGCACAGTCCCACGAGAGGACAAAGGAAAGAGCCCGGATGCAAGTGAAACCACGACATGGCAGGTTCCACAACTAACTCAGTCGGGAGGAGGCTCCTGGCTGGCTTCCAGCCACATCCGTTGTCCGCACAGCTATGAGGCAGCAGGAAGACTGGACCCTGCCACGTCTGTATCTACAGCTGGGAACTGGCATGGGCACAGGAAAGTCGGAAATAAACTCAGTCAGGAAGTGAGAACTGGAAGATGCTTCCATAGCAACGCCCATCTGGAGATCCCTGCCCACAGCTGGAAACATTCGGAAGCGAGCTTATCTAGAGATGTACACCAAGTCCATTTTTTCCATTTGCATCCGGAATATGTTACTTAAACTTTACTTACTTGGAGAGCCTCTGGGAAGCCTCTGTTCTATGGCTCAAAAAGTCTTATCCTTCTTCTGAATGTTCCGAACCTGGGGCTTAGCAGTGTAGCCAAGTGTTTCTTGCGTCCTCCCCCTCTGTGATGGGGCAGACTGTGTCTGCCTTGCTCACTGGTACCTAGTCTTCAACTAGGTACCAATTCAATGTTCAGCGAATAAATAAATCAACTGCTTTGTTTCCAATTTTATAGCTATTCATAACTTCAGCTAACAGGCAAGCACCTGTATCCACAGGGTAGTGAGCTGAGATGCACGACACCTCATGCATGAGGTACTTACTACTGTCAGGCCTGTTTAAAAAATAAGCCTCCTCCTCAAGGTCAGAGCCACAAAAAAACTGGAGTTCTTTAATCTCAAGAGAAGAATGGGAGACAGCGTGAATACCTACAGCAAGGCTGGGCAGCTGGAGGGATGGATGTTGAGGAACTAGCTTTGATATCAAGAATTTTCTGAGTAGAAATTTTCTAGGGCCGGAGGACATCTCGTCAAGGAAGGCTAGAACACAAGCTTCTCAAACATTAAACAGGGGCTTCCCTGGTGGCGCAGTGGTTGAGAGTCCGCCTGCCGATGCAGGGGACACGGGTTCGTGCGCCGGTCCGGGAGGATCCCACATGCCGCGGAGCAGCTGGGCATGTGGGCCATGGCCGCTGGGCCTGCGCGTCCAGAGCCTGTGCTCCGCAACAGGAGAGGCCACAACAGTGAGAGGCCCGCATACCACAAAACAAACAAACAAAAAAACATTAAACAGACAGCTCCATTCTGGGAGAATTCCACCCAACTTCCCCAAAAGCCAGAGCTCACATGATTCCTTACCTTTTTAAATATTTTTCTTGCTTATGAAAGTGGTATATGCTTACATATACATACAAAAAACTTGGAAAATAAATGTGCAAAGAAGACTATGAAGTTATGCATAATCTCCCCACCAAATAACGACCACTGTAAAGACGTTAGCTCATTTCCTCCTGGTCTTTTTTTTCTGGTGTGTGTGGTACATGTACAGAGAAGTGAAGAGATTTTTCCCCTTTAAGTCTTTCACCTGTTCTTTTCTAGATTTTAAACATCAAATGAAAAATATTTTTAAATGGCGAAATTAAGTCTATTTCCCCAAACTACAGACTCGGGAAGGAAGAATGCTCCCCTCTGCTGATCCTCCAACTTCTGTTTCCATCTGAACCACTATTACAGACCAGTGGTTCTCAATCCTAACTCTGCATGACCGTAACAGTAAGATATAATAATCGCCACCACCACTATTAACTGAGCAACTACTTTAGAAGATGCCATTTTAAACATTTTACAGAGTATTTAATTTAACCTTTACAGTCCTATAAGGCAGGTACTATTATCATTTTATAGATGAGGAAACTGAGGCAGAGAGGTTAAGCGACTTTCCCGAGGTCACATGGCCGTTAAGTGGTGGTGCTGGGATTTGAACCCAGGCCATCTGGCCCCAGGTGCCCTCTTTCCCCTGGTCCAACTGCTCAAGAACCTGGTAACAATGACACCGACTATGAGCTTCAGGGCAAGGTTCCCAACGTCCCTATTGCCAAGTTTGTCATCATGATTATTCATACTTCTCTCCAGACTCATTTTGTTTCCCAAAGGAAATAAGAAATTGCTGAAATTCAGCAGAAGTGAGACAGCCGGAAGCTACAGCTGACCACATGCACACGTGGATCTCTGCTGAGCTGCCTAAGTAACATTCTTAAAAGATGACCTTTCTGGAGGGGACCAGGGGTCAGTTACTGGGTGGATCACCCTCCACTGACTGAGACCCCACCCAGTGTCAGATGGGTTGTGAAAGCCCCACCCTAACTTCACCTCGCAACGGGATAGAGAACAGCCTGGAAAACTCACAGCCTACCACCTATTTACATGTGAATCTGGAGAAAGGGCTAGGGACCACAGCTATTTGACAGGGATGGGCAAGGACTGCTCTTGCATGTTCAGAGGCTTAGTAGGGCTAGAGTCAATATTTAGTCACTGTGGAGGATCAGCCAGTTATGTTTTTGCCAACATCACATAGATCTTTGGAGAAAAGCAGCTCCTGACTCCCTTTACCCCAAGTCAAAACCAGATGCACAACCAAGAGGGGTTTTCCCAGGAGGTAATCACTAGAGAGTTTGTCTTCCCTCCAGGCTAGGAAGGGAAAACCTCCATTTCAGGAAAAGGTCCCTGAATGCCTGCATCAGGGAAGGAGATGAGAAGTTGCGCCTTGGGGTCTGAGAGCTACTATCCTTCCAGGTGCTGAGCCAAAAGGATCTCCCCTCAAAGGGGATCCATGCAGAGAAAGGCTGGGGTAACAGAGGGCTATAAGGCTGTCATTTTTCCAACACCCACCTGGGCCCCGGGGTACTTCTCAATGCCTGTGTACAGCGGGGGCTCAGTAATGTTTCACAACTGTCCAATCTTCAGGCTTTCTGTGTGTGTGTGTGTGTGTGTGCGTGTGTGTGTGTGTGTGTGTGTGTGTGTGTTGGGGGTGCTGGTTTTCTCAATTTTGTCAACATTCTAAAAAAGTAGAGAGAGAAAGGTACAATGAACTCCCAATGTACTCAAATGAAGATTCAGTAGTTATCAAAAAGTCTGCCCTATTAGCTTCATCTACTCCCTATCCATTCCTTTTCTTCCCTTCTTCTTCCGCCTGAAGTACTTTAAAGTAAACCCTAGGGACTTCCCTGGTGGTCCAGTGGTTAAGACTCCTCACTGCCAATGCAGGGGGCCTGGGTTCCATCCCCAGTCGTGGAACTGGACCCCGCATGCATGCCACAACTAAAAGCCCACATGAAGCAACTAAAAGATTCCACATGCTGCAACAAAGATCTCGCACGCGGCAACGGCAACGAAGATTCCGTGTGTCGCAGCTAAACAAATAAACAAACAAACAAATAAATATTTTTTTAGAAAAGTAAATCCCAGACATTACGTCATCTCACCTTTACATGTTTCAGTCTGCAGGTCTGAAATATACAGATACCTTCTTATGTGTCCACAATATTAAGCTGGTTTCTTTACTGACCAAAATAACAATGAATTTTTTCCTAGAAGGTAAGACCTAGTGTTGACTAAGGAGTAGGGAAATGGGTCATCTCAGCTTCTATGATGGAGTAATGCCTTTCTGCAGGACCTCTTGGCAATGCGGATCCAAAAAGGCTTAACAACCTGCATGTATCTTCTGACTCAGCTCTTCTATTCATGTACTCATCAAAAAAAAAATATTTACTGGGACTTCCCTGGCAGTCCAGTGGTTAAGACTCTGTGCTTCCACTGCAGGGGGAGTGGGTTTGATCCCTGATTGGGGAACTAAGATCCCACATGCCGCGCAGTGTGGCCAAACCAAAAGACCAAAAAAAAGAAAAAAAAAAAATTACTGATGTCTACCATGTGCCTGGCAGTGTCCTAAGCATTTTTCTCCCTGGTACAGATGTGGAAATTGAGGTACAGAGAGGCAAAGTCATCTGCTCAGGGTTGCACAGCTCTTACGTGCCAGAGCTGATAGTCGTATGCAAGCAAGCAAGGTTTAAATGACAACGCCGGGTCCCGGCAAGGTAGCATTCAGGGCCTTACACTTGGGAGGCCACTGCTCTAGGTTCCACAGAACACTTCCTACCTGCACTGGTGAACACTCTCTATGTGGAATCTACCGCAGACCCTACGTATGAGGTAGGGATAATTATATTAGTCCCATTTTTCAGATGAGGAAACTGAGTACGGCGGCTGAAGGTCACACTCCTCTATCCTGGCAAGGCTGTGGCGCACTGCTCATCCTTCAACCCTGCTTTAGACACCACCTTCAGAGATAGGCACATGACCTACTGCTACAAACTGCATGTTCTGTGCCCCCCCCCACCAAATTCATATGTTGAAACCTAATCTCCAATGTGATGGTATTAAGAGGTGGGGCCGTTGGGAAGTAATTAGGCCTGGAGGGCACAGCCCTCATGAATGGGATTAGTATCCTTATAAAGGAGGTCCCAGGGAGTTCGCTTGCCCCTTCTTCCATGTGAGGACATGGCAAAAAGATGGTCATCTGTGAACCAGGAGGTGGATCCTCACCAGACACCGAATCTGCAGCGCCTTGACCTTGGACTTCGCAGGCTCTAGAATTGTGAAAAAAGAAATTTCTATTGTTTGTAAGTTACCTAGTCTATGGTATTTTTGTCAGAGCAGATTTAAAGAACCTGAGGACAAGAAAGCCTCTTTTCACTGGGTTGATAAAGCAGGAGAATTTTCACCTGAACCCAGACAGTCTGTACAGTGAAGCCAAGCAGAGCAAGGAAAAGCGACAGAGCCCCCTTATCCGGCTAGGTGTGAAGCTCCGCCCTCCAGACTTCCCAGTGACAGAAGACAAATTCATCTCACAATCAAAAGAGCCTTGATTAACCCACCCAGCATGCACTGTCCCATCCCCCCACTTTTGTTTATGCTGTACCCTCTGCCTGGGGCCCACCCTCCTCATGCCATTATCCCTATGCACCTGGCAGAACCCCAATGCACCTTTCAAAGGCCAGCCCAATACTGGCCATGATTCTCTACACACTCTTCTCTCTTCTCTACAGCTCGCTCTCCCTGACCATACCCAAGCAGAATTTCTCTTTCCTCTGAGTTCTCCCAGCACCTGGGGTTCACCACTCAACACCCTGCATTACAACCATCTGGGTGTCCCCTGCCGGCAAGGCAGTACCGTACAGAGGTTAAGACCGCAGGCTCCGCAGAAGGAAAGACGTGGGTTCAAATCCTGCTCTGCCACCACAAGCTCTATGAGATCCTGGGCAAGCAAGTCATCTTCTCACCTCTCTGATCCTTGATTTTTCTCATCCTCCGAGGGGGTAGTAAGAGAACACACCCGCAGCAGACAGTTGGTGGTATAGCTTATGGCCATTCCCAACTCCCACTTCTTGTGCTTCCTCCCACCATACAGGCATCCACTCTCCCAGCCTCCCTTGCAGCTAGGGGCAGCCAGTGACTCCTTTACAACCAATGAGAGACAGAGACGTCTGCTGGGGTTAGGGGTGTCTATGGGCACATATTCCCTTTAGAGAGGAAAGGCACAAGAAGAGAAAGCCTTTCCCCCTGCCTCTTCTCCCTACTTAGGATACTGTGCATAAGGATGTGATCATAGGGCTGGGGTGGCCATCCCATGACCATGCAACATCAGGATGAAACACATGTACACAGAGGGCTGTGAAACAGAAGGAGAGAAAGCACCCAGTTCTCGGAGGTGTCACTGAACCTCTGTACCCACTGTGGAGCCAACCACACTTTGCAATGAGAGAATCACTCGTCTCTACCGCTCAGCCAAGATTCACCAGGCATCTTGTTTCTTGCAGCCCCACGTGTCCTCACTGACATATCACCTCACAGAGCGGGGTTTCAACGCCATCATGCGTGTAAAGTGCTTAGTATGAGTGCTTGTTGGCGCTCAGTCGATGTTGGTTAAAGATCATTACCATTATCACAATAAGCTGCTCGAGGCCATACCACAGCTTCCACATCCCATGGCAGAGAGAGCAGGTGCCAGCTGCAGACACCTGGTACATTTCAGCACCCGTCCTGCTGCCTCTGACGGAGGGAACTACAGTCACCAGGGCTGCTGCCCTACGCTGAGGCAGCTACAACCCCTCCTTCAGTGGCATGAGACAGCCAAGGAGAAGAGAGGCAAAGGGGGTCTAAAAGCTCAGCAGCCTCCCGAGGGAGGCTCAGGCTTTCCAAGGCTGAAAAACAAGGTTAAAAGAATCTGTACGCACTGACACCATTTTTGCCATATCCTCAGACCACCTGTAATATGACTTACTTTGCATTTTTCTTTAACTGCACTCACTTTTATTTTGGCTTGCATACCATCGTTAGCCTCACCCAAAGCAGAAACAGCCATGGGATACTGGGTTTGACGAGCTATTGAAATTCTTTTCCTGTTACACATGAAAATAAAAGTACAGCTATTAAAATGTGTAAGGTGTTTATTCATACCACCACCTCAAATTATCTAGTGGAATGATCTGACTTTGGGAAACCTGTCCCTATGGCAATAGGACATCATTGCTAGTCAGCAGCTCCTACCCCGCTCCCCTTTCCTTTGCACATTCTTCCACTTACATTCTAGAAACACAAAAGCTCCAATGCTAGCTGTAAACAACCCCTCTGGAGACTGAGATCTCTCCCAAACTCCCTCATTCGGGCTCTGTCCCCCTGGAATAGATCCATGGTTCATACTTTTCACTTACATTGTCTTCCAGGATGGGTTTTTAATAATAATAATAATAATAGCCAATGTGCACTAAAGACTTCCCCTGCGCTACGTACTGCTTTAAGGACTTTATATAGAAAAACGCATGATCCTCACATGGCCCCATGTAAAGCAGTATCACCCTCAGTTCACAGATGAGGAAACTGAGGTTCAGAAGGGATTAAGTCACTTGCTCAAGGTCCCCCAGTGTGGATGTGACACAGCCGGGGTTGAATCCAGGTGACTAACCCAGGGGCCCACCCTCCTAACCTCCTCACTACCCTGCTGCCCCCAGAACAGCCAGCGCTGACCAAGCTCTGTGCCGACTGAACACTGACATTGAGGAATTTGCCTAAAGTCATGCAGCTAGGAGCTGGAATCCAGGCTGGCCAATCCCCACGCTCACCCTCGCCCTGCATAACTGCCCACGCAGCCAGCACATAAGGGAACCGGAGTGGAACTCGGGCCTGAGGCCCTGGTGCACCTCCACTCCCCGGCTTCCTCACGTCCCCTTTTAGCTCAAGTTATTCAGCCCCAAGAGGCCAACTCTCCTCTCAAAGGAGGAAAAGAGTCCCTGACACAACCAGACAGAGCCTCATGTCACTGTCTCTTGTGCCTAAAGGGAAGCTGGCTGACCAAAGTGGAGTTTTCTAAAACCGGCACATTCATAACATTATTCTGTGCAAGGTTTTCTCCTCCCCTGGTTGCTAGGCCTCAGGCCCATTCTTGATTGATAATTAAATCATGATAGCTAATGCTTGTGGGGCTATGAGCACCAGGCCCTGTGCTAACTGCCTCACAGGTTCTGGCTCACCGAATGCTCACAGCATCATTATGAAGTAGGGACTAGCATAATCCTTGTTTTAGGATGAACAAATGTGGCTCCATAGAGGCTGAAGCTGCAACTAAGACGTGGCACAGCCAAAGAAATAAGGAAATAAAGAAATATTTTAAAAATAGGGCTTCCCTGGTGGTGCAGTGGTTGAGAGTCCGCCTGCCGATGCAGGGGACATGGGTTCATGCCCCTGGTCCGGGAAGATCCCACGTGCCGCGGAACGGCTGGGCACGTGAGCCATGGCCGCTGAGCCTGCGCGTCCGGAGCCTGTGCTCCGCAACGGGAGAGGCCACAGCAGTGAGAGGCCCGCGTACCGCAAAAAAATAATTAAAAAAAAATAATAATAAAATAAAAATAAATAAAAACAAAGAGCCTAGTGCCTACAGTGTGACTCCAAAGCCATTAGCTGAAAGCCTCTGCAGCCTCACACCCAAATTCCAAACGTCCCAAATCTCCACCCTGTTTCCAGCAAGCCCCCTAAGAGAAATCGGTCTCTAATTCCAAGAAATCACGGTGGACTGTCATCTCTGCTACAGGGCATCACAGTGCCAGGGAGCCCTGGTCAATTCCGAGGGCAGGATACAGCTCGGCAGCTGCACACCGCCTGGTAACTGCTGCTCTGCGCTGTTCCCCCTTCTCAGTAATGAGCCCACTGAACTCAGGTGCAGGTGGGGCCCAGCAGCCAGGCTAGGGCTTTCCAGGATGAAGATGACCGGCCAGTGACAATGCTCTCTCCCCAGCCCTGCCCTTAAGTTTTCTCCACGGCCTTTGTTGTTGTTGTTGTTGTCTTCTAGACTGAGGGTTTTATTTTTTTAAATTGTAGTAAAATATATATAACATATAATTTGCAATGTAATGACTTTTAAACATACAATTCAGTGGCATTAACCACATTCACAATGTTGTACAACCATCAGTGTCTAATTAATTTTTGTTAATTATTTTAGTACTGTTCAGTTTGTTATTTCTACAGAGTAATTTTGGGTAAGTTTTCTCTCTCTAGGAGTGGATCTGTTTCCTGTGAATTCTGAGCTTGATTGGCATAAAGTTATTCACAATATATGTTTAATCTCTGCAGCATCTATACTTGTGTTCTTTTTTGCTTTTTAATTTTCTTTAAGCCTTCTCTCTTTTTTAATGAATAATCTTGCCTGACTTTTTCCTATTAATTTTCTTTTTTTTTAATTTTTATTTTATATTGGAGTATAGTTGATTAACAATGTTGTGCTACTTTCAGGTGTACTCCACGGCCTTTGTTCTGGGGACGTGGGGAGCTGTTTCTTCCCTGAAGGTCTGGAATTGGGACTGCTCCTTGCTGCACTGGCAGGGCCTTTCTCACATCCCCAGAGAGATCAAGCAGTGAGCAATCTCAGTCCTGTCCAACCTCCCGATATGTCCACAGGGTGCTTAAGAGCAAGGACTCTGAAACCAGATGGCCTGGGTTCAAATCCCAACTTTGCCACTTACCAGCTGTGGGACCTCAGACAAGTTATCTCCCCTCTCTGTGTCTTAGTTCCTCATCTGGAAAAAGGGGATAATAATGGTACCAATGTCATGGGTTGTTGTGGGGATTTAAAAACACTTAGGGGGCTTCCCTGGTGGCGCAGTGGTTGAGAGTCCGCCTGCCGATGTAGGGGACACGGGTTCGTGCCCCGGTCCGGGAAGATCCCACGTGCCGTGGAGCGGCTGGGCCCGTGAGCCATGGCCGCTGAGCCTGCGCGTCCGGAGCCTGTGCTCCGCAGCGGGAGAGGCCACGACAGTGAGAGGCCCGCGTAACGCAAAAAAAAAAAAAAAAAACACTTAGAGTAGGGCCTGGTGCTAAGAGCTACATAAGTGTTTGCTACTGTAGTTAAGAGTGGCCCAGTTAAGCACATTCACACCCACTGCGAGGGCAGAGATTTCCACCCGGCCTCTAAGACGCTGTGATTACCCACCAGCTACATATTTTTTAAAAAAGCAGATTCTCTCAAAGGAGCCCACTGGCCTGCTGGTGGCAAAGGGCACAGTCGCCTAGAGTTGGGGTAGGGTTCTTGGCTCCTGCTGACCAGCTGTGAGACAGCAGTAATTATGGTCCACTTATAATTATTTGGCTTGCTTGGAGGTTTGTGTGTTTATTCTTCGTACGAATTCTGACCCCACCCAGAACTAAAGCAGCCATGACCTCTGCTGCGGGGCCTGGACACACACCTGTGTGCCCACCTGGCCCAGAGATTCCCAGGCATGGCTAAGCTTGAGGGCTTTAGGCCACTGGTTTGCTTCTGAGGGCAATTTCGCCACCCCTACCCCAGGGACAGTTGCATTTTTGAATATCATGGCTGGCGGTGGGGGGCTGCTACTGGCGTCTCATGGGTAGTGGCCAGGGATGCTGCTAACTGTTCCACGATGCACAGGACAGCCCCACAACAAAGAATGATCTGCCCTCAACGGTCGACAGTGTCGAAGCTGAGCAACCCTGGGTCTAGGCTCTCAAACTGTAAAGAAGGTTGAATCACCAGGGGAGTCGGTAAAAATGCAGACTGGGATTCCGTGTGGGGGTCTGAGATTCTGCAGGCTGTGACGCCAACTTCTAGACTCTTGAACCTCAGAGTTGTGGTCCAGGGAGCAGCGGCATCAATAACACCTGGGAGCGCCTTAGAAATGCAGACACTCGCCCCTCCCCAGACCTGCTGAATCAGAATCTGCATTTTAACAAGATTCCCAGGTACATTCAGTGATTGGAAATCCTGGTGGCACCTTAGGGAGCACTGAAAAGATTCTCCCTGCTTGAGCCTCAGGCCCTTCACATGGTGGGGGGCGGGGGAAGGCCTGGGGAAGTTTTTTTTTGGGGGGGGGCGGGTTAGGTTTTAATAGTCCAGCTCCACCCTCCCAATTCAATAACAACTCAGTCTCAGGGTTGAGAAGCACAGAAGCACTGCCCTGGAGGAAGCAGTCTTTTCTCCCTGGCAGGTAGGAGCAGTCACCCTGTAGAGGCGCCACACAACCCCTGACCCCTGGTGACAAACACCCTATCAACTCTCAGCTTCCTGGCATTGAATAACCTGTCCCCCAGAAGCAGCGGTGCTTTTGGCACCCAGAGCCTGGCTGTCTGCCAGATGCCAAGCTCCTGGGCAAGAACTAGGCCTATGTGGAGAAACAGGAGTAAATCCAAGCGTCTTAACTGTGCACAAGAAACTAGAAGGAAGAGGAACTTATCTCACTGTGGTTTCAAATCGGAAGGTAATGATAATGATAGCCAGCACTTCCTGTGTGCACGTTTCTAAGCATAGGAGCTATTTTCCCTATTCTACAGATGAGAAAGCTAAGGCAAGGCACAGGTGAGCTCCTTGCCCAAAGGTCACACAGCTGGTAGGTGGTGAAGCCAGAGTGGAATCCCAGAGTCTAGGCTCCTCCCTGCTGCTCTGGTCTCTCCCACCAAGACCTGGGGCTTTAATACCTTCCTCACCTTCAGTACGAAGAATCCCCCACATCCTCAAGAAGCAGGCTCGGTGTGGCCAGGTTGCTTCCTGGCACTTCTCCAGGGCAGCTAGCTTTCAGCTGTCCTCCTTTGCGGAAGAAGAAAGTGGGCTTCCGGCACACAGCACTGAGACTTTGCTGTGCACAACAGCATGGCTAGGCCACCTTTGAGACAAAAAAAAATGCAAACCGCATTCTTGGCTGGGAAGTCGGAGAACTCAGCCGTGGGGCAAAGGGTCTCTTCCTCATGGCCTGAAATCCCTGGGTTAGGGCTTTGAGAAAGTCGGTAAGAGTGAGGCAGGGGCCAGGCCTCTGGTCCCCGCATGCCTCCTTCTAGGTGCTGAAGTCAGCCCTCCACAGCCCTTCTCTTTAAACACTCCCAGGGATGGAAGAAAGCACAGGCTTCAGGGAGCAAACTCAGGGCCTACAAATCCCTCCCACACATTCTCACCCTTGTTCACCTAACTGAAGCCAGGACAGCCTCCTTTCTTTTCCTACAACTTGCCAAGCTCATTCCCACCTCAGGGCCTTTGCACTTGCTGTTCTCTCTGCCAGGCACCTTCTTTCTTCACCTCTTTGCATGGCTGGCACCTTTTTATCCTTCAAGTCTCAGATCAAATGACATCTTCCTGACCCCACTAGCCAAGGTAGCCCTCCTACCACCGCTCACATCTCAGTATCCTGCTTCAGTTTAGTTTAGCACTACCAATCACCTCCGATATACACTGTTTATTTCTAGTCTGCCTCCCCAACCGGACCTTGCACTCCAGGAGGGCAGGGACTGGGCCTGTCTTGTCCACTGTGTACTTGGGGCTTACAACCTTACAACAGTGCTTGGCGTGGAGTAGAAGGCATATATATATATATATATATATACACACACATATATATATACACACACACACACATACATACATATGTGTGTGTGTGTGTATATATATATTTGTTGAATGAATACATGAATCTTTATTTCTATTCAGGTTAATGAAATAAATAACTATTATCTTCTTGCGGGTTCACCAAGACTACGACACTCTGGTTTGCTACAGAGTGGCCTGCATAGGAGATATTTGTGGAATAGCAGACCAGCCATGTTCCACAGCAATTTAAAGCATGATAGTAACAATTACAATTATAATAACAGTATTGCGGCTAACATTTAATGTGTACTTACTACGTGTCAGAAACTGTGCAAGGTGCTTTACTAGTTCAAAGTTCACTAATAGGCTTGAGATGTAGTATCTTGTTTTTCTCGTTGTTTTGCAGAGACGGACACCAAAGCTTGGAAAGGCTATGTCACTTGCCCAAGGTCACACTTTATCAAGGACTGAATACAGTGCAGAGCCCTTACCCACTGCCCTGCCCCACGCTGCACAGGGTGTATGGCAGTGCTCCCTAAGACTGGAACGACAGGGCATCTGGGAAAGTGACTCACTGTTCTCAGGAGATTCAGCCAGGCTGTGTCTTTCTCCCAACTTCTCCCACAAAGAACACAACTCCAAAAATTCCAACTCTAATCATACCTGTACTAAGCAAACATGTTGATCAGGGCTGGATTTACAATTCCACATCAGTGCCAAGCAGCCATTTTTGGCTGAAATCACTTGTTCTCAGGTTCATGAGTTGAACTTCATCTCCCCTGGAATTGAGCTTGTCTCTCTACACACCTGAAGCTAAGACTCAACTATTCTTCACAGTCAAAACTACCACATAACACCTAACAGCAGTAGATAACTCTCACACATGTGCCTGTTTTCCAGACACTTTAAAATTCCAATTTATTTAAACCTCACAACTACAGATTTGAACACCAGCCCATGGCTCCAAACTCTATTGACAATCACTACCCTCCACTGCCTATCTAACTCTGATTTGACATCTGCCCAGAAAATATTGCAAGTAAGTTCTGTTTAGCTGTTCGCTGTACCACTAGAGTCAATTATTTACTCATTCATTGACATGTTTTTAAAACCGATTACATGGTCAGGATTGGGCTAAGGGAAGTAGATGCAACACCCCCACCCTCCAAATGTTTGGCTTAGGGGGACAAATGAGAGAAAAGTCAATTTCATAACATCATACTTAATAGTGAGAAACTCAAAGCTTTGCCACTAAGATCAGGAACAAGACAAGGATGTCCCTTCTCACCACTGCTTTTCAACATTGTATTGGCAGTCCTAGCTAATGTAATAAGACAAGAAAAGGAAATTTTAAAAATACAGATTAGGAAGGAAGAAGCAAAACTGCCTTTGTTTGCAGATGACATGATCATATGTCAAAAATCCTAAAGAATTGAGGGGGGAAAAAATGACCTCCTGGAAGTGATTATAGCAAGGTTGCAGGATATAAAGTTAATATAAAAAAGTCAATCACTTTCCTATATACCAGCAACTGACAAGTGGAATCTGAAATTAAAAAGACAATTATCGGGACTTCCCTGGTGGTGCAGTGGTCCTCCTGCCAATGCAGGGGACACTGGTTCGACACCCGGTCCGGGAAGATCCCACATGCCGCAGAGCAACTAAGCCTGTGTGCCACAACTACCGAGATTGTACTCTAGAGCTCATGAGCCACAACTACTGAGCCTGTGTGTCACAACTACTGAAGCCCGCATGCCTAGAGCCCGTGCTCCCCAACAAGAGAAGCCCCTGCCACGAGAAGCCCATGCACCAAAATGAAGAGTAGCCCCCGCTCACCACAACTAGAGAAAGCCTGCATGCAGCAACGAAGACCCAAAGCACCAAAAGAACAAACAAAAAAAGCACAATTATCATTTACATTAGCACCACCCAAAATGAAATACTTAGGTAAAGATACAATAAAATACATATAAGAGTGCTATATGAGGGTTTCCCTGGTGGCACAGTGGTTAAGAATCCGCCTGCCAATGCAGGCGACACAGGTTCGAGCTCTGGTCCAGGAAGATCCCACATGCTGCGGAGCAACTAAGCCTGTGCGCCACAACTACTGAGCCTGCGCGCTAGAGCCCGTGAGACACAACTACTAAGCCCGTGTGCCACAACTACTGAAGTCCACGTGCCTAGAGCCCATGCTCTGCAACAAGAGAAGCCACCGCAACGAGAAGCCCACACACCGCAACCAAGATTAGCCCCTGCTCGCCGCAACTAGAGAAACCCCACGTGAAGCAACGAAGACCCAATGCAGCCAAAAATAAATAAATAAATGTATTTTTTTTAAAAAAAGAACACTATATGAGGAAAACTACAAAATTCTGATGAAAGATATCAAAGAACTAAATAAGGAGAGAGATATTCCATGTTCATAAACAGTAAGCTTCAATATGGTCAAGATATCAGTCCTTCCTAGCTTGATTTATAGATTCTACATAATCTCAGCAAATTATTTTATGGATATTGACAAACTGATTCAAAAGTTTATATGGAGAGGCAAAAGACCCAGGAGAGCCAACACAATACTGAAGGAGAAGAACAAAGTGGGAAGACTGACACTAACTGACTTCAAGACTCCCTACAAAGCTACAATAGTCAAGACAGTGTGGTATTGGCTGAAGAATAGATAAATAGATTAACAGAACAGAATGGAAAGCCCAGAAATAGATGCACATAAATACAGTCAACTGATCTTTGATAAAGGACCAAAGGCAATACAATGGAGCAAAGATAATCTTTTCAACAAATGGTGTTAGAATAGTTGGACATCCACATGCAAAAAAAAAAAAATCTAGACACAGAGCTTACACCTTTCACAAAAGTAAACTCAAAATGGGTCACAGACCTAAATGTAAAATGAAAAACTATGAAACTCTTAGAAGATAAAATAGGAGAGGGGCTTCCCTGGAGGCACAGTGGTTAAGAATCTACCTGCCAATGCAGGGGACACGGGTTTGAACCCTGGCTCAGGAAGATCCCACATGCTGCGGAGCAATTAAGCCCATGCACCACAACTACTGAGCCCATGTGCCACAACTACTGAAGCCCACGCGCCTAGAGCCCATGCTCTGCAACAAGAGAAGCCATCGCAATGAGAAGCCCATGCACTGCAACGAAGAGTAGCCCCTGCTCGCCGCAACTAGAGAAAGCCCTCATGAAGCAACAAAGACCCAGCGCAGCCAAAATTTAATTAATTAATTTTTTAAATTAAAAGTTTATTTTTAAAAAAATCAATCTAACAAAATAAGCCATCATTGAAAAGGCTTATGTTATTGTGAGATAACAAATATAATTTTAAAACATTGAGCATTATGTAAAATAAGGGTTTTTAAATAAAGACTTGAGGATCATTTTGCAATATATACAAGTATCAAATCACTACATTGTACATCTGAAACTAATGTAATGTTATATCAACTATACCTCAATTAAAAAACCCCAAACTTAATCTTAAAAAAATGATAGGAATGAACTTATTTATAAAACAGAAATAGACTCACAGACATAGAAAACAAATGTATGGTTACCTAAGGGGGAAACGGGAGGCAGAGATAAATTAGGAGTTTGGGATTAACATATACATACTACTATACATAAAACAGATAACAAACAAGGACCCACTGTATAGCACAGAAAACTATACTCAATATCTTGTAATAATCTATAAGGGAAAAGAATCTGAAATAACTGAATCACTTTGCTGTATACCTGAAACTAACACAATATCATAAATCAACTATACTTTAATAAAGGAAAAAACAAACAAACAAACTTTATTTTTTACACATCTGTAATGGGCCTAACACAAGACCCACCTCATGGGGCTACTGAGAAGATTAAATGAGTTAAGCACCTGCAATGCCTGGCATACGGTGAGCACCCAGTAAATGTTACCTATTATTTTATCTCCAGCACTTCGGACAGCACCAGACACACAGTAGGCACTCCGTGGCCCCAGGGGGCTTAGTCATCTGCAAAGAGAGGTCCAGCCCAAGGGAGGAGCCGATCTGGGAGGCCTCTGGGAGCCAATGGGATTGTTCACTAGGAATCAGACAAGCAGGTAAACAGACCTGCCCCAAGAAACCAGTTTTTGTTTTTGTTTTTAATTGGAGTATAGTTGATTTACAATGTTGTGTTAGTTTCTGCTGTACAGCAAAGTGAATCAGTTATACATATATCAGTCTTTTTTAGATTCTTTCAAATTCAGAGTATTTAGGGTTCCCTGTGCTATATAGTAGGTCCTTATTAGTTATCTATTTTATATACAGTAGCCTGTATACGTCAATCCCAATCTCCCAATTTGTCCCTCCCCTGCTTTCCCCCCTTGGCAATCATAAATTTAAGAAACCGGTTCTGCAGCCTTTCTCTGGCTGCTCTGGGCCCAGTTCCCAGAGCCTACCCCTCGACTTTGGTCTAGGAGGTATAATTATTTCCCTGATTAGATAGATACAACTCAGGAGGCTTTAAAACTGTGTCCCTCACAAGCTTCCTTCCAGCACTTTAGATTGGGGGCCAGCTGTTTTGCCACATTCCACGGGTCACTTTCTGCAAACTGACCACAACACGGACACGTGTAAAATGCTGGGATGCCTCATGATGGCTAGACTGGTAAATGAGTTTATATGCTTGCAAATATTCACTGAGCATGTCTGTGATTATGTTATTTGTATTCTACTGGGAGAGACAATTAGGAAACTATTTCCCAGCCCTCCTTGCAGTTAAGAGTGGTCACGTGACTTTATATGGCCAATAACATAAAGGGAAGTCTGGTGGAATTATCATTCCTGACTAAATGGACATTCCTTTTCTCCAGGTATCTGCAGATGTTCTTTGGAAAAGATGTTACTGCAAATGAAGGGAACTGCTCTCCTGAAATGGTGGTGGTACTGCCATCACTGACATCAAGTTCCCCTGAGTATACAGTGGACAGACCTCCGGATGGAAAGCAGAGGGTGTACAGTAATGTGATAATAATAGCTGGCATCCCCTGATGTCACTACTTGCTGTGCACTATTTTAAGTGCAATACAAATGTTACCTCATTTCATCTTTAGCACAGGACCAAAAAGCAGGTATTACCACCTTCATTTACAGATGACCAAAATCAAGTACAAAGAGTTTAAGTAACCTGCCCAACATAGACAGTAAATGTAGAGGGACTACTAGAACCCAGGTGACCAGGCTTCCCAATCAAAAGTCTTCACTGTGAGCTACACTAACGAAGTTTGAGCCTGAGGCAGCCCTGTAAAAATAATCGAAGCTATCACTGCCACATACTGAGCCACTACTATGTGGCAACCTTAGAACCAAGCCCAGTGTGTGTTACCCTCCAAACACACCATGACCATGTCCACTGAAAAGCTGAGAGGTGATTGGACTTGACCTCTGTCACATGATTGACTGTTAAGGACCATGGAGGTCGGAGGTACAGGACTGTAAACCCCTAGACACCAGATCACGCCTCCTGGAAACAGCTGGCAGGAGACATTTTCTTTCATTATTAACCACACTCAGTAACCTGTTCTCAAGGACATTCTTGGCCTCTCCTTGGCCATGTGTGATAAAGGCCATGTGTACTTGGCCCCAGAGAAAAGCAGGGCATCAAAGGAAACAGAGCAGAACCCCACACCCAGGTGCTCCTAGAATCAAGGCCACAGTCCCTCCCTTGACCATCAGGCCCTTGCAGCTAGAGTAGGCCCCTCCCCTCTTGCTGTAGTCTCACAGGCCTCCTCTCTGCTCTGGGGGAAGCCACACTCCCCAGGACCTCGACACACACTGTTCTCCTGGCCTAGAATGCTCTTCCTCATGCCCCCCTTGCCCTGGTACACATCTTTCCCTCTCCCTTAATTAACTCCTACCCATCCTTCAGTGTTTAGCCACTGGGCTGGATAACGAGAGATCTCAGGTTGTGCCGGTAAGTTAAAAAAAAAAAAAGCAAAGTGCAGGACAGGGTATGGAGTAGGGTGCATTTTGTATAAGAAAGGAGGGGAAGATAAAAATAGACATTCGTATTTGCATAAGGAAACCTTAAAAGGATATGCAAGAGACTAATACAAATGATTACTTAAGGGGTGGAGAACAAGGTGGGCAGGGAAAGGGGTAGGAGAGCTGCTCAGTGTGTACATCTACACATGCGCACTCACACACAGAGGCATGCACACAGAATTGACTTTTGAAGCATACAGACGTATGACCTACTTTTTTAAAAGTGTCACAAATAAAAACCAGGCAGAAGCGATGGGCAGAGAGTCAGAGGTGGTCTGTGACCGCAGATCAGAATACATCCATCTGTGGGACTGCTTGATAATGTCTGACTCCCCCAGTGGCCTGCGGACTCCTGAGGTCAAGCCTGGACATGCTCGGGCTGCCAGTCAGGGGCCTCCCACGCAGCTGGTGCCCGAGAAATGCTCAGAGTGAGCGGGAGTGGACACACCATCCAACCCACCTCTAGCCACACACCTGGGCTTAGCCCACTCACTGCTTGCCTGTTTCCGTGAAATAAATTAATGGGTGAGGGGGACGGGAACACAGTTACTGCACAAGAAAAGAGCTCGAAGACACACTGCCTCGTGCAGGGATCAGAAACCTTTTCCTGTAAATGGCCAGAGAGTAAATATTTTAAGTTTGGGGGGACCACACGGTTCTGTTTCAAGTACGCAACTCTGCCCTGCAGTGTGAAAGCAGCCCTGGCAATATAAGCGTGGCTGTGTTCCAACACGACTTTACTCATGGGCACTGAAACCCCAAGTTCATCTAATTTTACATGTCACAAAATATTCTTTTGATTTTTTTTTTAACCATTTAAAAATGTAAAAAACCATTCTTAGCTCCTGGGCCGTACAAAAACAGGCAGTGGAGGGCGGTGTGGGGGGGTGGGAATAGATTGGGAGTTTGGGACTGACATGTACACACTGCTGTATTCGAAATAGATAACCAACAACACCTATTGTATAGCACAGGGAACCCTGCTCAATATTCTGTAAGAACCTAAATGGGAAAAGAATTTGAAAAAGGATATATGTATATGCATAACTGAATCACTTTGCTATACCTGAAACTAACACAACACTGCTAATCAACTATGCTCCAATATAAAATAAAAAAATAAAAACAATACAAAACAAAACAGGAGGTGGGCCGAATGGCCAATAGGCTGCAGACTGCTGCCCTTGGTGTAAACAGCTACCTTGTTTATGTTTGTTGTATATACACAGAGAATTTCTGGAAGGAGTTAGGTCACAATGGCTAATTTTATGGAGGCTTCAGAGATGGGAAGGAAGCTCACTTTTTTATTCTTAAATAATGTACCACATACAAGTTAACGAAATATTGCTTTAAAGTTAGTACTGGGACTTGCTGGTGATCCAGTGGTTAAGAATCTGCCTTCCAATGCAGAGGACGGGGCTTCAATCCCTGGTCGGGGAACTAAGATCCCACATGCCTCAGGGCAACTAAGCCCACACGCCACAACTACTGAGCCCACGTGCCACAGCTAGAGAGAAGCCTGCGTGCTGCAATGAAGAGCCCGCCTGCCGCAACGAAAGATCCTGCGTGCCACAACTAAGACCTGATGCGGCCAAAAATAAATAAATAAAATAAAATAAAGTTAGTACTTAAACGAGAAAGGAGGCTGTGTATGGGGTTAAGAGCCCACGCTCTGGAATAAGAATCCCAAACTTTTCCTCACTTGCTGTGAACCCAACAGGCAAGTTATTTTCCCTCTCTGAGCCTCAGCACACGGGGATAATATTAGCATTGGCTTCATGGGCTGTTGGGAGATTCCATGGGTTAAGCCTTCTGCACAGTGTCAGGTACCTGGAAAGTGCCGGCTATTATTATCTTTCTCATTAAGAGTCATTCATGGGGAAAAGCCCTTCTCCGAAGGGAAGCCTGAAACACGACTGCGGCTATGAAATTCCCCTCAAGAGCCTCCCAGTCCCACAGCGAGTCATCCAACTGTCCACATAATGGATGCCTTGTGACGACGTGAGGAAGCTCATTTGTATTAGCAACCACATTCCACAAAGATGCATCCTGGAGCCACGTCTGCACATCCTGTTCAGCAGAGAAAGCAGACAGCTTCCCAACCCAGGGTCTGTCCCTGACTATCACACTGGGTGGACTGCAGGGCCGTGCACCCATGAGATCACTCAGTGCCCATTTATTAAACGCCTACAGTGTGCCAGGATATGCAGGTAGACACCCCTCTGCACCCTGCCCTGGAGGGGCTGCAGGTGCAAACATGGGCTTCTTTTAAAACAACTGATGAGACCAGAGGGAGGGTAGACTCATTGATTGTGTGCTCCTGCAAACCTCTTGCATTTCTCTGTGTGTTTATTCATTCAACAAATATATACTGACCTCCTAAGAGCCAGGCATTGTTCTAAGCTCTTGGTCTTAACCAGGACCCTCATTTTTCAGCTGTTTCCCTCTGAACTTTGAGACCTGTCAGGAAAAGATCTTGCACATCATTGTTCCTTCTCTGTCCTCTGTACTTAGCACCGGCCATGGTACAAAGCATGCAAATAACAACATTTATTGGGTCAAATTACTGAGCATGGAGGACACCTGGGGTCTGGGCCTACCTGTTATCTGTGCCCCAACTTCAGGTGACAGCAGCCCACTTTTCCTAGGACAACAGTTCCTCCCCATTTCCTCCTAGCTTGGGGAGGAGAGGGCTGTCAATCATGAGACCCTGCCCACCCACACAATACAAGCTTAGGCCAATCAGCTGCTTTTTTTTTTTTTTAAAGCTGAGGGGAGAATCAAGAGACTTCTTCCCAACAGGATGGAAATTTTATTTTATTTTTTAAATTTATTTTTGGTTGTGTTGGGTCTTTGTTGCTGCGTGTGGGCTTTCTCTAGTTGCAGCGAGCGAGGCTACTCTTCGATGTGGTGCACGGGCTTCTCATTGCGGTGGCTTCTCTTGTTGTGGAGCACACGCTCTAGGCGCATGGGCTTCAGTAGTTGTGGCATGAGGACTCTAGAACGCAGGCTCAGTAGTTGTGGCATACGGGCTTAGCTGCTCCGCGGCATGTGGGATCTTCCCAGACCAGGGATCAAACCCGTGTCCCCTGCATTGGCAGGCGGATTCTTAACCACTGCACCACCAGGGAAGCCCGACCCTTCTATTCTTATCCCCATCTTACAGCTGACAAACTGAGGCACAGAAAGGTTGGGGAACTTATGAATTAGTAGTGAGGTTGGGATTCATGCCCAGGAGGCCAGCTCCAGAGTCAGAGCTTTTCACTGCTACTCTCCACTGGCTCCTCTACCCCTGGGCTGGCCCTGAACACCCACCTCGAGGTGCCCCAGGGCTGCTTGACCCCGGTTTCTCTTTTACTGCAGGTGGCCCAAGCTGGTTTCTGTTGCTTGCAACCCAAGAACCCTGATTGATAAACCAGGAATTGGTTTCACACTTTCTGCCAGATGGGCAGAAAATGCTTCCAAGTGCTACAGGGCAGGGGCAGCTTATAAACATTTTAGGAGGTGAGGTTGGTGGTCAGGGCATTTGGGGGCAGCCTGCAGCTGCAAGAGCAGCCTCTTTCCACAGCGGGGAGAAAGGGGGGGAAGGCAGGGGGAGAACCCAACAGGAAACAGAGAGCAAGGGGAGAATCAAGGAGAAACATTAGGGGAGAACTCTCCCCAAGGGACTGCTGTTGGCATTCGGGGTGGAACAACTTTGTTACTAGACCAATCCTCTGCATTGTAGCATCCTTGGTCCCCAGGTCCTAAACTCCTGTGGTGTCGCTGCCACTTCACTGTGAGACCAAAACCACCCCACACACTGCTGAATGCCTCCTGGGAATGGTTTCCAATGGCTGCAGCCCTGAGCCCCACACCAAGTCCCCGGTCTGGTAGCCCCTGTCCAGCTCTTTCCGAACTTGGATTCTGGCCTTAGGCTGGGTTCTCTGATTTTCTATTAGTCCCACAACACACAAGTTTTCATTACTTGTTAACAAGGAGAGAGCCCCTGCTACATGCCAGGAGCTGTTCTAAACGTCCTACATCTAGCAACTCATTTAACCCTCACAGCCACCAATGAAGTGGGCACCATGACCAAGGTCACTGCCATCTTACAGATGAGGAAACCGGGCCTGGATAGGCTGCAGGACTTGCTCGTAGGTGGGGGGGCCTCGCTTGGAGGCAGTCTCCTCAGAGTCCAGTGGGACCAGGATTATGACCAGTGTCCAGGGCTTTCCAGTTCGCCCAGCAGGTGGTCTGCTTCTCCTCTGTCTGGATGCTGCCCACTCACCACCGATCAGCCTTAGGCCTCGGCACAGACAGACGTGCGCCTCCTCAGGAAGCCCTCCTACCGCCCTCCCCCGACCCAGGACCTGCATTCCACAGGTTCATATGCCCTCCGAGCTCCCTGTATTTTTCCTTAATGGCATTTGTCACAGCGGCAATCAGTGCAGGTGAAGTAATCTGTTGAGTGCCTGAGTATTTCGCCTCCCCTCTAGACTGTCAATTCCATGAAGGCAGGGACTTTTTTAATGATGTACCTGTGTCTGGTGGCCCAGATCTGGCCCCTGGAAATACTAGCTGAGTAACAAATCAACCACTTTTTAAAAATTCACATTTAAAACTAGGACAGCAAAACACTGGCCCTTAAAACTGAAACCAGGGTGAAGGGCTGGCCTAGAACCGAGGGAGACAGAGATCAACAGAGATGCTTGAGCATTTGAGTGGCGGAGCTGAGGAAGTGGGGATGCACCACTGGGCGCTGGAACAGAGGGAAGGGAGTCTGTGGTGGCGCCACCATGGAAACTCATAAGTCAGAATAAAAATAAATACTGGGGGAAACAAAAGCATGAAAGTAAACATGCTCCTCCGTCCAGAATTTCAAGCTTTCTACTCCTGCATTTCGCCTGCTGTCCTCATGACAATAGGGTTAATTAAGAGCACAGGCCAGAACCGCATCTTCTATGTTCAAATCCCATCTCTGCCATGAATAAGTAACTATGTGATCTTGCACGGGCCAATTAACCCCCATGCATCAGGAAAATGGGGATACAGCAGGATCCAGCTCATAAGGTTGTTGTAAAACTAGTTCACCCATGAACACTGCTAGGCACACAGTAAGCGCTCAGTAAAGACTACCTGTTACCATTATCATGATCAGCATCACTGCTCTTTACGCCTACGACCGAGATAATGGGAGGTCACCTTGCCAATGGGCCGCACGTGTCCTGTGACCTCCTACCTTTGATGCCTAAGCTGTCCGCACTCTCTGTTGCTGACCTTGGATTCAGAGCCAACAAATTAGTCCCTCTTCTGCCCTGGGTGATCTAAGATGAGTTCTGACACCTAAAATCAAGCGTTCCAATATAACATCAACTTCCAGCCATTTCAGAAGCCAACTGCACATCTTATGGCACAGTCAAGAGGTACCAAGGGGTTGCATCTAATGTTTATTTACCTCACACATACTTAATGATGCAAGTGACCCCTCCTCCCCTTCAAAGGACAAATCATTAAGGTGGAACAGATGTCCAGCCTTCCACTTCATGAGCATTTGCTCTGGTGTGAATGTGAGATGGGAGTCAAGCATATGCTATTCCCTCAGGCAGGCTCAGCTCTTCCTTATGGAGCAGCTCACCACTCTGAGCAGCATCCCGGTGTTTCAAGATGCACACTTTCCATACAACACGGCCTCTAAAGGCAAACCAACTCCTTTGGCAGGTGCTCATCAGAAAGAAGAATGCATGTTCTGAACCGGGGCAAGAAATTGGCTGTAGGGAGTGTAGTGTAATATTTTTTGTTGTCCCTCAATACACGTTCTCCTTTTTTTTCTTTAATAACTGAACTCCTACATTTTAGCCAGACACGGCTGATGTGAATGAAGACTGCATTTCCCTGCCTCCCTTGCAGCTAGGTGTGGTCATGTGACTAAGTTCAGCCCAACAGGACAGAGTGGAAGAGGTATATTCGACTTCTGGATCAACCCTTGGAAGTGCGATAGAATTCAGGAGCTCCATTAATTTAGAGGGGTGAAATTACCTCTTTCTTTTCACTAGCTTCTAACTGAAATTCAGCATTTCCTTCCATTATTAACATAGGCAAACCACAGTAGTTTTCACACCTGTGAATTTGTCACCAACAACAGAAATCACAGGGTTTTCTTTTAAATCACACTAGAGTACTTACAACCATCTCAAAATAGTGTCGATGCCCTTTAGTACTTTGAAATCATGTAGTTATTAGGCCTGTCACTGGGTTTTGCCATACTGCAACACAAATTTGTTATCTTCCTATTTCGAAAATTATATTTCAACACAACTGGTTTACTTTGTAATCCCACGTATTTTATGAATCTGAAAACATGACGGTGAGAAGTCGATGTCACAGAGTCCATGGCACACAAATGTTAAGAATCTCTGCTCTGTTCTTCAAAAAGTTGAACATAGTTACTACATGACCCAGCAATTCCACTCTTAGGTATATATCCAAGAAAACTGAAAAATATGCTCATGCAAAAACTTGCACACAAACATTCACAGCAGCATTACTTATTCATAAAAGCCGAAAAGTGAAAACAACCCAAATGTCCATCAACTGATGAATGGATAAACAGAACATGGTGTAGCTGTACAATGGAATACTATTCAGGCATAGAAAGGAATGAAGTATTGATACATGCTACGACAGGGATGAAACTTGAAAACATTATGCTAAGTTAGAGAAGGCACAGAAGACACAGAAGGCCATATATTTCATCATTAAGTTTACATGAAATGTTCAGAAAAGGTAAATCCACAGACACACAAAGTAGATTAGTGGTTGCCAGGGGCTGAGAGGAGGGGGAAATGGGGAGTAAATGGGGTCAGGGTTTCTTTTTTGGGGTTGATGAAAATGTTGTGCAACCAGATTAGATAACTGCACAACCTTGTGAATACACTAAAAACCACTGAACTGTACATTTTAAAAGGGTAACTTTTACGGTACGTGAATTCTCTCTCAAAACAGAAGTAACTCCTGCTTTAAGAAGAAGGGGAGGCACCCTCTTCTCTTACATCTTCCCTTCTCATGGGCTGCAAGGTACACGTGGTGATGGTGGAGAGTCATTCTGGACCATGGAGATGAGGGCAAAATCCCAGGAATGGGGAGCAAGAAGATGGCAAGAGCCTGGGTCCCCAAGACTATGGAGCTGCCTTGTTGGCCCTGGGCTGCTCACTGTCAAACGTTTCAGGAGAGAGAAATCAATTGCTCTCTCGTTGATGCCACTGCTATTCTGGGTCTGTTACAGCAGCCAAACCTACATTCAACTAATACCCGACACCTTTTTTTTTTTTTTTTAATTGAAGTAGAGTTGATTTACCATGTTGTACCAATCTCTGCTGTACAGCAAAGTGACTCAGTGATACACATACATACATTCTTTTTTAAATTTTCTTTTCCATTATGGTTTATCACAGGATATTGAATACAGTTCCCTGTGCTATACATTAGGACCTTGTTGTTTATCCATTCTAAATGTAATAGTTTGCATCTACCAACCCCAAACTCCCAGTCCATCCCTCTCCCCCTTCCCCCCTTGGCAACCACAAGTCTGTTCTCTATGTCTGTGAGTCTGTTTCTGTTTTGTAGACAGGTTCATTTGCGCCATATTTTAGATCCTACACATAAGTGGTATCATATGGTATTTGTCATTCTCTTTCTGACTTATTTCACTTAGTATGATAATCTCTAGTTGCATCCATGTTGCTGCAAATGGCATTACTTTGTTCTTTTTCGTGGCTGAGTAGAATTCCATTGTATGTATGTACCACATCTTCTTTATCCATTCATCTGTGAGGGACAGTTAGATTGTTTCCGTGTTTTGGCTATTGTGAACAGTGCTGCTGTGAACATAGGGGTGCATGTATCTTTTTGAATTATAGTTTTGTCCAATAATACCCAATATCTTAAGAGAAAGCCCAAGGTGATCTGACTCTACAGCACTTTTGCTTTTACTCGATGACTAATTCTCTTAGCCAAAACTAACTCTTCCATGAGATGCACACCCCCAACCTCAAGTGTCCCCACCCCTGCCTCCTGCAGAAAAGGAGGGTTCAGCAACCTTGGCTGTCATGCCAGGTTGGTGACCTCTCCACTCTGCACTGAGAGGCTGACTGTGGCTTTAGGAGAGAACAGACCCATCTGGAAAAAGGCTTCTGACTGCAGGAGCCCTGATGGCCTGCAGAGATTCAGGATGGTGTCAGTGCCAGCAGCATGGGATAGTTCCTTGAAGGTATTTGAATAACCAAGTGTTAAGACGCCTGACCTTAGCTTCCCACTCCCTGACCTCCTCAGATACAAAATGACTAACAGGCTAATTAAAAATGTGTGTTAATCATCCTTCTCTAGTTAACGGTGGTGAAGCTTTTATTGTTAGGAGATATATCACCTCAACTGGCCCTAAGACCCCAAAAGGAAGGTCACTTTGGGCATCATTAATACCAAGAAGCCTATAAAAAACACGGCTGAAGCAGGCATTTCATTTAATCTACTAGTAAAACTTTCACTTTGAAATTTCACTGCCAGGCTTTTAAAAACTTCCGGTCAGTCATTTTTTCCTGTTCCTGTCAGTTCATTGTTATTGAACTCAGTTCAATAACAGGTTAATCCTAATTTTAAATGAGTAAACCTTTCCACTTCAACCATATTCATTTAATAAAGATTTGTTTTGAAGCATCTAGTATGTACTGGGGATGCAATGGGTGGAAATAAAAATGGGCCTGGGCTTGACCTGCTGAGACTTACAGCCCAGTGGAGAAGACAGACATTAAACATGTGAAGGCAAACATAACATATAATTAAATATTATGATAACTGCTCTGAAGGTTTGCCAGGCAAGGATAACAGGGGACGTGGTTTAGGTTCAGGATGGTCTAAGGAGGGCCTCTTAGAAGCCTTGCCATTTAAGCTGCAGTCTAAGGGATGAAAAAGAAGGCTAGGAGAAAAGCCATCAGGAAAAGCATTTCAAGGACAAGGAAGAGCACATACAAAGGCTCTGAGGTCAGAAAAGCTTGACTTGTTTGAGAAACTAAATGAAAGACTGGCTGGTATGCCATGAGGCCAGCAGGGGCTGCATCGTGGGGCACCTTGTAGGCCACGATGAGGAATTTTTTTTTTTTGCCACACCACGTGGCATGCAGGATCCTAGTTCCCCGACCAGGGACAGAACTCGTGCCCCTGCAGTGGAAGCGCTGAGTCTTAACCATTGGACTGCCAGGTAAGTCCTGGCCACAATAAGGATTTCTCAAAGTTATTTTAAGTACAGGAGTAAATTAGTAGGTAACTGTTCTTTGTTCCCCACTGGAAGCCACTGTCTCTTTTCCCACAAAGCACCTTATTTGCACTTGGAGCCCAGATGGCCCCCACTTTCAGGCCAGAAGATGTCAGTGGGGCTCTAGCCCTGACCCAGGACTAAGCCCATCAAGGTGTCCCAACTTCCCCTGGTCATGGTGATGGTAATACTTGCTCACATGACCTACGCTGGCTCATAGTGAACTTCAGAACTTTTGTAGAAATTCCCACATACCAAAAAAAAAAAAAAAAAAGGCTCAAGAAAGCTCTTTTACCGCTGGACTTGAGCCTCATAATTTGAGGCTAGAGTTGTTGTAATCATAACTATCAGAGAACAACCAATTTAAGACTGGAACTGTGATAAATATATATTTGGTCTTTGTCCCCAGTTGCTGACACAGAGCTTCTAAAACCCTTGGAATTTCCTGAATGACAGGGGTGATAGGAACACAACTTGTGCTATGTGTAACTATACGTGAGCTGACACTAATAAAGTGACTCTTGACTGAGAGAGAGGCCCCTGGAGAGCTTCAGGACGGGGGTCGGTCATTAGAAAGACCAAGGCACGATCGAAGGGTTGGAACTGTCAGCCTCACCCCTTGACCTACAGGAAGGGAGAGGGGCTGGAGGTTGAGATAATCACCAAAGGCCAATGATTTAATCAACCGCACCTACATGCTAAGCTCTCCATAAAACCCTAAACAACGGGTCTGGAGAGCTTCCAGGCTGGTGAACAGGTGGAGGCGCTGGGAGTGTGGTGCCAAGAAATCATGGAAGCTCTGTGCCCCTCCTCCCATGTGCTGGCCCGTGCACCCCTTCCACCATTTGGCTCTTCCTGTGTTGTATTCTTTATAATAAACAGGTAAATATAAGCACAGTGTTTTCCTGACTTCTGTGAGCTGTTCTAGCAAATTATCAAACCTGAGGAAAGGGTCACTGGAAGCCCCGATTTATAGCCGGTTGGTCAGCAGGACAGGTGGCAACCTGGGACTTGCACCTGGCATCTGAAGTGAGGGCAGCGATGTGGAACTGAGCCCTTCACCTGTGGGGTCTGCACCAACCCCGGGGAAGCTATTTTCAGAACTCGATTGAATCGTTGGACACCCAGTTAGTGTCCAGAGAGCTGGAGAATTGGTTGGTATGAGGGAAACACCCACACATTTGGTGTCAGAACTGTTATGAGTAAAAACAGCTCAGAGGAACCAACTGAGAGATCAAGGAGAAAAACTCAGTATTGGTAATAGCATGATTTGAGCTCTGGATCAAGTTGCACCTAAAGCAGATTGCCCTTGGACTTCAATTATGTCATGCCAATTATTTCTGAATTTCCCTAAGCCAGTTTGGATTGGGTTTTCTGTCACTTGCGACCCTGATTTCCTGACTACTAGAAATGGGAAACCACTGAAGGGTTTACATATGGGGTATAACATGACTTTATTTCTATATTTGGAGAATGAATCAAGGAAGCAAGAAGAGAAGCAGTGAGCCAATTAGGAGGCTACTTTAATAGTCTCACTGAGAGATGAGGTCACCAGAGCCCATTAATAAGACTAACATTTACTGAGCACTTACTATGTAATAGGAAGTAAGTGCTTTAATTTATAACCTAACAACCCTAGTGCATGAGTAGTAGTATTAATGCTGCTGTTTTCTGGTATGGGTTGAACTGTGTCCCTCCAAAATTCATGTGCTGAAGTCCTAATCTACAGTATCTCAGAATGTGACCTTATTTGGAGATAGAGTTGTTGTAGATACAACTGGTTAAGTTAGAATAAAGTTATCCTGGAACAGGGTGGGCCCCTAATCCAGTATGACTGGTGTCCTTAGAAGAAGGAGAAATTTGGACACACACATACATTCAGGGAGAACATCATGAGAAGATGAAGACAGATCGAAGTGATGCACCAGAAGCCAGGGAACACCAAATACTGCCAGCAAAGCACCAGGAGCTAGGAGGAGGCATGGCACAGATTCTTCCTCATGCTCCTCAGAAACAATTAACCCTGCCAACACCTCAGTCTTGGACTTCTAGCCTCTAGAACTGTGAGAGGATACATTTTAGTTGTTTAAGCCACCCAGTTCATGGTACTTGGTTACGGCAGCTTGAGCAAACTAATACCATAAAGAGGAATCTGAGGCCCAGAGGGGTATGGTCACCTGCACCAAATTCCCCAGCCACCGGTGGAGGTGCGAGGTCTTCTACCTTGGGAGGCCATGTTTCCAACCACTGCACTGCTCCTCCGGCCTGTGGGAACTGCTCCATCCCCCACCCTGGGGTCTAGAAAAGCCCCAGGCCCCTCCAGTTCTCCATCTGAACGACTGACATCTGCCTCCCCGCCCCCGCAAAGCCTGGATGAATGAGAAGAATGAAAGAACAGCTGCAGAGGTGCAGGCCTCTGGAAACAGCACAGAAGCGGGGCAATCCTGGACAGTATTCTGCACAGGAGTAAACACTAGAGAGGAGGGTGGAGGCAGATCAAAATCACCTCCCCACCGCAGATGGCTGGCACGGCACGATCCAGCCTCTTCCGCGGCAGACCGGAGAACGGAGCCGGCCCCAGATGGGGGATGCGGAGGGAGGTTAGCCTCTTGCAGGAGCTGTCCAGAAGACACAGGAATGCTCCTGGATCCCAGATCAGGAGTCCACGACCCACCACCCCAAGCTGGTCGAATGACATTCCTCCAGCGCCTACCAACCAAGGCCCGGTCACTCTCCACACATGGAGGAAAAGGAGCTCTGTCCAAACCTGTCCTCGCCATTGTGAGCAAGTCTCTGCAAAACATCCCTTGCTGAGCCTAAGCAGGTGGCACATGTGACTGGCAAAGGCCCATGGCCACCACAGCAAGCTGGGAAGAGCAGAGGCTGCCAGCTCCCCGCAATGCTGATTCCTTCTCCTGAGGAGCATTTCTTCAAACAGATCAGTGTTTCTGGACAAGGCTGAAGTGGGCAGTTTTTAAACTCCAAGTGGAATTGAAAACCAATTAGCACTTATTTCGGGAAAAACAGTGAGCTGTGGATCACACTGCAGGGGAGTGGGGTGGGGGGCCGACGACTCTGTGTCTGGACCAAATGGTAACAACAGAGGGGGTGAGGAGCTAGCCCAGCACACACCCGAGCCATGCAAAATCAGGTGTTAAATCACAGCTTGCTGCTTCTAATGTGCACACTTCCCCAAAGCGCCCACCACGCACAAAGATCAGAAATGCGGCAGGTGCTTTTGAGGTGGGCAGGAGGTGGCAATGTCCAGACATACTGAGGCACAGTCAAAGGCTGGGACCCTAAGATGAACCTTGGATTGACAGGGCCTATTACAAAAGGACTGAAATGGCATTTGATGTCACCCAACACATTTGATGACACCGACATCAGAGAACATTCCAACTACAATTAAGGATTTGGAAATGAAGGAACTGGGGGCTGGGTAGGAGACAGTCTGCTGTGGTTTGCCTCAACTTTTCGTGGCAAAAAGTTATGAGGGAAATATGAATCTAACCATTTAAAACAGAAGCCATTAGAAATATAAGAACTGACAGAATCATGATCACTGTGGGAAATACACACATGCTTCAGGAGAGTGACAATAGATACATCGACCAAAAATAAGGCTAGAGAGAATCTGAATAACACAAATCAGCAACATGTTTTTTTTTTTCCTATTGGATTATAGTTGATTAACAATGTTGTGTTAGTCTCAGGTGTACAGCAAAGTGATTCAGTTATACATACGTATGTATCTATTCTTTTTCAAATTCTTTTCCCATTTAGGTTACTGCAGAATACTGAGCAGAGTTCCCTGTGCTACACAGTAGGTCCTTGTTGGTAGCAACTTGGTTTCAAAGGCTGATATAAAACGCTTTACCAGAAAGCAGATGAGATTCATTCTTTATAAAATACCCACTGAATATTCATAAAAACTGATCCTATGTTAAGAAAATTCTCAAATTCCCCCCAAAGAGAGTTTTTCCTATCACAATACACTGACCCTAATGCATTTAAACTAGAAATGAACACAATTTTGGAAAAGGATAAAGAGAAATCGAACTTAATGGTTCTCAACCTCAGTGACATGTCACAATTACCTGGGGAGATTAATACTATATCCTGATGCTCATCCACAGAGGGTCTGATTTCATTGGACTGGGCACCTTATTTTTCAAAGTTCCCCAAATCTATTTGATGATATTAAGCAATTGCTATTAATTGTTTTAGTTGTAATAATGGTATTGTGGTTATGTTTTTAAAAAGTGACCCTTCTCTTTGTAGAACTACATACTGAAATATTTGTGGTTTGGATATGATGTATAACACTTGTTTCAAAATAATGGGTGGGGGGGCAGGCGAAATCAGAACATTAATAAGATCGGTCATGATTAGATTACATGTGCTGTACTTCTACATGTTTGCAATTGTTCATGATAGAAAGTAAAATGTAAAAAACCAAAAACAATTTTAAAAGTTCTCCAATGGATCAAAATGTATAGCCAGGGTTACATAATTGAAATCTGTAAATTTGTAAATACTTGTGGGTATGTCTTAAGTTAAAGAGGAAATCAAAAGTCAAAAGAGCCAACCAAACTTCTGGAGTGGTGAAATGAGGAGCTCAGAAAATTCTTTTTCCCAAAAACCAATGAAAAAAATGGATAAAACTATTAAATACAATATTTGAGGAAACTAGAAATCACCCATAGGCATACAACAACCTGAGAAGCATTTATTCAAGAAAAACTGCTGAACTCTGAGTAAGAACAGTGGGAGTATGTGATATTTAACTTAGGTTACTTCCATCACATGCTCCATCTGTGCTATAGTTTAACCAAAGCAGAGCAAGCTATGAAAACTTCACTGCTGGAGAGGCTGACTGAATTGGAGCGGGGCAAGGCAAAACCCCACACCCCTGGGCATTGTTGAAACAGCAGCAGTCTCAGTGGCAAACTGATGGGAAACACTACCATCACAGCTGGACTGTGGTTACAATCTGGTTGGAGCAAGCAACAGACCTGCAGACTAACCAGAAATGTCACAGGAAGATCCAGGGAATGAGACAGCCATACTGGGCCTTGGTAAGCTCCTGTGTATCCCTATTGGTCTGGAAGAATGTACATATATACAAGGCTGTATGCAATCTCCAAAGAGACTAGAGAGGGCCTTAGCTATCCATATATGTGTGGCTGAACATGAGCCCTTCAGAGTGTGCAAAGAAGACACCAGATGGCCAGGCATAAAGCAGTAACTGGGGCAAATTCATAGACTGCTTGAACTTTGAAAATATTCCCCAACCCACACAGAGATCCACTGGCTCAAGGTTTTTCAGCACAACCTATGATCAAGCATTAGCTGACCACTAAATCATACTGAACCAAGGGCAACCCCTAGCAACTAAAGATTAAAATTAAGGTAAGACTTTTTTTTTTTTTTTTAAGAGCATAGCCATCAGTCTCGGTACCACGAAAGAGAGAAAGAGACACAAAGAATTAGCCATGAAAGTCATTAAATGAACAAAAAGAACAAAACAACTTAAAAAAATAATAACAATGGCCTGTGGAAGGAGGGATCAGAATCCAGAATTGCTACAATATATGATCTGAAATTTTCTCAACAACAAAAAAATTGTGACAGACACATAGAAACAGTAAGGTGTGACCCACACTCAGGAAAAGCAGCAGGTAATAGAAACTGTCTTTGAGAGGGTTCAGAAGTTAAACTTGGCAAACAAAGAGTTCAAATATCTACTACAAATATGTTAACAAACTAAAGGAAATCATGTTTAAAGAATTAAAAGTAGAGGACTTCCCTGGTGGCACAGTGGTTAAGAATCCAACTGCCCATGCAGGGGACATGGGTTCGATTCCTGGGCCGGGAAGATCCCACACGCCATGGAACATCTAAGCCCGTGCGCCACAACTACTGAGCCTGTGCTCTAGAGCCCATGAGCCACAACTACTGAGCCTGCACACCACAACTACTGAAGCCCACGTGCCCTAGAGCCTGTGTGCCACAACTACTGAGCCCATGCACCGCAACTACTGAAGCCGAGGCACTCTGGGCCCACGTGCCACAACTACTGAAGCCTGTGCACCTAGAGTCCGTGCTCCACAACAAGTGAAGCCACAGCAATGAGAAGCCCATGCACTGCAATGAAGAGTAGCCCCCCGGGCTTCCCTGGTGGTGCAGTGGTTGAGAGTCCACCTGCCGATGCAGGTGACATGGGCTCGTGCCCTGGTCCGGGAGGATTCCCACATGCCGCGGAGCGGCTGGGCCCACGAGCCATGGCCACTGAGCCTGCGCGTCCAGAGCTTGTGCTCTGCAGCGGGAGAGGCCACAGCAGTGAGAGGCCCGCGTACCGCAAAAAAAAAAAAAAGAGTAGCCCCTGCTCGCTGTAACTAGAGAAAGCCCGTGCGTAGCAACAAAGACCCAACATAGCCAATAACTAACTAACTAACTAGCTAACTAACTAAATATTAAAAAAACAAAAAAGAATTAAAAGTAGAGAAATGAAGAAATAGAAACTTTTAAGAAAAGGAACTTCTAAAGTTGAATATTATAATAACTGCAATGAAAAATTCACTTGAGGGGCTCAACAGCAGATTTCAAATGGCAGAAGAAATAACCAGTGAGCTTAAAGATGGATCAACAAAACTTATCAAATCTGAAACAGCAACAAAGAAGGGGGAAAAATGAATCAAAATAAACAGAATCTCAGAGACATATGGGATACTATCAAGGACATTAACATAGGCATAATGGAAGCCCCAGAAGAGGAGGAAAGAGAAAAGGGCAGGAAAAAAATCTGAATAACTAATGGCCAAAACATCTCAGATTTAATGAAAAACATTAGTCTACATGTCCAGGAAGTCCAACAAACTCCACATAGGATAACTAAAAAGACAGCCACATCTAGACACACATAAGTTGTTGAAAGACAAAGGAGAAAATCTTTAAAGTAGGAAGAGAGAAACAGGTTATCATGCACAGGGAGCATCAGTGCAATCGATAGCTAGTTTCCCACCAAAAATAATGAAGGCCAAAATGCATCAGGATAACATATCCAAAATGCTGAAAAAAAGAAAATCCTATCAAACAAAAATTCTATATCCAGCAAAACTATCCTTCAAAAATCAAGGCACTACCAAACAAAGACAGAGAATTCACTGCTACCAGATTTTATTTGCAAGAAATACTACTGGAAGTCCTTTAGGGTGAAAGAAAAAGACACCATATGGTAACTCCAAACTGACAAGAAGAAATAAAGAATACCAGAAAGGCTAAATAGGTAGTAAATAGAAAGGACTGCAAGAGTATTTTTTCTTTTCCTTTCTTGACTGATTTAAAAGATGTAATATTTCATAAAACAGTTATAAAACTCTACTGTGAAACTTGTAACATATAAAAATATACATGACAATAATAACACAAAAGAGGGAAGAGGAAATGGTGCTATATCAGAGCAAAGTTTCTATATTTAACTCTAAGTTGGTTTTTTTCCTTATAAATTTATTTATTTATTTTTGGCTGCTTTGGGTCTTCATTGCTGCACCTGGGCTTTCTCTAGTTGTGGCGAGCGGAGGCTACTCTTTGTTGCGGTGCATGGGCTTCTCATTGCGGTGGCTTCTCTTGTTGAGGAGCACAGGCTCTAGGTGCACGGGCTTCAGTAGTTGTGGCACATGAGCTCAGTAGTTGTGGCTTGTGGGCTCTAGAGAGCAGGCTCAGTAGTTGTGGCACACGGGCTTAGCTGCTCTGCAGCCTGTGGGATCTTCCCGGACCAGGGCTTGAACCTGTGTCCACTGCATTGGCAGGTGGATTCTCAACCACTGTGCCACCAGGGAAGCCCTAACTCTAAGTTTTAATATTAATCTGAAGTAGACTGTGATAAATTAAGATGCATATTGTAATCCCTAGAGACCTACTAAGGAAATAATAAGAAAAAGAGTTTTTAAAAACCCAAAGGAATTAAACTAAAACACTAGGAAATATGTACTTATCGGAAAGAAGGCAGTAAAGGAGGAACAGAGGGAAAAAGAAAGACATGAGACATACAGAAAACAAATAGCAAAAAGACATGTTAATCCAAATATATCCATAATTACATCAAATGTGAATGAATGAAATTCACTCATTCACTGGTTTTTAGTATATTCAAAGTTGTGCAACCATCACCATAACCTAAGCTTAGAACATTTTCATCACCCCAAAAATAAACTGATAAAAGCAATCACTTCTCATTCACCCCTCACACCATTCATTCCCAGCTTAGTCAAACACTAATCTATTTTCTGTCTATGGATTTGCTTACTCTGAACATTTCATATAAATGGAATCATATAATATGTGGTCTTTTGTGTCTGGTTTCCTTCATCTGCCATAACGTTTTCAAGGTTCATCCACGTTGTGGTATATATCAGTACTTCATTCCTTTCTATGGTAGAATAATATATTGTTGTGTGTATATGCCATATTTTGTTTATCCTATCACCAGTTAATGAACATTTGGGTTGTTTCTACTTCTGGGCTATTATGAATAATGCTGCTATGAACATTTGTGTATAGGTTTTTGTGTGTACATATGTTTTCTCTTGGGTATATACCTAGGAGTGGAATTATTGGGTCATATGGTAATTTGGTGTAACTTTTTAAGGAACTGTCAAACTATTTTCCAAAGTGACTACACCATTTTACAATCCCACCGGCCATATATAAGGATTCCAGTTTCCGCACCTCCTTGGCAACACTTATTATCGTCCATCTTTTTTGTTACAGCCATTCTAATGAAGTGGAATCTCATTGTGGTTTTGATTAGAATTACCCTAATGTCTAATGGTATTGAGCATCTTTTCATGTGCTTATAAGCCATTTATATATCTTTAGGGGAGAAATATCCATTCAAATCCTTTGTCCATTTTTAAATGGGGTTATTTGTTTTTATATTGTCAAGTTGCAAGAGTTCTTTGTAAATTCTGGACACAAATCCCTTATGAGACATATGATTTGCAAATATCTTCTCCCATTCTATGGTTTGTGTTTTTACATTCTTGATGTGTCCTTTGAATCACATAAAAATTTTTTATTTTGACGAAGTCCAATATATCTATTTTTTTTCTTTTGTTGCTTGTACTTTTAGTGTCATATCTAAGAAACCACTACCTGGGACTTCCTTGGTGGGCCAATGGGTAAGACTCTGAGCTCCCAATGCAGGGGGCCCGGGTTTGATCCCTGGTCAGGGAACTAGATCCTGCATGCATGCCACAACTAAGAGTTCATATGCCACAACTAAGGAGCTTGCATGTCACAACAAAGACCTCACGTGCCACAACTAAGACCCAGAGCAGCCAAAATAAATACATACATAAATAAAAAAAAAATTTTAATAAATAAATAAATAAGAAACCAAGAAACCACTACCTATCCCAAGGTCATGAAGACATACTCCTATGTTTTCTTCTAGGAGCTTTATAGTTTTAGTTCTTACATTTAGGTCTATGATCTATTTTGAGGTAATTTTGTATATGGAGTGAGGTAAGGATCTAACTTCATTCTTTGGCATGTAGATAACCATTTGTTCCACCTGTGGTATTTTTATATTTTCTTGTGAGACTTAAAAATTTTCTTAAGTAAAATAATTTTTTAAAAGGACTGAAATGATACAAAGAATGGTATTCCATCACAATGGAATTAAATTGAAAATCAACAACAGAAAGAAATTTGATAAACCTCCAAATATTTGGATTAAACAAGATACTTTTAAATAACTCAGGAGTCAAAGAAGAAATCACAAGGGAAATTAGAAAATATTTTAAACTGAATAAAATAAAAAACACGACACATCAACATTTATGGAATATAAGTTAAAGCAGTATTTGGAAGGAAATTTATAGCTTTAAATACCTACATTAGAAAAGAAGAAAGAGTTCAAATCAATAATTTAAGCTTTCAGACTTCCCTGGTGGCGCAGTGGTTAAGAATCCTCCCGGCAATGCAGGCCGTGCTCTGGGAAGATCCCACACGCCGTGGAGCAACTAAGCCTGTGTGCCACAACTACTGAGCCTGCGCTCTAGAGCCTGCGAGCCACAACTACTGAGCCCACGTGCCCCAACTACTGAAGCCTGCATGCCTAGAGCCCATGCTCTGCAACAAGAGAAGCCACCACAATGAAAAGCCTGAGCACCGCAGCAAAGAGTAGCCCCTGCTCGCCACAACTAGAGAAAGCCTGCACGCAGCAACGAAGACCCAATGAAGGCAAAAATAAATAAATTTTTAAAAAATAATAATTTAAGCTTTCATCTGAAGAAACTAGAAATAGATAAGCAAACTAAACTCAAAGCAAGCAGAAAGAAGACAATATTAAAGGACAGAGCAGAGATCAATGAAATTGAGAGTACGGCAGTTCCCCAAAAAATTAAAAATAGAACTACCATATGATCCAGCAATTCCACTTCTCAGTGTTTATCCAAAGAAAACAAAAATGCTAATTCAAAAAGATATATGCTCCCCCGTGTTCACTGCAGACATTATTTACAATAGCCAAGATATGGAAACATAAGTTTCCTTCAATGGATGAATGCATAAAGAAAATGTGGTATATATACAAAGGAATACTTTTCAGCCGTAAAAAGAACAAAATCTTGCCATTGGTGACAACACAGATGGCCCTTGAAGGCATTATGCTAAGTGAAATAAGTCAGAAAAAGACAAATACCGTATGATCTCACTTACACGTGGAACCTAAACAAACAGAAAACAACTTCACAGATACAGAAAACAAACTGGGGGCTGCCAGAGGTGGGGAGTGGGGATGGCAGAATGGATGAAGTTAGTCAAAAGGTACAAACTTCCACTTGTAAAATAAATAAGTCATGGGGCTGTAACATACAGTATGGTGAATATAGTTAATAATACTATATTGCATATTTGAAAGTTACTAAGAGTAAATCTTAAAAGTTCTTATCACGAGAAAAAATTTTTGTAACTATGTATGATAATGGATGTAACTAGACTTACGGTGTTCATCACTTCACAATACATACAAATATCAAAATATTATATTGTAATGATTTGAAACCTGTAACTAATATAATGTTATATGTCAACATACTTCAATAAAAAAATAAATCAATAAAATTAAAAACTGACAAAACAGAAAAGTCAATTAAACTAAAAGTTGGTTCTTGCTGAAAAGATCAACAAAATGAACAAATCTTTAGCTAGACTAACCAAAAAGAAAAAAGAGAGAGAGAGAGAAAAGATAGAAAATATGAGGAATGAAAAAATATCCCAACCTTACAGAAACTAAAAGGAATATAAGGGAATACTATGAAGAACAACTTTTATGCCAAGAAATTAGTCAACTTAGATGAAGTGGACAAATTCCTAGAAGGATGCAAATTACCAAAACTTACATTTAAAAAAAAAAAAAAAAAGAAAAGAAAAGAATCTGAGTAGACCTAACAAGAAAATGAGTTAGTAACTTAAAATCCTCCCACAAAGAAAAGCTCAGCCCAGATGCCTTCACTGGCTAATTCTATGAAAGGAGTACAGAAGATATAACACCAATCCTTCACAAATTTCTAAAGACTATATAGGAGGCGGGGATACTTCCAATTCATGCTGTGGAACCAGTGTTACCCTGCGACCAAAGTCAGATAAAATCATAAAAAAACAAACAAACCAACTTCATACCAATATGATTCATGAATATACACACCAAAATCCTCAACAAATATTAGCAACTGAATCCAGCAACATGACCAAGAGGGATTTATCCCAGGAATGCAAAGTTGATTTAACATCTGTAAACACAAATTTAGATCAATGGATCAGAACTGAGAGTCCAGGGAATTCCCTGGCAGTCCAGTGATTAGGACTCGGCACTTTCACTGTGGTGGTGGCCCAGGTTCAATTCCTGGTCAGGGAAATAAGATCCCACAAGCCGTGAGGCACAACCAAAAAAAAAAAGCAACAACAACAGAAAAACTGAGAGTCCAGAAACATAACTTGATATGAAAAGTCAACTTATTTTCAACAAAAGTGCCCACAACACAATTCAGTGGGGGTAATATGGTCTTTTTTCAACAAATGGTGCTGAGACAATTGGATAGTCACATGCAAAAAGATAAATTTAGACTCTTACCTCAAATAATGCACAAAAACGATGTCAAAATGGATTTACAGAGCTTTAGGTAAGATTCCACTAAAAGTCTGAAACTTCAAGGAGAAAACATAAGAAAAAAATCTTTGTGACACTGGAGCAGGCAGAGTTCTTAGACATGACACAAAAGCAGGTTCCATAAAAGAACAAGTTGATAAACTTGATTTACCAAAATTTAAAACTTCTGCACTTCAAAAGACATCATTAAGAAAATGAAAAGACAAATCCCAGTCTGGGGGAAATTATTCGCAAATTATGTATCTGATGAGTGACTGTTATCCACAACATAAAAGAAGTCTCACAACCCAATAAGAATGAGTAAAAGACTCGAAGAGACATCTCACTGAAGAAGATATAAACATGGCCAACAAGCACATAAAAAGGTGCTCAGCATCCTTAGACATTAGGGAAATGAATCAAAACCACAATGAGATACCACTGCACATCCACCAGGATGACTATAATAACAAGTATTGGTGAGAAGACGGAAAAACTGGAATCCTCAATACATTGCTGGTGGGACTATAAAATGGTGTGGTCACTTTGGAAAACAATCTGGCAGTTTCTTAAGAAGTTAAACACAAAGTTACCAAATGACCTGGCAATTCCACTCCTAGGTGGAAGTGAAAACATATGTCCACACAGAGACTCCTACATGAATGTTCATAACAGCATTACTCATACTAGCCCGACACTGGAAACAATCCAAATATCTATCAACTGGTGAATGGATAAACAAAGTGTGGTATACCCATACAATAGGATACTATTCAGCAACAAAGGGAGTGAACTGATACATGTTATAACATGGAGAGCCTAAAAAACATATTGCTAAGTGACAGAAGCCAGGTATAAAAAGTTGTACCTCAATAAAGGTAATTAAAAATTGCTAATCATTTAGAAATGAATGATTCATGAGAAATGACATATCAAAACCTGTAGGATATGGGTGGAGTGAATGGGGTATAGGGGGAAAGCAGCAGAAGAGAAAAGGTAAGTAATTTTAAATTTACTCTATGTAGGATAATTCAGGGCCAGCTAAGAGGTGACAACAGTAACAATCTACTTTTGGTTGTGTCTAACGCAGGCTCTGGACTGATCCCTTCCATGCACGAACATCAAATCCCCACGTCCCCAGGAGTTCACTACTATAACCACTCTTCAATGACAGGGTTATTAGCAAGTAGGGGAATTGACTTTGGAACCCAAGCCAACACCTCAGTCACCAAGCTCACCCACCAGACCTCACTGCAATTTGCAGGATTAATATAAAAACCACTTATTCTCCTATCATCATTGTCAACCATAACAAAATAGCACTTACATTTCCTACTTAAAATATGATGCTTCGGGCTTCCCTGGTGGCGCAGTGGTTAAGAATGCCTGTCAATGCAGGGGACACGGGTTCGAGTCCCGGTCTGGGAAGATCCCACATGCCGTGGAGCAACTAAGCCTGTGCACCACAACTACTGAGCCTGTGCTCTAGAGCCCTCAAGCCACAACTACTGAAGCCTTCATGCCACAACTACTGAAGCCCACGTGCCTAGAGCCCGTGCTCCGCAACATGAGAAGCCACTGCAATGAGAAGTCTGCACACCGCAACGAAGAGTAGCCCTGGCTCGCCACAACTAGAGAAAAGCCCGCGCACAGCAACGGACACCCAACGCAGCCAAAACTAAATAAATAAATTTATTTTTTAAAAAAATGATGCTTCACAATTTTACCTTATTTAAACATCATTAGCAACTGTATTAGTTCTGATTCACCTTTCAGGCACAGAGTAGGACTACAATTCCCCACCACCCTGAAGACTTGCACTGGCCAGTGAAATATGAGTAGAAACAATGTGGGCTGGCTCCGCGTGGGATCCTCTGAGAGCTGATGTACAATCCCCTATCCTCCCCTTCTTCCATGAGTGAACCTGTTCCAGATGGTGAAACCTGGGGGCCTGAACGAGGATGATGTAGAACGGGGAAACGCTACCAATCCATGAGGAACATGGGGTAGTAATGAGAACTCGATCCCTGTCTTTTAAGTCACTGAGATACTAGCGTTATTTGTTAGCAGCATAAACTAGCCTATCCTTATTGATTCAGTACCCTTTGAGTTAATCCTGTTCTTACTAGAAAATTAACCAAGGCTCAGATAAGTTAAATGATCTGTTCAAAAACACAGTTAAAAGATGGCAGAGGTGGGATTCGAATTTAGGTCTAATTCCAGTGCTGTCAATTCAATCACTACCCTTTGCTTCCCCCTAATTCACTCAACAAATATTTTCTGAATGGCTACTTTATTAGACACTGTTAGTTTAGGGGAAGAAGGGTATTACAGATTTTAACAAACACCCTCCCAGTAAAAATAACAACTAACATTTATTGAGGGCTTATTATGAGCCAGGTACCACTGCAGGTACCACTGCAAAGAGTGTCTTCCAGGTTAACGTTTTTTTCCCAGTAAAATGCCTCTTTGGTTTTTAATACTTGAACTTCACGGAGTGTAAATAGTTCTTGATGTGTTCTCACCTAATTTTTATGTAGGAAAAATTTATGCTCTCAAAACTCATTATAACTTTTTAAAAAAATTAATTTACTTATTTATTTTTGGCTGCATTGGGTCTTCATTACTACGTGTGGGCTTTCTCTAGTTGCGGTGAGTGGGGGCTACTCTTCGTTGCGGTGCGCGGGCTTCTCATTGCAGTGGCTTCTCTCGTTGCGGAGTACAGGCTCTAGGTGCGCACCAGCTTCAGTAGTTGTGGCACATGGGCTCAGTAGTTGTGGCTCACGGGTTCTAGAGTGCAGGCTCAGTAGTTGTGGCTCACAGGCTTAGTTGCTCCACAGCGTGTGGGATCTTCCCAGACCAAGGATCGAACCCGTGTCCCCTGCATTGGCAGGCGGATTCTTAACCACTGTGCCACCAGGGAAGTCCCTCATTACAACATTTTTAACAAAATGATGAGCAGAAAAAGACTCAAGGGGTTACATTTTAAATACAATCAGAAGGTCAGAACCATATGTGGACACGAAACAGGTGATCAAGACAAACATAGGTGATGCAAATGTAGACATTGTTGACTGGAGGGGAATAATGGTGTGAAGGCATGTGACAGCTGTTTTTTAGCCACCATATTGATTAGTGATCAAGAAGTGATGTTTTGAACTTTTACATACTAACATGATAGTCTGTTACTTATCTGTAGGAGATGGGCTGGCCTAAGCCAGTGGGGCCAAGAAGAAGCAAGAAGAGACTGGCTGGGGTTTCTGGAGACAGATGCCGGCTTCCTTCTCCTTTACACATTATCCTATCTGGCCAGGATGTCCAAGCAAGTACTCCCTGGACCACGCTGGGGCGGCACACAGGAGGAGGAAGTCTGTAGGGCCAGGAGATGAGATCAACTGGATCTGCAAGGATGATGGTAGTGGTGGTGGTGAACCAGTCAACCATCTCTGTAACCTAGCTACCTCTGGACTTCCTGTTCTATGAGATAAGAAACAGTGAGATTCTTTCAGCTGAGTCTTCAGGCTTGGAAGTGCTTATCCCCAGGGGTTTACAGAGACTTTCAATGGATCCCAGAGGACAACTGTCTCTCAGGGAAGAGATCCTCCATTGTCACAAGTTTCCTTTCCTGAAACTGATCTGTGAAGCAATCAGCCTTCTCAGCTGTCCATCCCCCACTGCACAACCGCCCACCTCTTCCCAAAAAGCACCCCAGGGTGGGTGTATAAAATCTCTAGGACTCCAAACAACAGGAAGCATCAAAATACTGGTTTCAGGGAAGTAGTCTTTAATGAATAATAAAGCTCCTTAAGCTCCTAGACTTGCCTGTCTTTCCCCGACTTATTTCTGTTAAATATGAAACTTGGCTTTAAAAACATAATATTTTGGCCTATGCTGGGATCTCATAAATTCAGAACAGTCAAAGCGGTATAGGTTAGTGGCCTTGGAATTCATTTAAATGGAATGTTTTTCAGGACCACCAAACTTTTTGAAATCCACCAGAAAAAATTCCCAGGGAAAAAATTGATTTCTTTCAGATTCTGTGGGCTTTATTTAATAAGGTAGTGAAAACCTACTTTATCTAATCATATCCTAGAATATTGATTTCAGTTACAGTCAATCTTCATCTTACCTCGCCTTACAAAATATGCGCTCTTTTCTTTCTCCCACAAATAAGAAAAATCTTAAGTTCCCATAAAATTATTTTAGATGTTAGCTTTATAATGTACACGGAGGGGTACACTATAAAATTCTCTTGAGGGGACACAAACAAAAATATTTGAAGATGATCAGTTTAAATTTGCATAATCCTGGCCAACCCACACCCTAATTCCTGATGGCTGAGCTACAGGAACTCAGCATGGGGTACAAGGCCTGGGGGAAAAAATACTTCAGACAATGGCAAAGTCACACGTGCCTGGGGTTAGGGCCAACAGGGCATGTCATTCAGGCTCCACACCCCCTTTCCCCCTGCTCTCAGGGGTCTCAAAAGCAAAGCTGCTACAAGACAGTATTTGAAAAGGGATTTTCTGGCCTAATGGGTCAACTCAAAAGATTCCCTTTCACCCAAGTAAAACGGCTGTGGCCCTTCCTTCACAGCCAAGTAAGTATGGGTACACATGTACACATACGCGTGCGTGCGCGTGCACACACACACACATACACGTGAGGGAAGCATTCACCGTAAATTACCTCAGACTAAGTCAGTAATTACCCTCTTGAACATTTTCCGCCACTACCAAAATCTTTCCTCAAGAGCAGACTTTGTTCTGAATCTGAAGCAACAATTTCAGCAGACACAATAATCCACCTGTTTCCAAGTTACTTGAGGGGTTCCACGCTGGTTAAACCATTACATTAATAAAGCTCACGTATCTAACCATAGTTCCTTTGGTTAGATTTTTTAAAACATGACGTAGCGTGCAAGGCTGGGTAACAGGCAGGAAAGGAATGATTTTCCAAAGAAGATCTAAACTCAAATTCTACTTTCATTCATTTGAGAAAGACCCTGGGCCCCCTCTACAGGTAAAGCCTTAGACGGGGCATGATCCCTGCCCTTTATCAGAGTGGTTCTCAAACTCTGATGTGCATCCCATCACCCAGGATGCTGCTCAATACTCAGATCCCTTGGCCCCAGGCTCCAGATCAGAATCTCCAGCAGTTTGGAATAGAGGCTCAGTAGTTTTAATGAGACCACCCCCTAGGCAAGTCTGCTGCTCACTTAAGTCTGAGAACCACCACTCAGAAAACTCCAGCAAAGAGGTTCTCAAACTTCATACAAATCGTTTGTGGAAAATTTTTAAGCTACAGATTCTAGGGCCCACTAAGATTATTGTGTTACTTACAGGGCTTTTTTGGTTGCAAGTGGCCAAGACCCAACTCAAACTGGCTCGAGGAAAAAAAAAAAGCAACTTTCTGGCTCACCATACTGACAAGTGCAGAGGTTATTCCAACTTCCAGTTACCCAAAGAGTTTTTTGGGTTTTTTAAAATTTATTTATTTTTACTTTTTGGCTGCTTTGGGTCTTTGTTGCTGCACGTGGGCTTTCTCTAGTTGCCGCGAGCGGGGGCCACTCATTTTTTTTTTCCACATCTTTATTGGAGTATAATTGCTTTACAATGGTGTGTTAGTTTCTGCTTTATAACAAAGTGAATCAGTTATACATATACACATGTTCCCATATCTCTTCCCTCTTGCATCTCCCTCCCTCTCACCTTCCCTATCCCACCCCTCTAGGTGGTCACAAAGCACCGAGCTCCCAGTGCTATGCGGCTGCTTCCCACTAGCTATCTATTCTACGTTTGGTAGTGTATATATGTCCATGCCACTCTCTCACTTTGTCACTCTTCGTTGCGGTGCGCAGGCTTCTCATTGTGGTAGCTTCCTTTGTTGCGGAGCACGGGCTCTAGAGGGCGCGGGCTTCGGTAGTTGCGGCACGTGGGCTCAGTAGTAGGGGCTCGTGGGCTCTAGAGCGCAGGCTCAGTAGTTGTGGTGCACGGGTTTAGTTGCTCTGTGGCATGTGGGATCTTCCTGGACCAGGGCTCGCACCCACGCCCCCTGCATTGGCAGGCGGATTCTTAACCACTGCGCCATCATGGAAGTCCCCAGTTACCCAGAGAGTTTATCAGGAACCAATCATTTCCGTGTCCCTTCTATCTGACCCTTTGGGAAAAATGGTCCCCAGCGGCATTAGTTTTCTGCCCCACAACTTAGGACTTAAGCAGAAAGAAAGCACCTCTTTCCTGGTGCTTTCCAGCAGAAGACGTGTTAATTCTGAGTGGTCTAATGGGAGCCCTTTCCTGAGCCAATCACTGTGGCGGGGAGCCAATCACTGTGGTGGGGACCGATGGGAGGGGGGGACCGATGGGAAGGGCCCATGCCTGCTCCTGAGGCGGTTCCACAGCCAAACCACAAGGACCAGATTGGTCCACGAGGCGGGAGGGGCTTTTTTTTTTAAAAGCTGTTTTTTACTCCTATTTCCGGAAGTTCCTTCTAGAAAATGTGAAAAATACATAGACGTGTAAAGAAAGAAAAGAATCTATAAACTTCCTACCAACTAATGTTTTTAGAACCTTTAAACTCAAAACTGTGCATATGAGCACTGATTTCTTCAACAGAAACGTATTATGTACAACAAAGCATTTTGTTATGGCTGAGTGTTCATGACAATACCCACAAACTGAAAAAAGATAAATATTTTTAGTCAATTTTATGATTGTTCAGCTAATACTGGTTTGCCTTCCTTTTTCTAAGAATTTGTTCTCTTTATCCCCTACAGAAGTCAGTGGTTGTTTCCAAAGAAAATGCCCAATCATGGTACAATTATTGAAATCAGAAAGTGACGGTGATATGAAATCAGAAAATGACTGTTATCTAATGTATAATTACTTAATATTTAACTTACAAGATAATTTATAACTTACAAGATACTGTCATCTCATTCCATTTTCAAGGGCAGGGCTTTCAGTGTCTGATTCACTGCCCCAGCCCCGGTGCTAGAGTAACGTGGCATCGTACATACAGTAGGGCTCAGTAAATGAATGGATCGGATGATGGAGGAAGCAGTTCCCCAGAGGAAAACCTCAAAAGAACGGTGAATGGTTGCCAGGCGGCCAAACCAGCAGACGGTCATCTTCTACGCCTGCCCAAACAGGAGCTCCAGGAGTGAAGCCAGACAAGCCCAACTGTTAATAAGATTCCCCAGGTGAGGCGAATTCCCAGCCAGGTTTCAGAAGCACCACTGTCTGGGGAATGGGTATGAACAGATACAAACACAGCATTTCCTGAGACTCTGTTTTCCAGATCTGTCTTTCACCAGAGAAGAAGCCTGAAGAGGGTGAGCGTCCTGAATTCCCGCTCAGCACTGATGCCAGGGGACTGGGAACGGCTGGGTCAGACATGGTGCTCCTCTCACAGTCCGGGGGCAGCAGATGGGCTTCCAGGGAACAGGTATGGTGCCACGCCACGTGCAGAAGAGCCCTGCACAAACCTCTGTGAAGGAGGAGAGGCAGGTCCTAACACCACCCTCGCCATCAGCTCACATTCGTGGGGTGTATGATCAGGAACCTGGGCTGCACTGAGCCCAAACACCTGGGATCTCCTGAATTTCCACAGTCACCCCAAACCTCAGACAACACACATACATCCAGGGAATGAGCCCTGTCCACTTGTTATTCTCCCTACTTTGCAGATGAAGAACCCAAAGCTCCTTCAGAAGTTACTCACTTGGCCAAGGTCACAGAGCTAGTTGGTGGTAGAGCTGAGATCAATTCCTGATTCTTCATCCCCAAGTCCCAGCCTGAACAATAGCACACTATCCAGTCTTGGGAAGAAAAAATAAGGATAATGATGGGGATGATAACTAATACTTCCTGAGTGCTTACAGTGCATCAGGCTTAAACTATCGATAAATACTTTCCATAAGTGTATTTAATACTCTTAGTCACCCCTTTAGGTAGAAGTCTTTATCATCCATATTTTACAGGTAAGGAGTCTTAGGCCCTGAGAGGTGAAGTGATAGACACAAGGTCACAGAACTAGCAACTGGTTGAGCTTTGAATCCAGGCCATCTGGTCCATATTCAACAGCATGATGATGTTTCATACGTAAGAAGAGCAGTGATGCCCTAGGCCAAGAGAGCACAGGAGTGGGTCTGCTGGGCTTCCGAAAGCCCTCATTTTATGAGAAGTGTGTGCGCCATGCTTATTGCCTCACCATAGCTCACTGGATGAGAGAGAGCCATCTGACCAAAGCTGGGCCAATCAGGCCCCCTTCCTGGGATGGAGACAGCCAGTCGAGTCTTTGCTGGTGGCTGGGAACTGGAGACCATATAAGGAAGGAGCTATGGAACAGCCAAATGCCTGGAGAAACCCAGAGAGGGAAGGAAGCAAAGAGAAAGAAGAGGCAAAGGTGGGAAGGGAAGAGAGAAAACTCTGTGGGCCCTGGGCCTATTTACTGATCATGACACCAGCCGATGATGATACCAGTCCAGGTTTCAAAAGGCATTTCAGAACTCTTTTAGGCTTCAGTGGATCTGACCTGGGTTTCTGTTATTTTCAACCAAAAGAACCTAGGCTAAGAACTTCCCAGCTGGCATCCTCTCTGACCTCATCTCCTTTATCTTCCCTTCCCTCACTCCCCTCTGGCCACAGTGGCCTCTTTGTACTTCTAAGAACATGCTCTGCAAGCTCCGGCCTCAGGGCCTTTGCACTTGCCACGCTGTCTGGAATGCTCTTTCCCTGATGTCTCCATAGCTGGCTCCTTATCTCTGAGGTCTTGACCAAACATTCAGAGGTCTGCCTTGATCACCTCTGCTGAAATAGGAGCCTCAGACACTCTCCAGCCTTTGCCCTGATCTATTCTTAGCAGAGAAGAAATAATGACTAACATTTATTTGAGTGTTTACTATGTGCCAACCACAGTTCCAAGCACTTTACATGGATCATTTAATCCTCACAAAAACCTAAGGTAAAAGCTCCAATTATTCCATTTTACAGAAGGTGAAGCTGAGGCACAGAGACGGTAAGATGCTTGTCCAAGGCCACCCGCCTGGACGAGGCAAGGGTGCAGTGTGAAGCTGGTAGTCTGATGTCAGGCCTCATGAGATCCAGGTGGGGAACCAGTTCCACAGAGCCAGCAGCCAACTCTGAGGCTGCCCTCCCCACGTTTGGGTTCACTGTGCTAGCTCCTTGCTGGGCTCCACACATCCTCGCTGCTGGACCCTTTTTTTCTCCCCCCTTCGTATTAATCAAGGCCCCAGAATGTTGTCCACTGCCGCTTGTACTCAAGTTATGACCCTTGATGCCAGCTTCTTCCCTGGTTTGGCCCAGCCATGGGGACAGATGAGTCCTTCATTGTACTGACATTGCCACTTTTCTGGTCCCTGCCTAACTAGGCCCCCATGGAGGGGGGACCTGAAGGATAAAACATCTTGAGGTACCCATGCCTGTCTGCAGCCCCCATTGGTGTTTAACACTGTCACGAAAGTCCTGTCCAGGGCAATGAGGCAGAGAAGAGCCCAGGAGCAATCGAAATGCCTATTACTAGTGGACAAAAGGAAGGTCTGCCAAGAAACTGCAGGAAAAGCTGCTGAAAATATATTAGAAATAAGGAAGCTCATTACTGAATAAATCCACAATATTGCAAGCCAGATTCTGCCTCATCCATGCTGTGAGACATTAAGCAAGCAAGGTCACCTCTTTGTGCTTCAGTTTCCTCCCTGAGAATGGAGATATTACCAACCTGCTTCACCGAGTTATGGCAGGGGACCGAAAGGTAAATGTTCAAACACTTAGACTGGGGCCTGGCTAATAAGATTTTCAAGTTAGTGGGAAAGGATGGATTATTCAGACCATATGATGGGGATAACTGCTTAACTACTGGTCGGGGGTGGGTGAAGAGTGGATTTAAGATCTTTATCCCACACCTAACACCAAAAAAATTTACAGATATTGGATGTAAAAAATGAAGCCATAAAATAACTAGGAATATATTTATCTTAAAGGTCAAAGCTTAAAAAAAAAAGTCTCAGTATGTTTAATAACATAAAAAAATTTAAAAGTAAACTAAGTAGGAATATAAACTTGCAGCATAAGGAATCCCCTGGTGGTCTAGTGGTTAGGATTCAGCACTTTCACTGCCGGACCTGGGTTCAATCCCTGGTTGGGGAGCTAAGTCCCTGTAAGCTGCGTGGCATGGCCAAAAAATTTTTTTAATTAAAAAAAATTAAATTTGCAACATATAACAAATGATTCATACCTTCAACAATGTAAAGATCCCCTACAAATCTGTAAGAAAAAAAAAAACCCTAGAAAAATAGGAACAAGGAATACATATGGTTAATAAACAGATCCCAGAAGACAAGTTGGCAATAAATATCACAAGTCTTTAAATATATTTATTCACTTTGTTGCAGTAATTGCAACGCCAGGACTTTGTTCCAAGAAAAATCTAAGAAGCAAACAAAGGTTTTTGTGTGTGAGATGTTCAGAGTTATAACAATAAAGGTTGGAAACAAACTGTGTTTGATAACAGGGCACTGACAGGATGGAACACTGTGAAGTTATTAAAAAGAACACGGCAGGTCTTCCCTGGTGGCTTAGTGGTTAAGAATCCACCTACCAATGCAGGGGACACGGGTTCGAGTCCTGGTCCGGGAAGATCCCACATGCCGCGGAGCAACTAAGCCCGTGCACCACAACTACTGAGCCTGAGCTCTGGGGCCCGCAAGCCACAACTACTGAGCCCGCGGGCCACAACTACTGAAGCCTGCGCGCCTAGAGCCTGTGTTCCACAACAAGAGAAGCCACCACAATGAGAAGCCCGTGCACTGCAACCAAGAGTAGCCCCCGCTCGCCACAACTAGAGAAAACCTGTGCGTAGCAACAAAGACCCAACGCAGCCAAAAATAAATAAATAAATAAATAAATAATTTTAAATAAATATATATATAAATTTTAAAAGCGGCGGGGGGGGGGGGGGGGGGGGGGGGGGGAATGTGGCTGACCTTGACCCAGGAGGCTCTCCAAGATAGACTATTAAAGGAAAGTGCAACCTGCAGAACAATATACCCAGAAGAAATATGTGTGTAAAACAACATATGCATATATGTGTGTAGTAAAAATAGTTAACGTGTAAGTGCATGTCACTCGCAAGGTGCCACTCTGTTACATACTCAATGCAATGAATCCTTACTAGCCAAGAACCATCACCACCATTTTACAGATGGGGAAACTGAGGCACAGAGTGATTAAGTCAAGGCCCAAGTCAGCACACGGCAAAACTGGGATTTGAACCCAAGCACTGTGGCTCCAGAGCCCGGGCTCTTAGCACACACAATCCACAGTACACACAGCAAGGAAGCGTGCACTTCATGTCCCTCTGGGCAGGTGAGGGAGGCGAGGAGAAGGCCAGGTGCCGGGGCCACAATGGGAATGCGGAACTTCCACGCTTTACGTGCTGCTCTACTCTGTGAACTGTTTTACAACCAGTGTATGGTTTCTGTAAGTGTTAAATCAACAAAGATTTTTTTAAGTAGAATTTTAAAAGACCGATCAATACAAAATTTTGCCACCTGCCCTAAATGCAGGTGGGAGCAGCTGATCAGCAGCTATCAGTGCTGTTAAAGGGTAGGTGGTGAGCGGGACCAGACTCCACGCCACCTTTCCCAGGAGCCACGACACAGAGGGAGGTGGGGGTCACACCTCTCCCCTAGAGGACACCAAGCAAAGCCATGTGTCTGGCTGAGGCATCACACAGGACACACCTCGTGGGGAGTGAGCTCCCTTGACACGTGGAGCTCTGGAGGAGAAGATAAAAAGGATCTGATGATTGGGGAGACTTTCTGCCCCATCAGTGAAGCAGGCTCGGGAGCTCAAAGTCCGGGGCCTATATACACCTTATCTGGCCCAAGTGTCAAGTTACAAACATCAAGTTACATCTGTGTCAGCAACCAGAAAGTCCCTGTTTTCTGCCCTGTAATAAATACTGTAATAAAAGGCGTGTCAGCATCCAGGTTAGCAGGAAGGTGGAAGGGCCACCGATGTAGACTTGATCCCTTCCACCCCGATTTCATAAACGTAGGACACTGACATTCAGCTCCTCCTAGGCACAGACTGTGTCAACATAATGAATTAACTGCTGTGGATGCAGTGAGAGAAAAGGGGAGCAAGGTCAGACTGTGGGTCGGGCTAGCCAGGTTCCAAGCCCAGCCCCAAGTAGCTGGATGACAAGGATCAAGGGCTTCCCTTCCCTGGGCCTCAGTGTCCTCATCTGTGAAATGGGGAATAAGAGTCTACTGCAATGATGGTTAAACGAGACATGTGTGAGTAGGACCCTCAGCCCACGTTAAAGGGGGCCTGGGACTGTTATGACTGCCACCCAAACCTGCAGACCAAAGCCCAAAGCCCCTGGAAAACCTTTCACCTCACTCACCGCCCACTCTGACCAATCCCCTGGCAAGTTCTGTCCAGCTGTGAGCTTCTCTCCAGCACCAATGAGACCATTCAGGTCTGACACCACACCCCTCTGCTCACTCCACCACCCTCATCACCTCACTTCCACCCCCACCTCTGCCATCTATGCTCCTCACAGCAGCCAGAGGGAATGAGAGACATGACGCTCAGAATCAAACCCAAATTCTCCACCAGGCTGTCATCCCTGTCCATCCTCCAACCCCATCCTCCTGCGCTCCAGCCATGTTGTGTCCTCTGCTGTTCCCTGCCGCGCCAAACTCACTCCCACCTCTTCATTCGCTGCTCCTTCTGTCAGGAAGGCTCTTCCCCCAGGTCGTTCACAAGGCTGCCACCTTTGTACCATCCCAGACTCAGCTGACATACCACTACCCCGGCAAAGCTCTCCCCCAAGCACCCCAGCTATCCAGCCTCCCACAGCCCCCCTCCACCTTCCACCAGGTGTGTCCTCTCACATTCTGCTTCAGTGACTTCAGAGCACTATTCGTCCCCACCCGAAAGTACAATATCGGATCAATTTGTTTACTACTTTATCATCTGTGTCCTTCAACGCGAACATAAACTCCAAGAGTATGGACCTTCGCGGGCTCTGACCCCAGCACTTGGAGCACGTGAAGCTCAATAAATATTTGCCAAATGAACAAGTCACTGACTGAATGAACGAAGGAATTCTGCATCATTCCACATCAAATCTTCTCTCCCCACCCAGAGGGAATAAATGTGTTGTAATCTCCAGCAGGAAAGAAAATCCTCAGGTATATAGTGTGTAACTGATCCCAAGGCACCCAAATGATTTCAAGCGTGTTGCGCTCTTAAGAATTTATGACCCAGACAACAGTGGCTGGAGTCAGAGCTCGCCCCGGCCAGGCTACGAGAAGGACTGGCCTTTCCAATGGAGCACAGCCCTTTACTGTTCTTTTGTCTAGGAATGCAGTTTCAGACCAGAATAAATTCAAACGCTCGAACACCTCTTGCCCCAAGCATAAAGGTTTATACCCTGGCACAGAGCAGGAACTCTCCAGAGGCTGTAGGTTTGAAAATACATGGCCAGGAAAGAGAGGGGGGAAAAAATGAAAATGTCAACAGTCTAGAGCCGACTCTCCCTGGTTACACTGACAAGCACGTAGGGCTCCACCTGGTCAAAGGTAAGGCCTGAGGCAGCCATGCCTACACATTGAGATGACTGTGACCATGGCGCATCTGTTTGTTCCCAAATCCAAGACGGACGTGGGCAGTAGCAGAAACCAGTAAATATCACAAACAACACAAAAACAAAGACAGAAGACTGGAATCAGTGAAGGAAAAATCGGCCGATTAGAAACCACCAGCCCAATTGTTCACTACTCATTTCTAATGTAAACAAAAGTCAAAAGGGTCAGTACCCTCAGGATAACTGAATAATAGATGAGGGAGGTTTCTTTCTAGAGGAATATTCCAGCTAATAAATGAAGAGGAGGTTTGCAATTTTTGCAAACCCCAAGTGAAAGCATGGGTCTAGGCAATGGTCATTTACAGTTAACTCTACAGAACATCACAGAAAGAGAAAACAGGCTTTACGTACCCTAATGGATATACACACACCAGCAACACACATGTGTGTGTGTGTGTACATCTCAAATATGAATCTGATCTGGTCTCGGAATCCACTACCCATTCATAGGAAACACAGGGACGGAAGAACTCGTTAAAATACCACCACAGGTATACAATCAGCCAGACACAGATGTACAAAATCTACAAGACAAATGACATGGCTTCTCTCAACAAATAAACTATAAAAGAAAAAAAAAAAGGGAGGGGGGGAACCTGCAGACTAAACAACACATAATAGGCATGTGAACCAAATCCAACAGTGAAACTTGTTGGGTCTTGGTTGGAACAAATCAATTCTAAAAAGATATTTATGGGACTTCCCTGGTGGTGCAGTGGTTATGAATCTACCTGCCAATGCAAGGGACACGGGTTCTATCCCTGGCCCGGGAAGATCCCACGTGCCGTGGAGCAACTAAGCCCGTGCACCACAACTACTGAGCCTGCGCTCCAGAGCCCGTGAGCCACAACTACTGAGCCCGCACACCACAACTACTGAGCTCACGCACCACAACTACTGAAGCCGCGTGCTGCAACTACTGAAGCCCATGCACCCAGAGCCCATGCTCCACAACAAGAGAAGCCACCACGATGAGAATCCCGCAGACAACAAACAGTAGCCCTGCTCGCCCCAACTATAAAAAGCCTGCACACAGCAACGAAGACCCAACGCAGCCAAAAATAATAAATTTTAAAAAAAAGGTGGGTGCATCATCTAGAGGTACTATCCTGGTGTGTGGCAACTCCTTTAAGAGCCATTTTTAGGGAACATTTCAGAACTAGTAAAGTTGTTGTTTGCCTAATCCAGTATTTAGTCTCCCCCTTTTTTATTTTTTTTGCGGTACGCGGGCCTCTCACTGTTGTGGCCTCTCCCGTTGCGGAGCACAGGCTCCGGACACGCAGGCTCAGTGGTCACGGCTCACGGGCCCAGCCGCTCCGCGGCATGTGGGATCTTCCGGACTGGGGCACGAACCCATGTCCCCTGCATCGGCAGGCGGACTCTCAACCACTGCACCACCAGGGAAGCCCTAGTCTCCCCTTTTAACTTAGTAATATTGTCTGATTTTTAACTAAGAACAAGGCCATGTGAAACACATTTCCCAGATTCCCTTATAACTATATATGGTACTGTGACTAAGTTCTGGGCAAGAGTCTGTAAGCAGAATTATTGTGTGCAACTTCCATTAAGTAGGGGTGCCCATCTTCATCCCTTCTTTCTTGCTTGCTGAGATATAATGGCTGGAGCTTGAGCAGCCATCTTGAACCATGAGGTGACAGCACAAGGACGGTGGAGCAAAAAGGGAGAAGGAACCTGAGTCCCTGATTAGAGTGCAGCCCTGGCCTCCTTATCACTGGGCTCCTTTATGTGAGAGAGAAATAAATAAATAATTCTGTTATATACAGTTGAACCTAATCCTGATACACCTGGAATTACAAAGCTATGTTACAGTGGGTGGAACAAGTATAGTCATATATCTATACAAATGTATAAAAATGCCCATAATTTGAGAACCGTTCCAGAGAGAGTCACTGTGAGCTGGAGTACACAAAGAGGTATCATGAAGTTGGGGAGAGAGAGAACAAGCAGAGACAACCAAGGAAACGGGGACATGAGAATCATAAAACTTTCATTAGGTTAAATAGGCTGCAGCCCCAGGATGAGTAACCAGACTATATAAAGAACACTTACAAACCAATAAGAAAAAGAAAAAGAAGCAAAAAGCATGAACAGCCTATATCCAAAAGAAGAAACATAAATGAAAAGACTGCCTTACTAGTCTTCAGAAGAATACAAATTAAAACCACAATGAGATTTCATTTCATATCCATCAGACTGACAAAAATAAAAAAAGCTTTTACAAAACCAAGTATAACAGGACACAGAACAACAGGAACTCTTATACATCCTCGGAGAGAATGTTTAGAGAACAGTTTGATGATATTTGGCAAAGTTAAAGATGTTCATATCCTACACCCACCAATCTTGTGCCTAGTACATACCTCAAAGAAATTCTTGTCCGTGCACATAAGGAAATGTGTGTAACAACATTCACAGTAGCCCATGAATAGCAAAAAAATCTGGAAACTATTGAAATGTGCATTGTCATGGAAATGACTTAAACAAAGATGTGGTATATTCAGCCAGTGGAATATTACATAGCAGTAAAAAATGAAATACCACTATACCAAATGGTCTGGATCAATCACAGTATTAACTGAAAAATGCAAGTCCCAGAAGACTACAATATCATTTGTAAAAGTTCAAAAATAATTATTTTAAGACAAAGAATGATAAAAAATTCAAGATGGTGGTCACCCCTGGGAGAGCAGACTGGGGATTGAATGGGAAATACCACAGTATAAGTTACTGGTAGGTAATGTTCTAGTTCTTGGGCAGGTAGTAGGTTAAAGGCTATTCATTGTAATAGACATTTCTGTACAGACTAAAAACACCATTGTACCATGCACCAAGGATTATGATTAATCTGATTCTGTGTGTCCAAAGGCCGTCTTTAAAAAACGGAATGCATTTACAAAGAGGTGAGAAGAACATACACCAGGTTACTGACAGATAAGACCAATGCGGCAGGACGCAGGAGTGAGGGATGGAGTAGTAAATGGTTTCTATCTCATGTTTTGTTCTGCTGTCACTTACATATTCTTTCAGGAAGAATCGTTTCTCGTAATAAACAAACAAAAGCAGTAGAGCGCAGTGGTTCAGTACACACTCTTGAGCCTGACCACCAGAGACTGCATGTCGACTCTACTACTCCTTAGCCGTATGGCACGTTATTTAATTTCTCTGTACCTCTGTTTCTGCTTCGGAAAAGGGGGTGATGATAACAGTGCCTACTGGGCCATTAGATTAAATGAGTTGGTTCATAGCTCCTCTTCACAAATTAAACCCTTGATGAGATTGGCTATTGTTATGATATTTAGTCAACTCCAAACATCTACATGGGAGACAAGAGCTAAGCAAGTATCTGGTCCAGACCAGCAAATGATCCTGGTCAGTTTTAGCCCCAAATGTGTCCACTTCTCCGATCCTTGTAGCCTCTGTAAGAAGCCCAGTGCCTCGCCCATTCCAGGTACTTACTAAACGGTTGATAAATGAATGCACGCTGCCTCAGTTTACCCATCATGTCTTTGGCTGTCTGAACACACCACTCCTAGATGCCTACCCAGCATGTCCTTTCTCCCCGTTGCTTCCTTAACTGCCCCTCTGTCAGGGGTGGTAATAAGCACAGCTTAAAACTTGCATTTCCGAGACTTCCTTTTGGCAAGGGATGGTCTTGTCACAAAGTTCTAGCCAAAGAGACGGAAGCAAAAGTCTGCTAAGGATTTCAGGGAAGGCTTTGGTTTCCTGACAGAGGTGCTATCTCTTTTCCTCAGAACTTTGCTTCTTTCTGCCTGTAGTAGGATGTGGGGCTGGAGATGGGCGCCGCCTTCTTATCCCTACTAGGCTAAGGGCAGCAATGCAGATAAACAGGAGCCTGGGGCACTGGAGATGCTAAACTGCAGCACCACCTGGTCCTGATGACCTCTGCATTTCTCCTTGTGTGAGAGAACAAAGGCTGTGCTGGTCTCCAAAGAGGGGCCCCAAGAGGCCCCACCTTCCAGAATTCAAGTCTTGTGTCTTCCTTCCCACACTGAATCTGGGCTGATGCTGGACCTACACCATAAGAAGGTATAGGAAGCCCCGGGCTGCCACGTTCTAAATCCAGCTACTGGCTGGCGAGACCATGTGGAAGGAGAGGTTCTGAGACTAGAGAGAGGGGTCCAGCCATCTCCAAGGTGCCATGTGAGTAAAACCATCTTGAGCATATTCCAGCCCATCCATCTTCTGACTCCAGCCACACGAGAGACCCCAATCAAAACCAGCAGAAGAGGGACTTCCCCAGTGGTCCAGTGGCTAAGACTCCGCACTCCCAATGCCGGGGGTCCAGGTTCGATCACCTGGTCGGGGAACTAGATCCCGCATGCATGCCGCAACTAAGAGAGTCTGCATGCCGCGAGTGAAAAGCCTGCACGCCTCAACTAAAGATCCCACATGCCGCAACTAAGACCCGGGGCAGCCAAATAAATAAATAAACACTGAAAAAAAAAAAAAAAACCCAGCAGAAGACCCATCGAGCCTCAGTCAATCAGAGATTCATGAGAAATAATAAACTGCTGTCATTTTAAGGCATTAAGTTTGGGGTCGCTTGTTATATAGCAGCAGAGAACTGAAACAGACCTCTAAGTGGGTACGCCACTGCACAAGTTCCAGGAAACCAAATATATTTCTTAAGTAAAGTACCACCTAAAAAAGAAACTTGCCAATAGATCACAAACTCCTCTCGTGCGTTTTGATTTCCAACAAAGATTGGGAAATAGGAAAAAACTTGAAGTTTTCTCTCTCTTATTTGGCAATAAGTACTCATTAAGCACAACTAATCTATATTAAGCATGAGGAATCTATTAATCACTTTTGTAATTAAAAAGCATTTAAAGTTGATGGTTCAGGGACTTCCCTGGTGGCGCAGTGGATAAGACTCCGCACTCCCAACGCAGGGGGTCCGGGTTCAATCCCTGGTCAGGGAACTAGATCCCACAGGCATGCCGTGACTAAGAGTTCACGTGCCACAACTAAGGAGCCCGCATGCCGCAACTAAGGAGCCCACGTGCTGCAAATAAGGAGCTGGCAAGCCACAACTAAGGAGCCCTGGAGCTGCAACTAAGTAGCCCACATGCTACAACTAAGGAGCTGGCAAGCCGCAACTAAGGAGCCCGCCTGCCACAAATAAGACCCCATGCAACCAAATAAATAAAATAAATAAAATAAAAAAATAAAGTACGTGGTTCAACATTGTGCTGGACCTGGTGAGAACCCTCAGAAAATACATCTCCTATCTGGGCAAGAGGCCTCATTATACTAATGCTACTTCCTATTCATTCTCAAAGGCTTAGAGCTTAACAAAGTGGCTAAGCAGCCTGGATGTCTGCAATCTAATTTTTAAAAGCTATCAATAAAAATAATAATTTGGAGGGAAAAAAACAACTGGAAACAAAGGGAATGCACATTAGTAACAGCCAGGTCAAAGAAATTATGGTACACCCACACCTCCATGTGTTACACAGCCCTTAAAAAGAGCAAATTCAAGTATTTCCCTGAGAACCTGGAGGCATTTCCACACAGTACTGCCATGTAAGAAAAGCAAAATGTGGGAAATTGACAGCAATATTATCCCTTATAGGATAATATTTCCCCCATAGGATTATATAACCATGGAAAATTATGTAGAAAGACACATACAGTACTCGATTGTTCCCAAGGGTGAAGGATTGTGGGAAGATGCTTGACATGGGGGTGGGGTAGAGAGGAGCCCACAAAAAAAGGGACTGGAAAAAATTTTAAAGGGCTTGAAACCAATTCATAAAAATAATTATTATCCCCATTTAGTGAGTGCTCAATGCACTAGACGCACTGCTAACTAGGTCACCCCATCTCACTTTTAACTTCTCATTTAAGGCGGGTACTATTAATTATTCCCATTTTCCAGATAAGGAAACCGAGGTTTAGTGAAGATAAGTGCTATGCCTAGAGCTCGGGCAGTGCTGGGACTTGAACATTATGTGCAAGAGGGTCCCCGACACAACTCCAAAACCACTGCACTTGGAGCTCAAAGGACACAGTCAGATGTTGTAGGCGCTGCTCCTCTGACACTCTGCACATTCTTCTAGCAGCAGCAGGCACTGAGGTGTGCTGATGTGCGTGAAGGCAGCACACACCTCAGTCCCTCAGTACCTCATGCTGTTGGGAGAAACCCGAGAGGGCTGCTGAGCTCGCTCTGTGGAGCTTTGGGAAGCCCTGCCCAAGATATTTTTACAGAATCGATTGCTGACACCGGGAGGAAACAGATGAGGAGGTGTCAGCTATTACACAGACTCTTGGAGGTTCACCATTTAGTTAAAACCTGTTCAGCCCCAGAGCAAGAATTATTGCCTTTTAAAGCAGGGGAGACCGATAAACTCTGCCTGGACAGTTAATTCTTATTTCCAAGGCATTCCCTGACCCCCACTACTGCAGGAACACTCAAGAGGGCCTGATAATAAAGCCGGCGTTCCATATACACGGGTGTGTGTGTGTGTGTGTGTGTGTGGTGTCTTTGATAAAGCCTTCCTCACCTGAACTAACCTGCACACATCCTCTGCACTCACTAGGGCCAAGGCCGTCTGTTCCATGCCACATGCACCCATGCCACTGCCAGGGCCCAGGCTGCACAGACGGGAGGGGCTGAGAGACGGGAAGTCGGAGGGCCGGACACTGCAGGGAGGCCAGAGGACCAGTGGGTGACCAAGGGGGTGTGTGTGTGCACGCTACCGCCCCACCCTCAGTTGCAGATCTGAGGATGTGTTGACTTTCTCCTCAAAACCCAGATAGGAACAGCCCTTTGCTCGGACACCATCATAAATTCACTCATAAAACAGTTTATCCCACACCTACCACATGCCAGGAACTGTTCTACAAGGAGAGACAGAAGTACCTGTGCTTTCCTGGAGCCTACAGTGGGGGAGGAGGGGATAATAAACATATCAAGTGGTCATGCCATGAAGAAAACTAAAGCAGAGTAAAGGGCCAGAGTGTGATGGAGAAGGTGCTATTTAACGAGAAGAGAGGCCTCACTGAGAAGGTGACATTTGAGCAGAGACCTGAAGCGGGTGGGAGCTTTGGGGATACCAAGGAAGTGTTCCAGGCAGAGGGAACAGCCAGGGCAAAGGCCCTGAGGCAGGAACAGCAGGAGGCCAGTGTAGCTGGAGTACAGCCAGCAGCAGTTGAGAAGTCAGAGACAAGGTCAGACAGGGAATTTGGGGGGCTGGGGGCGGGAATAGCTGACACTGTGCACCACTCTGTGCCCAGGCTGTGAGCACTTTACATAGGTGATTCATTGGAAAGGTGAGTGGGTACTGCTACTTCTCACTTCATCGGATGAGGAAACTGAGAGGGAAAGGAACTCTCCTGAGACCACACAGCTCATCTGTACCAGGCTGGGATGCCCCACTGGTACATAAGTTTGCATCCCCTAGGAGCTCAACATTCACGATGCCTTCTCCAGGGAGAAATGTCCCCCATTTCCTTCTCACTCCCTCAACGCTCCGTCCACCCCTTCTTCACAGTTAGCAGCAGACAGGTAAACATTTCATGGGAGAGGAGGGAAAAAGAAAACCAAAAAACCACAGGTCTAATTCCCGAAAGGAGAAAACACACTATTAACTTCCTCTCCTCTACAAGTCACTACCAAACTTAACAAACACCACTCACCTGAAAGATGTCCCGAGCACAGCCTGGATCACAAAGTAGGCAGGTGACTATGAGGGGAGCTCCAGGCTCTCGGCTCCAGTCCCGTCCAGGCCAAGGCCACCTGCCTGCGCTCAGCAGGCCGTCCCGCCCTCGCCCTCCCCGTTGGGTGGGTGGTGCCTCCCCCAAGCCCGCTCTGGGTGTCTGGAATGCGGAAACGGGAACCTGCCGTGCCGGCTTCTAACAGCGACTTACTCAACAGCCGCGAGAACAACACGCCAGCCACCGGAGTTCCCCGAGAGATGGCTGGTCTCTGCGAACAGGCGAGTTCCCAAAGCGGGCTGTTTTGCCAAGGGTCCCTGTGCGGGCGGGAAATAAAAGGACTCCTTACTCATCAGGCACGTGGTCTGAGGAGCCTGAATGGGCTTAAGTGAAAGCTCAAGGTAACAAAGGCGGCTGGTCGGTTACCTGGGATCCAGGAACGGGCCACCTGTTCGCTGACAGAGCCGGGGCTGGATCGGCGCCCACAGCATCGCCTGCCCTGGGCTTGCCCGCTTCATTCACAGCCGCACAAACCAAAGGTGGGCTCCTTTCCCCTGCTAGCTCGCAGGGGCAGCGTCGCTTAAGGATTAAGCACTGCTGTTGGACTCCTCCAGCCAGCTTGGGAAGCACAACGGAACGGTTCTACCTAAAATAACAGCCCCCAGAACCCCAAACCCCTCCCCGCACCCTGCCACCCACGCTCACTCTGCACAAACACTGTTCTGAGCACCTCACGTGAATTACCTCCCCCAACCCTCACAGCCACCCTCTAAGTCAGCACTATTAGCATTCCTATTTTACATAAAAGAAAGTTCAAGAACAGAGAAGTCACAGGCTAAAGGTCACCCAGCAAGAAAGTGGTGGGGCAGAGGGTCAAGCCAAGCAGAGCAACTCTGGGTTTCCAGTTGTTAACCACTGCACTACATCTCCTCTCAAGAGGAAAGACAGGTCCCCCCAACTGGGCCTCAGTTTCCTCATCCGTAAAATGGGGTGAGCACGGGGTATCAGTGAGAGCTTAGAGTGAGCGCTTAGCCCTAACGCACAAAAATGCTCAATAAATACCAGCTGCAGTTATCACATGCTGCCCTCAGATTCAATCAGGTTCAGCTTTTATCTTCAAAACGGGGTAATTATAGTCACGGAGTTTAAATTCTGGGCAGCTGAAGGGAATGAAAAAAAAAAAACAAAAAACCGACACTTACTGCCCTTCCTTTCGTCCACAGAAAAAATATACAAAACATCTACTCTGAGTCCTGCACTAGGACACAGTGATAAACAAAAACCACATAAACCCTGCCCTCAGGGAGCTAACAGTTCCCTGTGAGTAAACTGGCACAAAATATTGCAAGAACAACAGATACAGCACGTGTACTGAGTGGTCACTGTGGGCCCGGCGCTGCAGTGCTCTAAATGCTTTACGTGCCTGAATGCACTGAACTCCCTCAACAACCTAGGAGGACAGTACCATTACCACCTTAAAGATATGGAAACTGAGGCACTGCAAGGCTAGTGGCTTGCCCAAGGTCACATGGGAGCCTGAGATGGAACCAGGACTTACGCCCAAGTAGTCTGGCTCCACAACCTGCGCTTCATTCCTCAGTCCCTCGGCAGTCCTGCAGGGCAACGGCTTTACACTGGGTCCATAAGCAGTAGCAACAGGCACCCACAGGAAATGTCAGTCTGCAAAATGAACGGTCACTTTCACGTGTTGTTGGGAGGAGAGGGTGGAATTATTAAATTATAACTGTTCAATTAATGTCACATTTAATACGTTAATAGCAGGGGCCACATTCTTTTTTTTTAATTCCAAGAAAAAAATTTTTTTTGCCATTTTTAAAATTTTTATTTTACTTTTTTATACAGCAGGTTCTTATTAGTTATCTATTTTATACATATTAGTGTATATATGTCAATCTCAATCTCCCAATTCATCCCACCACCACCACCACCCCTGCCACTTTTCCCCCTTAGTATCCAAACGTTTGTTCTCTACATCTGTGTCTCTATTTCTGCCTTGCAAACTGGTTCATCTGTACCATTTTTCTAGATTCCACATATATGCGTTAATATACAATATTTGTTTTTCTCTTTCTGACTTCACTTTGTATGACAGTCTCTAGGCCCATCCATGTCTCTACAAATGACCCAATTTCGTTCCTTTTTATGGCTGACTAATATTGCATTGTATATATGTACCACATCTTCTTTATCCATTTGTCTGTCGATGGGCATTTAGGTTGCTTCCATGACCTGGCTATTGTAAATAGTGCTGCAATGAACATTGGGGTAGATGTGTCTTTTTGAATTATGGTTTTCTCTGGGTATATGCCCAGAGGGGCCACATTCTTTTTTTTTTTTTTTTTTTTTGCGGTACGCAGACCTCTCACTGTCGTGGCCTCTCCCGTTGGGGAGCACAGGCTCCGGACGCGCAGGCTCAGAGGCCATGGCTCACGGGCCCAGCCGCTCCACGGCATGTGGGATCTTCCTGGACCGGGGCACGAACCCGTGTCCCCTGCATCGGCAGGCGGACTCTCAACCACTGCGCCACCAGGGAAGCCCTATATACACATTCTTGAAGGTAGAAATGATTAGAGAACAAAAAGCTATGTCCTGAATCAGGTAATTACAAAATGAAGTTGGTAAGGACAATGGCACAAAAACATATAGGTACTATGCTTCCACTTTGTTTCCCTAACTTCTGTAGCAGATCCAATTGTTTGCCTACCCAATATCCATACCCCTCTCCCAGTCTTTTCCTAAATAGTACTCCAATTTTATTCCTGTAGCAGCACTCTTCCCGGCAGTCCTGTGCTTCAGGTGAGGATGGTTTTAGCCCCAGCGGGGACAGTAAATCCTGATTGGCCCTCGCCTGTGATTTGCCCAAGCATGGTCATGTGTCACAATGCTCGCCAATGAGATATGAGGGGAATCTGGGAGGCGGGGCGTCTTTGAAAGGTTTCCATGCTCCTAAGAGAGACACAGTGAGAGATGCTCTCTTTCTGCTGCTGGATATAGCCTTGTCAGGGTGTGATGACCGGAGCTGTGACAGTCATCCTGTGGCCACGAGGACATCCTGAGGACACAGAAGACACGCCAAGGATGGTAGAGAGGGCTGGGCTTCTTACAGGCATTGTGGAACTGCTTAATTATTCTACCCTGGTGCTGCCTATCTATGGGCTTGTTACAGATCGTAAACTCCTGATTTCAGGCCAGTTTCACTTGGGCTTCCTAATTATAGTAGATCAGCAGTTCTCAAAATGTGCTCCCAGGCCCAGGAGCACCAGTATCACCGGGGGACTTGTTAGAAATACAAATTCTCAAGCCAGACCTACTGAATCAGAGACACTGGGTGGGGCCCGGCAATGTGTTTTAACAAGCCCTCCAGGGGACTCCGGAGCCTGCTCAGGTTTGAGTAGCACAAAGTGATAAAATGTTGAGAGTGTGGCCTCTGGAGTCAGGTTCCTGGGATCCAAATCCTGTCACCACCACTGTCTAGCTGTTGGGCAAGTTATTTAAATTTAGTTGCCTCATCTGCAAAAGGGGAGTAATAAACATACTTACAGCGTTGTTGGGAGGCTTAAATGAGTCACTTTGTGGGACGCGCCGAGCACAGTGCTTAGCATACAGCAGACACTGTATAAATGACCTATTTGCTGCTGCTGTTGTTACTATTAACTATCGTTTGCAGCCAAAGGCATACCAACTGACACAACTTTCTCAATAACTCAATCAACCCTGCAATATGGCCCATCTCAGAGAAAAGACAAGGCTGCGCTAGATGCAAACCCGACACCTCTCTGCCCTCGTGCCCTCCCACTCTATCCTCCTCCACTCTGCTCTTAGCCACTGTCTCAGGGCCTTTGCACTGGCTGCTCCCTCTGCCCAGAAACCTCCACTGCTCACACTGCCTCACCTTTAGGCATGAACTCAAGCCACCTCCCAGGGAGGCCATCCCTGGCCACCCTGTCTAAAATTTAAACACCCTCCACCCTAATACCTCACATCCCCTTTCTTAATTTTTTCTGCTTAGCATTTATTACCATCTAACACAGTATACATCTTGTTTATCTATCTACTGTCTGAATTCCCCACTTGAATGAGAGCCCCGGAAGGGGAGAAGCCATGTCTGCCTTGCTCACTGCTATAAACCTAGTACCTAGAAGAGCATTCAGCTGGGTGAATACCTGTTGAATGAGTAAGTTTAAAAGTCAGGGACTTCCCTGCTAGTCCAGTGGTCAAGAATCCGCTTTCCAATGCAGGGGACACGGGTTCGATCCCTGGTCGGGGAACTAAGATCCCACATGCCACGGGGCAACTAAGCCCACGCGCCGCAACTACTGAGCCCGGCGCTCTAGAGCCCATGCACCATAGCGAAGAGCCTGCACACCACGACAAAGACCCAGCGCAGCCAAAATAATATAAAAATAAATAAATAAATAAAAACTCAGAATTGGTGTCAGTGTTTGGGGTTTGCCACCCTCAGATCCAACATGTGCCAGGTCTATACTGGGAAACCCGGAAAAAGCAAGCTGCCTAAACTGGTGACAGTGATACTAATGTTCTCTCCATGCTGGACGCACCTCAGAGCCTGTGAAGGAAAAGTAAAGGCAGAACTGATGAAGGTGCTGGAGGCAGATGCTTGAGGGAGCCGGAGGGGCTGCAGGACTCCGCCTGCCTTCCTCCCCACCGTGGTATAAAGAGCTAAGCATCAGAACAAATGCCGCCAGCCTCGGGCAGGATCAGTGCCGAGCTCCTGTTCACATCAACCATTGCTACCCATCTAGCAAGCAAACCTCGAGCAGAAACCCCCAAATAAGGGTGCCCTCTTTTCCTGCCACTTTCACACAAGGGTTTCTGCCCTGCACTGACTTGCTGTTCAGTTAGAGACCCCAAAAGAACAAATGCAACAGGAGTCTCTGCTTGATGTGAAGTGGGGCAAAGTGAACGTTTGTTGTCAAGGAGTTTTATCTGCTGTCTTGATGAGAAATATCATCAGGTCCGCAGCACCCGCACATGCTGCATCTTGCAGCTTTGTCAAAAGTCAAAAGTCAGAACTGAAAGGGGGCACTTTCCCTGCCTCCCGCTGCAGGGCTGGAGGCAAACCAAATGCTGGATTCTGGTTCCATGTGGGGCCCTGACAAAGACACATCAGAGGAAGGATCTGTGCACGGCTGTCCTGAGGGGAGAATGGGAGGAGGATCTGAGGCCTCCTGCTGGAACACGTCTTTGGAAAAAATGTGGGAGGCGCCCCACGGTCAGGTGCTGGAGGGAACCAGATCTCAGGGAAGAGGGACTTCTGCAAACTGACTCAGAGAACGAGCACCCTCGTGGTCAGTGCTCAGAGCAGCTGGGGAAGCGTGTGGCCTCTGCAGGCTCACTGATGCCCTCGCTGTGGCCAGATGCTGCTTTACCAAAGGGGTTTCCAAAGCTCTGAGCCAAGTATTGACTCGTATGATGAAAAGAAAAAACAAAATTCCTTTTTATTATGTAAGTGAACTGGGCAGAGGCAGGGAATTCCTCCATACTACACTCGAGCTTGAAACACACAAACGCTGAGTGAAATTTGTTATACTTGCTTCTAACTTTTCATGGTGAGATGTTTCAAGCACACAAAGGTGAAAAGAAGAGTATAATAAACCCCCTCCATCTCCCTGCCCATCCATCCATATTATTTTGAAGCAAATCTCAGATGTCTTTAACAGTTCATAGGTATTTCAGAATATAAGTCTTGGTTTCCCTGGTGGCGAAGTGGTTAAGAATCCACCTGCCAATGCAGGGGACACGGGCTCGAGCCCTGGTCTGGGAAGATCCCACATGCTGCAGAGCAACTAAGCCTGTGCACCACAACTACTGAGCCTGCACTCTAGAGCCCGCGAGCCACAACTACTGAGCCTGTGTGCCACAACTACCAAAGCCCGTGCACCTAGAGCTCGTGCTCCACAAGAGAAGCCACCGCAATGAGAAGCCCGTGCGCCACAACAAAGACGCAACACAGCCAAAAATAAAATAAGTAAACTTATAAAAAAAAGAATATAAGTCTTAAAGATAAGGACTTTTTCTTAAGCAGAACCACAGTATCATTATCACACCTAAAAAATTAACAAGAATTCCTTAATAATGTCAAATATCCAGTGCGTTTTTGTTATTTAAAAGGGTGACTTCCCTGGTAGTCCAGGGGTTAAGACTCTGCGCTTCCAAGGCAGCGGGGTGCAGGTTCAATCCCTGGTCAGGGACCTAAGACCCCACATGTCACACAACATGGCCCAAAAAAAATTAAAAATAAAAGAATAAAGAAAGGGGAAGTGCAGGTTCCAAAATCACAGAAAAACCCCACAACCAGAGTGATGGTCAAGCCTCCAGGCCCAAAGGGGCCTGAGACTTGCTGCGGGGCTACCTGGACCAGGAGAGCAGAGACCACACGTGGAATAGAGAGGCTGCAACTAGTCAGTGTGGTCTTGCTTGACCACCCCATTCGGTTGTCTGTCGTCCACGGAGAGACCGCAGAATGAGCGTTTAAGAGCCTGGACTTGGCTTGGATTTGAATCCTGACTTTCACACTCACCAGCTTTGTGATTTGCACTTCTGAAGATCTGAGTTTCTTTATGTAGGAAATGTGAATAATAAGAGTACCTACACCATGGAGTAGTTTTGAGGATTAAGTGAGCTATTACATGAAAAGCACTTGGAGCAGTGCCTTGTACACAGTAAGAGCTCAATGAATGCTGGGTCGTATTAATAATTCAGCCAACAGACACTCAGTGAGCATCTTTTACATGCCAGGCACTGTCCAGCAGTAGGAGATAAGGGTGGTTACGAGGTTAAAGCTCTCATGAATTACCACCTGGAAACAGGGGCTGGCACGAGGTCAACCACCTGAGGACATGAACAGACTCAGAATCTCCAGCACCTGCCTTGTCTGAGTAGGAGAAACAAGCACTCCTTGCTCCTGAGATGGGGAGCCCTGAACCAAGAGAGTAATTAAAGGTCTAGAACAATGACTCCCATAGATGAAAGAGTCCCCTTCCTGCTATCCCCCAACCCAGCAATGCCTCTGGATCACAGCAAGGGCAAGATTCACACACTGGGTAAACTCTGCTATCGCTGAGCTCACAGGAAAAGGCCACACAGCTCCCACAGGAGGCAGACAAAAGAGAAGAGAGGCTTCACACCCAAATAAGCTGCTTGCTCAGAATGGGCTTTCAGTAGGCTGCGTCCTTTTCTCGTTTCCTTCACTCACCCTGCCCACCGTCCTCAGTGCCCAAAGACCCTTCTCCTTCCTGGGAAGCAAAGACCTGTTCCCAGGAAACCTCGAGCTCATCGTAAGGAGGGGATCAGCCAGTCACTCAGGTCTAAACCAGCACTCCAGCACCAATATAAAACTCGAGGATCGACGCTGACAAGCTCTGGGAATGCATTTTGTGTGATGAGTCCTTCCTATGGTTTTTGTGGCTCAAAGCTCAGACCCCATCCCTCAAACCCTCAAACAAACACGAACACAACATATACAACAGAGACTGAAGAGATTTAAGAGTACGCACCTGAGTTCAAATTCTGCCTCCATCACTTCCTAACCGTGAGCAAGTGGCCTCTCGTTGCCAGACCTCAGCTTCTTCATCTGTAGAGCGGGGATGATTAGAGTCCCTGCCACCTCACAATACAGGTCACACACGCCAAGCACACTGCCAGGCCCAGAAGGTGCCTTTGATGATGACAGCTGTGAGTTTAGCGACCCCTGCCTATGATAAATATGCTTTTCATCATTCATCTGCCCTTATTCACCAAGATAAAACAGGGATGGCATCTTTGACCTATCACCTAGGGTATGAGTCTCATACCCTAGGTCCACACTGTCCAATACCTGTGGCTACTGAGCACTTGAGATGTGGCCAGTACAAATGGAGATGCTGAAGGTGTAAAATACACATTGTATTTTGAAGACTTAATGTGAAAAAAAAAGAATGTAAAGTATCTCAATAATTTTTATACTGACTACGTGTTGAAATGATGGGTTTTTTTTGTTTTTTTGGCCACGCCACACCGATCTTAGTTCCCTGACCAGGTATCGAACCCATGACCTCTGCACTGGAAGCATAGTCTTAACCACTGGACCACCAGGGAAGTCCAAAATGATACTATTTTGGATTAAATAAAATATAGTATTAAAATCAATTTCCTGTTTCTTTTTACTCTTTTAAATGTGATTCCCCATAAAATCTTAAATTATGTATATGGCTCACATTGGTGGCTCACATTATATTTCTAATGGACAGTACTGGTGCAGACCCTTGAGAACCAGAGTCTTATTTGACTTCATACCGTCAGTGTCTAGCATGGTGCCCGGCACATAGGCTGGGTAGAAAAAAATGTTTCACAGATGGCTGGATGAAAGATGCTCTCCATACTTTTCCTAGTCTTAAAAGCAACCACTGCCATCTTCACATCTAACCAGGCCTGCCCTTCATTCAAAATACTGCACAGCCCTTAAGGTCAAAGCTACACCAAATCAAAATGGACATAGTCATGGTGGCTGGAACAGGGTCCCAGAGCCCCTGCAGGGCCAGGCATCACCACCTTAATTACTGGACTGTATTTTAATACTTTAACAGTCCATAAGGCTGGTCTGGTGCTTAGAAACACTCTTTCCCTGGCTGGCCCAAGTCCTCTTGCAAAGCTCACCCAAATGGGACACCGCCTTGTTCATGCTCCTTCGACACCACACCTCATTTCTTGCTAACTTGCGTCTGGTGTGGCAGCCACGCAGTCAACCTTGTTTTATTTGAGGACAGGCTCTGCTCAAGGGCCTTCAGTTTTGAAACAACCAATTAAACATCCCAACAGAAACTGACCCCATCGTGTCTCACTGTCAGTGGAAACGATGCCACATCCCCAGACCACTCCTGCTGCCACATGAATGAGGTACTAAATATAGTCCACAGTGCTTTGCATGTCAAACAACATGGAAGGGAAATGCTGCATCCACTTCTTAAACTTGCCTCAGCCTGCTAAGGAGGGCCTGGGAAGAGGAGTTTGGCATATGGGGAAGAGCCTGGACCCTGGAGTCAGCTTCCTCGTCTGTAAAGTGAGTTATCTATCCCGGACTCTTGTGAGGATTAACTGAGGAAAAGTGTGAAATGCTTAGAAGAACACCAAGTACAGAGTAAAGTACTAGGAAATGTTAGCTGCTATTATCATCATCATTATTATTTTACAAAAATTAAAGTAGTGTGAACTCAAACAATGGGAGTTCACTCTTCTCCAGCCACGATACTGTTTTTGTAGCAAACTCATTCTCACATCTGAGCCTTTGCACTTGCTGTTCCCTCTGCCTGGAAATGGTCTTTCCACCCAGCTCCTGGCACAGCTGGTGCCTCTTCTCACGTGACTCCCCTTCAGAAAGGCCTGGGAGGCCTTCCCGGGCCACACAAGCTAAAGTAACCATCCCTGGGACTTCCCTGGTGGTCCAGTGGTAAAGGATCTGCCTTCCAATGCAGGGGTCTCGGGTTCGATCCCTGGTCGGGGAACTAAGATCCCACATGCTGTGGGGCAACTAAGCCCGCGCACTGCAACTACTGAGCTCACGTGCCTCAACTAGGGAGTCTGTGTGCCGCAACGAAGAGCCCGCGTGCTGCAACGAAGACCGGATGCAGCCATAAAAATAAGTAAATAAAATATAAACATTAAAAAAATTTGAAGAGGAAAGCATACTTCATTAAAAAAAAAAATCCCTTCCCCACCGCCAGTCTGCCCCAACCCCTCTCTCCATACCCCCCACCCTGTTATTTCCTCCATCTGAAATTAAAACCACCGGAAGTTTCCTTGTTTATTGTGTGTCCCCTCAGCTAGAATGTAAACCCTAGGAGAGCAAGGATCTTGTCTGTCTTGTTCACTATCCAGAGTTTATGCTTTTAGCCACTACACTACACTGACTATGTACCAGAATGCTTACTGGATGTGTGTTTGTGAATGTAAAAGAAATCCCAGAAAGAACTTAAATGTCCAGCAATAGGGAGACGGTGGTGTGGAGCATGGTCTGTCCACACTGAAGAATGCGTGTCTAGCTGTTAAAAAGAATGAGTCAGGGACTTCCCTGGCGGTCCAGTGGCTTAGACGCCACACTCCCAATGTAGGGGGCCCGGGTTCGATCCCTGGTTGGGGAACTAGATCCCACATGCTGCAACTAAGAGTTCTCATGTCGCAACTAAAAGATTCCGCACGCCGCAACTAAAGATCCCGCATGCTGCAACTAAGACCCGGTGCAGCCAAATAAATAAATAATATTTAAAAAAAAAAAAGAATCATTCAGATATGTAATGACTTGAAGAGATAGGCCCTATCAAATATTTTAAAAATCAAGTTACAAATATGTGTGTCTTGATCCCTCCTTTTTTGGGGAGTGGTGAGGGAGAAGGAAGAAAACAGTCAATATTTGCATACATACATCCATATAAGTATAGAAAGAGGTAAGTGAGAGCATCTACCCGAATTTCCAAGGGCAGAGAATCTACTTTGTTCTCTCAGACATCTCCAAAACCTGACACTGGATACTCAGTAAATACTCACTGTCTGAATAAATGGTTGTCTTCGGGGGATGGGATTTTGGAGTGGAGGGTGGCACCTATCGTCTTCTTTACGTATCTCTGTATTGACATGTTACTATGAGCATGTATATCTCAGCATAACTTTTGAAAAGCCAAATTCAACCAATTCACACACACACACACAAATTAAAGCCATGACCAGAGCAGTTCTAAGAAACAGCAGTGTCAGTCTTAAAGAAAGCACAAATGCACAAACTGGTCCAATAGCATCTGATTCTAACAGCTAAAAACAAACCCTTTACTTTAGAGGAAATGACTGTTCAATTCTTTTATTAAAACATACATTTAATTTAGATTTGGGGAATTAAACACATAACAAGGTTAAGCTGTTATCATAACCTGTGTCATTTTTTTACACCGAAGTTTGAAATATAACCGCAAAATACCTTTTACAGGGAAAAAAAGGCACCAATCACTGCACGTTCTAAATTCCATTTTTGATTTACCGCCTAACAACTGCAATGTCTGAAAAACAGGCTCATGTTTAACTCTGACCATTCCACACAGACTGCTAAAAAACCCACATGCTGTTGTCACTAACAATTAAGACCAAGATTTTTTTAAGCCATTGCTTTATTTCCTCAGATTTAAAAAAGCACTTAGGGGGAATTCCCTGGCAGTCCAGGTTAGGACTCGGTGCTTTCACTGTCCAGGCCCTGGTTCGATCCCTGGTTGGGGAACTATGATCCTGGCAAGCCCTGTGGTGCGGCCATAAATGATTAATTAATTAACTTAATAAATAAATAAATAATAAAAAAGCACTTAGGCAAATTTAGTGGTCAGCACAAATTTGAGACCACCGGTTCCCATCTCCAAGTGAAATTACAATGAAAGATCTGACAACAGACTCACCCTAAACGGAGAGCTAATGAATTTCCCTGCCCAGCCTCTTCCCTGGTATGTATGCTACCTCCCAAAATGCCCAGGATGGCCCTTCCCACAGAGGATATTCTAAGCCGCTGACACGGTGTAACTTTTCAGAAAGAAATTTAGCAACTCAGCCGAGCTTTGCCAGGCTAAAACTGTAGAAATGGGCCCCCTGAAAGCCAGGGCTTTACTCCCGACTTGTGGCCATTGCAATCTGGCCAAGTCCATAGTGCCTTCTCGGCACCCTATGAATACAATGTTTCACATACATCAATCCTTGGTGACTTGAAAGAAACAACTCAACGTTGTTGGAAAAGTCCATATTCAGTGGCCAAGGGAGAATTTCAGTGCCCACAAGATGGGAGATCAAGAAGGGCCAATGAAATGGTTGCTATGAAATAAGACAGCTCCATCCTTCTTGCCAATGAATTAGACCCGGGAAGCCTGGGGGAGAAGAGCAACTCCCAAGTTTCTGGCTTGGCCCATTTGCCAAGATGGTGACTACTGGGTCTGAGAGGAAAAAGGAGTTTAGGTTGAACATTTTGAGTTCATGGTACCCAAGGGAACAGTCACCAGAGGACATCAAGGAGCACAGGCTCCACATCTGGAACTGGAGCTGAGGGTGCTAACAGGGCTTTGAGACAGAGTCAAGTGCTGGCAGCAGTGGTACAGTACATAAAGCCCTAGAGTGAATGTGTTGGCTTGCGGGGAGGAGTGTGTGAGAGCTGAGCAGGGGGCTGCTGAGAGCAAGTCAGTACCATTTCTTCTCAGGCCCTTATACTGCAGTATGTTCCACAATTTAACCTCTGGTGAATAAAAATTGGGGCGGTGGGGGCGGGGGGGAGACATTAACCTTGTCCCTGCTCTGCCCTGTAAATACAAACATAAGCAGCAAAGACCTATCAAGAAAAAGAAGACATGTTTGTTAAGTGCTTACTATGCACCTGGCCCTGTGCTGAACACTAAATATGAATTGTCTCCTAGGATCATCAAAACAACCCTAGCACAAATGTCCTATCACTACCATTTCACAGATGGGACATTGAGGCTGGGAGGGAACATGTGGGGTAGCTCAGAGCTGTCATGTCACATCCCACCATAGTCAGGCAGTCTCTGGGCCAGATGGAGAACATTGAAGAAGAACAATTATAATATATAAGAGCTGCTACTTAGTGAGAGATGGCTCTGGACTAGGAATACAATCTCAGCAAATCCTTACAACCCTCTGAGGCTGATATTGTTACCCCATTTTACATAGATGGAACCTGAGGCTGCAGGAGAAGTCAACCAGACCAGTTTTGAGTCTGGCCCACTGGAAGACCAACACTACAGCCAGAGCCCCACCCTCAGGGGGGTCTCTGAGAAACTGGGAAAACGCTGAATAAATGGTACCATTTATTAAACGCTGACTATGTGCCAGCTGCTGCTCTAAGCACTTCACAAATGGTATTCTCACTGCATCCTCAAAACGACTCTACGAGGTGGCTGCTATTAAAATCCCATTTTATAGACAGAGAAACGAAGACACAGAGCAGTGAAGTCTGTCGCTCAAGGTCACACAGCTAGTAAATGGTAGAACCTAATGGTTGAACTTGGTTCTGCCTCCCAAACCAAAGCTCTTAACAAAATAATTTCAGTTAACAGCAGTCACCCTGCATTGAAGGCTAACTATGGACTCGGCTCACCCTCAACTTACCACATTCGGTGGATAATACCTTCACACCATTTCTCGGGAGCTAACAATAATGCAAACACGTAATAAGTGCCTTCTATGTGCCAAATGCTTTATTCACCAGATCTCAACATTTCAACAGAATTCCCAACAAAAGACAGACACTATTCTTCCCCGGTTAGACTGAAAGGGGAAACTGAGGTTCGGCGCCGTTTCCCTATATCGCACCTCCAGAGTGGCAGAGCCAGGACCCGAACTCACTGCTACCCGACTCCCATGCCACGCTCTTCGGCAACAGCGCCAGGTAGCTCGTCTGGAAAGTTGAAGCATGCGGGCAAGAGACCGGCCAGGTCTAGAGGGCTAGAGTCCCGCCGCCGCCGCCGCCGCCGCCGCCCCCAACAACCGGTCCCCACACCCGGCCGTCCGCCCAGTCGCCCGCCCGCGCTGACCCTCGGGGTCCGAGGGGACACCGATTCCCCACCACCCTTGCGCGAGGCCGACCCTGCACCCGGAGCCACATACCTGGGCGTCCCAGCTGCCCGCGCAGCGGGCCCCACGACCACGGTATCCAGATCCGCGCCGCTTGCTGGAGACGCCGCCAGCTCCTGTGGCCCGAGTGACTTCCAGGCTGCCCACTTCCAAGCCGCTTCGCGCGACGCCTCCTGGGAACTGTAGTTTCGCCCTAGGCGGCAGCAAGCTGAAAAAGGCCTGGTGCCCAGGTGCTGCCGGGAGCTGTAGGCGCGGGGCCGCGCTGCCTTCTGGGAATTGTAGTCCACCTGTCGCCTCAGTGCCTCTGGAGTCTCCAGAGTACTTCCGCAGCCCCGAGGGGCGTGAGGGATAGAGGCGTGTCTTCTGCCTACTCCAGCCCGTTGACCGCGCTCCTCGCTCGGCGAGGGCGGTTTTTCCCTTTTTCCAAGCCCTGTCCGCCTCCTCCCTTCCTTCAGTGGACCCTCTTCCTCCCTCTCCGCAAAGCGCGCGCGAGATACTTACACCGAGGGCGCGAGCCTCGGGAGAGGCGGGAATAGCGGAGCAGCGCGCTAGACCCCCAACCGAGGGGAGCCGTGGAGAAGGGCGTCTATGCGCGCTCGCGCACGCGCGCTCGCCGGCCAACTCCGGCCTAAATTGCCGCGGGCCCCCACGGGGAGGACTTTTTTTTTTTCCTTTCGAGCGCGCGCGGGGCCTCGCGCTGGGCTTTTTCCTGCCGGGCGCGCGCCAGTGCGCACGCGCGCTCACTCCCCTCGCCTCGGTCCGTCCACCGGGCGCGGGGCTGGGGAGCTAACCGTCCTGTTGGCAGAGTCTTCTCGCAGCATCCCCAAGGTCGCTCGTCAGGCCCTCCTATTCTAGGTCTGATCCTTCACGTAGCTTCTGAGAGCCGCCACACACGCCGTGCCCTCCCTAGTCGGGAATGCAGTCGTCGCAGGTAACAGGCGCGGCCCCGGTCTTGAAGAGGCGGACACGCCCTTCTTCCCTCCGGCGCGGAGAGCTGGGACGACCGAATGTGTTGGGATTCGTGTCTGGTCGCCTCTCCCCGTAGTAGGCGGCTCCGGAACTCTGCCTTCGACGGGAGTCTCATGACCATCACCCAGGGGGTTGCCCTGGAGGCCCGGTTACCTACCATTCATTCGTTTATAGCACATTCTTAGGGTAACCAGTGTTTGTTGAGTACTTACGGCCTGGAAAATTTTGTTCAAATTTAGTCCACCTGCTGGCATAATCAAGGATCCGACTCTTTTTTTCAAAAAATGAATGTTGCCACTCCTACTCCACTAGAGGTTACCGAGGGAACTGGCTAGAATTGCAAGGTTCTCTGGTCAAGAAAACCCAGTCAATACCCTTCGCACCTCATCTTCCTTCCAAGAAGATGCTCAGTAAGACTTGAGCTGGGAAGCATATATTTCTTCTTCCTGAGAGAGGGCAGAGGGTCATTCATTTGCTCATTCATTCAACAAAAATGTATTAAGCACCTACTTCATGCCAGGTTGGGTGATAATGAGGACACGGGAGAAATCAAGATAAATTGGGTTCCTACTCTCAAGGAGTGAAATCCACACCACCACCAGACGGTGATAATTTAAAGCAGTACTATCTAATAGAAATATAATGCAAGCCAAATATGCAATTTTAAAATTTACATTAAAAAGAAACAGGTGAAATTAATTTTAATAATTTATTTAAGCCAGTATACCTAAAATAAGTTATGCTTAATGAATAAAAGATGTACATTGCTTCAGTTTTAAAATTTAAGTTAATTAAAACTCTGAGGCATTAAAAAGATATTCATTTGTGGCATGGGTTATAGCAAAAGGTTGGAAACTGCCCAATTTCCATTAATAGAAGTTTAAATAAATAAATGGTAGTTCAGCCACGCAGTGGAATACACTGCAGCTGACAGCTGTTGAAAAATGAGACAGAGCTGTATGTTTTAATATGAGTTAATCTTTAAGATTATTAAGTGAGAAAAGTGTATATAGCATACTACCATTTGTGTAAGAAAAATAATATTTTTTACATACATGCTTGTGTGTGTACAGAACAGCTGAAGAAAGACACAACCAGGGTTACCTTTCTGAAGGGGAACAGGACAGGTGACTTTCTCTTCAGTATATGTTCCTTGGTATGTTTTGAGTATTTTTACCATGTCCATTTTTAAAAGTTGTTTCATTAATGGAGGATGATAGCTAAGTCATAGAATCATTGTATAAGAATTAAATGAAACAATGTATGTAAAATGCCTGGCAACCACTTTACAACCTTAATCAGTTCTGGATGCTATCACTACTCCCATGCTGGATAATTCTTCACTCAATAGAAACTAGCCCACCCTGGTAATATATGTGTGTCCTGGAAAATTGTTTCTTTCTGTAAAGTTAAGTGCATTCCAGTCCCAGCCCTAGCTGTGAACTCACTTATAAGGCCAGAGTAGCAGTCCCAGGCCTGGGGACAGACTTGGGCTCCTTAACAGTAATTCAAAAAAACAGAGTAAGCCAAGATTGCCCTCGGGCTTTACAGTCCCTCTGACTTTACAGTCAACTGATGCCAGCTGGGCTTTCTGCATCCTTGTCCCCAAACGTGAGAGCCACCTGCAAGGCTGTAGGATCCGTGCTGGGCTTTACCTCAAAGTGTGGAGCACACATCACTCTTCTTTTGGGTGGTCAGGTCTCCTTGTTATATGTACTCACAATACTTTGTTCTTTTCCTTCTTCAACAGGGGCCCAATAGTGTCACGGAGTGCAGTACCCCCTAGAGCCAATTCTCTGTATTACAAAGGCAGGGCTCATGGGATGCTGGCTTTCCATCCCACCACCACCGACACAGTACCTTGGAATGGACTGCAACTAAGAAAAAGGATGTGGCACCAGCATCAATGCCCAATCATAGACCTGGTTTGTCTCTATAGTCAGCTAGTCAGATACCATATCTCAGCCCCCAAATTCTGACTCCTCTCAGTTGGCTGCAGGACTTGAATTCTCCCTTTAGATCATCTTTGGGTTATCAAGATATTAAAAAGTCAAGACCATTTGGGATTAAGGCATCTGGCGCTCTCTATGGACTTGCTTTTAAGGACAGGTAAGGGGATTAGGGAATCAAATGTGGGGCATTTTAGGAGAGGTTTCCTCTAAGGAAACTGGTATATGGGATGGGAGAGAGTGGCAACAACAACAACAAACATAGGTATGGGGGTTGAAGGCCTTCCTTCTCACTTAACCTCCAAAGAATATGCCCCCAAAGGGTTCCAACCGCTTGCTTTTTATAGGCTGGTCAAGAGAAGTTGGACCCAGAGGAGATAATTAGGAAAAATGGAAACTGATGTCAATGACTGCAAATTTGTTGACTACAAATGACTACTCTCTCAGCAGCTCTGGGCCCCCAAGAAGGAGCTGGTTGGGTAAATCTGAGCTGTGGGGCCCTGGCCCGTAGGGCCATCCACCGATCCATTTCAGCTGATCACAGTGGCTCCTGAAAGGTGGTCCAAAAGAGCAGCAAGTGCAGGGTTACAGGAGAATAGAATGGAAAAAGATATGGCAGGAGGGCAGCATGCAGCCTTGGGGAGAGTGGAAAGACATAGGGGATGCTAATGTCTGAAAGCCAGTCCCCAGTTCCCATTAGTGGGTTTGTGGGGAAGAGAGCTCACTTAGCATTAGCTGGGAGAACCTTTTACTTCTCTCAAATGATAGAAGAATCTTGAACTGTGAGTTGGATCTTAGTCTTGAAGCTGCCCTGTGTAGCTTTGAACACATCCCTCTTCCTCTCTGAATTCACATTCCTTATATGTACAATGGAGACGGTGGTATCTGCCTCTCAGAATTCTTTCAAGAACTAATGAAGTGATTGATGTGAAAGCTTTTTTTTTTTTTTTTGGCCGCACCGTGAGGCATGCGGGATCTTAGTTCCCTGACCACAGATCCAACCCGCGCCCCCTACAGTGGAAGCGCAGAGTCTTAACCACTGGACCGCCAGGGAAGTCCCTGTGAAAGCTTTTTTTTGTGGGCACTAAACCACCCTACACATGAGATGATGATAAGTTTTACCTGTTGCTTCCCCCCCGCAGATCCAGCCATCAAGTCTCTGTGGCAACACAGGGCCTAGTCTTAGCCGTGCCAGAGGGTGGGTTCTGCTGACCTTGCCTCAGGAGGCCCAGGCCAAATGATCTGGAACTCCAACAGCTCTCCAAACCAGTGTTTCTCAGACTTTAAGACCAGCTGGAGAACTTGTTAAAACTCAGATTTTGGGGCCCTACTCTCGGAGTTTCTGATTTAGTAGGTCTAGGGTGGGGCCTGATAATTTGCATTTCTAACAAGTTCCCAGGTGATGCTGATGCTGCTGTCCTGAGGATCGCAGTTTGGGGACCACTTTAAACTGAAAGTCCATCAGTTTTCCTTCGTCTGGCAGGCGCAAGGATGGCTTCCACTGCCCTCTGCTGGCCAGACTATTAAATTTAGCTGTAATGTTTCCAGAGCAACTGAAAAGTACAAAGTATAGGTTGGAAGGAAAAAACTAGTACTTCTCTGAGAACCAAACCAGCCTAAAAACAGCAGTCATAATTGTTTGTTGCTTTAGAGTATACTTTAAAAAGTATTCACAGGAATTATCTTAGTCTATCCTTGCAACAATCCTGTGAAGTTGCAAGGATCTGGCATTTTCATTTTACAAATGAGGAAAACAAGCGCATCGTCAGATCAGTAATGACAGACCCCCTGACAGAGGGAACTTGTTAAAAGTAGGATTTATTCACCATCCAACTAAGAAAAGTAGAGGTTTGTCCTCATGAAGGCCAAAGAGAAGGGAATGGGGAGGAGGAGGATGAATAGCAGATGTATCACATTCAAGAGAGCTACTTGATTCCACAAGCCTGGGAAAGCCTGCAAGGCCCAATGGCTGGATCCTTTCTCCAGCTGGGCTACACGGAGCTGACTCTTTGTCCTGGGCACCCTTTATCTCGATTTCCTGTTTCAGTAGTCAGACTTCAAGGTCCACAGAATCACCTAGGGAGCTTGTTACAAGGGAAGCGCTCAGGGGCCCACCACCATGGTTCTGCTTCAGTACCTAAGGATCTGCATTTTAAGATGTACCTCTCCCCCAGGAATCCCGGTACAGGAGGTCCAGGGTCCACACTTTGGGAACTACTAGTTCTTGCAAAAAGATCCCTTGACAGCCCATCACCAGCAAGGAACAATTATTTGCCTGTGACAGTATTCCTTTCCAGCCCCTCTTAAATTTCTCTGCTTCCCTCCCCCATAATATCCTATTGGATGATAGCCAATGCTAAGATTCAACTTCCAACTCCTTTATTTACCCTCTCCAAGCCTCAGTTTTCTCAAATGAGGTAATACCTACCTCACTGGGCTGCAGTGAGGATTAAATGAGAGGGTATCTTATGCATAGTTCCTGACATTCAAAAAGTGTCCAATAAACATGAGTTCATGGACCTTGCCTTCTGATTTCTAGCTCCTCAAAAAGTATCAGTGGCTAAGCTGGCCTCTTTTGTATTCCTACAGGTTTTTAAACAGTGGTCCTGAGGAGGACCAGGGGATAATCAAGGTGATGACTTCCCCCAGACTCATTCCCGTGTGGAAGGATTTTAAATACCTTATAAATGACATGATACATAAAAGCAAGGTAATGTATATGTAGAACATAAACATGTTACTGGCCTCTATCTATCTTAAGATTTATGAGCACTTCAGGGGAGCATAGATCCACTATGCAGGAAGCAGGCAGGGTAGATGATAAAGACAACTGTCCCCTTAGTAGAAAGTGGGCCATCAACTTCCAAATGAGTCTAGAGGCCTCTTGCAAGGACATTTTGATGGCGAGAGGTTAACACTTTGAAGCATTTCAGAAGAACCAACCCTCTGGGAAGAGAGATTTTTCTAAAAGAGAATGGAGAAGGCACCAGAGAGAACATCTGCCAACCTCAGTTTTGCTATGGCTGGCTCTGTGTAAAAGGATCCCAGGTGCATGTTTCATAGCACATGCTCTATCACAGTGGGATAATACACACACACACACACACACACACACACATATAGTGTGTGTCTATATATATATATTAAGTGTGTGTATATGTATTTGTGTATGTGTGTGTGTGTATATATATATATATATATACATAAAAAAATTTTCCTCTGTCAAACTTCAAGGCCAGATAGGGTGTCCTAAAAGTCTTACTTAGTGCAGTTTTAGGCTTTAATAAAGCTGTGCTGACTTTTGGGATACTGTGTTACTTTACATGTGGGCATATGGCAGTGCACTTGCCTTTGTAATCTGTTAAATGTGTCTTTTATGACATATGTACCTTTTAGACAGGAGGGAGAATGTTAGAGGACATGTTGGGAAGAACATCAGTTTTCTCCTGTGCTCACACCATAAAGTTTGCCCATACAGGCCCTATAGCGGTTTGGTTCGCTATTGTGTTGGGGGTTTTGTTACATGCTTGTGAAGTATAGTGTCCCACAGGTGATAAATTGTCCTTGTGTGGGAGCCACAGGAGTGATTCTTGGGGCTGAGGCATAACTTTGAGAACTGCTTTAATTGTGACTTGCATGAGAATATATTTAGTGTATATGTGTCCTGGTCTCTTAGTTTATGCCATGCCTCTCCCCAGCAAACTTTAGATGACCCAAAGATTGATGTAGTTGTGTTGAGTGACCGGTCCCAGATCCTGTTCAAAGAGTCTCGCCATCCTCAAAATATGCCACTTATATGCTATTACTTCAGTGATGCCCACTTCTTTGCTTCCCTCCCGTGGGTGATAACAAGCACAAAAGAAATACAGGTAAAACTACCCAGCCTTTCTTCTTAGCCCATTCTACAGGGGCCATGCCCATGTAAGTTCTGACCCTAGATTAACCCAAAAAGATACACCCCTTGAATGAAAGTGACCTGGATCCAGGATTCCCCGTTCATCCTTTCTCCAATTACAGTCTCTGTGTTGAACAGATTTTATGGTTCTCCTAAAGTAGGCCAAGGTTAGGGAAAGAGTCCTAGGTTTCCTGCTTCTACAATATTTCCAACTCCCAAAACCAGGGGGTAAAATCACTCTAGAGTCTTCCAGTTTCTCCTTAGCAAGAGAAAAATAGCTGAGTATTCTGCCCTTTCTTCTTCCACTATCTTTTCTAGGCAGTTCCCATCTTTTTCTCTTCTAGGCTGTGGTATGGATGAAGAGCAAAACTGAGGACATGGTGCAGAAGAGAACATTCTCCATGACTGAACGACTGCCGCCCATCCAGTCCATGGTTCACACAGGTTCCTTTCATATCCTCGTGGTCTACTGTGGTGACCTGCTCCTGCGGCTCTTTGGGGACCACTTTCAGTCATTCAAACCCCTAGGTATAGTGCCCTGCCGCTTTAACATCAGCTGCCTCTGCTATGACCCAGAAATGAAGATGCTTCTGTCGGGAATCCTGGGGGCAGTGGTCACCTGGATCATGGAGCAGAGTGGCAAGGGTCTCCAAATAGCCCACATGGTTTCCATGCCTGGTGATGAGCTTGTCCACAACATCATGTTGAACGGCCCCAATGGCTCCCTTGTAGCCCTATGTGAGACTGTGGTGAGGGTCCTTGAGCGCCAGGGCCACGGCCGGCTGGCAGAGGTGAAGAGGTTCCCTTCCACCACCAGTGGCTCTTCAATCACCTGCTGCTTCACCTGTTTTGAGCAGGGCTTTCTCTATGCTGGAAACAGGACTGGGGAAATCCAAGTGTGGAGCCTCAATCAGGGGCACGCACTCCACAGTTTCAAGGCCCATTTCTCATCGGTGATATGTATCCGCAGCCGGCCAGAAGCCCACACCCTGCTAACAGCTGGCCAAGAAGGCTTAATCAAGGAGTGGAACCTGACTTCAGGGAGTCTGCTGCGGCAGCTAGAACTTGGCGAGGAACTGTATCAACTCCAGTTTATTGATAGCACTACTTTCTTCTGCCAGACTACCCATTCTTTCTCCTTGCGCAGTCTGCCGTGCTTCTATAACCTCTTCAATGTCTGTGGCTCTGCTCCCAAGCAGATACGTCGGGTCCGCTGTGGCAATAACTGGTTCCGGATCCTGTGCACTACTGAGGATGGCTTGTTGCGCTTTGTGTCCCCACTAACAGGGAATCTTCTGGTTATCACCTGGCCCTTCTCAATCCTGGACCGGGCTGTGGATTGGGCCTATGACCCAGATAAAGAGGAGCTCTTTGTAGCAACAGGCAGCTCAGATGTGCTGGTATTTGACACAACCCGCTGCCCTTGCCCAGCCAAGTATCTTATATGCACCTCACCAGATTCTCAGGACTTGGTACAATGCCTGGCTTATGGGCATTTCCACCTGGGTCGGGGTCTAGAAGGACTAATGTTCTCTGGACACCAGAGTGGTGTGATCAGAGTGCTTTCCCAGCACAGCTGTGCCCAAATAGAGAAACTCACGCACTTCGGGGCTGTATTAGCACTCTCTACACTGCCTGGAGGGCTTTCTGGTTGCCGAGAAAACTCTTTGCTCTGTTCCTATGGAATGGATGACTATGTACACCTATCAGAAGCTGTGCTTGAAGGGGTGAGAGTGCAGCTGCAGCCCCTTGCCAGCATTCTCAGCAGCTGTAAGCTAACACACTTGATACTCTTGCCCAAGTCTGTGAGTGCCATCACGGAGACTAACTGCCTGCGTCTCTGGAAGTTCCATGACTTTCTGTCCTCTGGGTCACAGGAAGGCTCAACGTTCATAGACACATTGCCTCTGCACCAGTGTACCATCACATCTTTTGATGTCTGCCTATCCTTGAGTCTTTTTGTCACGGGTGGCAGTGATGGCTCTGTCCGGATCTGGAACTTCCATGGTAGACTCATAGCCATGCTGGACTCATCATTGCACTTTGGCCCACTCTGCTTTGCAAATGACCGGGGTGACCTGCTAGTCACTTTCAACCAGAGTCTTTATCTGGTGTCCTGTTTAAAACTGCTTCCCTCAGCCCTGCTGGCTCGCCTTTCCCTTATAGGTTTGACAGATGAAGTGCTAGAAGTTCCTAAGCCTTTCATACCAAGCTTCTTCTTCTCCTTTGAGACCATGTTTGTGCCCAAGTATATCTACTTTGGACAAGGGCAACAGCAATTAGTGGGTCTGGAGAACCTTGTCAATAATCGGGCCATCGCCTTTGATCATAATGTGCCACACGTCATAGAAGATGAGCAAGGGAGCCCTGTGTTACTGTCTTCCTTCAGACACGATTCCTTGTATAAGGAAGCTGATTGGACACAGGTGAAAAAACCTCTGCATTCCCATTATGTTCTTCCTCCCCAGCTACAGCTGACTACCTGGGATGGACTCAACCCTTACCAGATACTGCAATACTACTTTGGCCATGGGCAGAAATGGCTCTTGGCTCCTGATTGCTACATTCCTAACTCAGTGATTCGTGCCCGTCTTTGGCCACAGGGCAGCCCAATATACCTACAGTGCAACCTGCACTCACCCATGCGGGACCTGGAACGGGACAATTCTCAACAATTCTTCTTCTGGCATGGTAGGGCAAGAGCTATAAGTGATGTAGGAGAATATGCACGTGAAAAGGAGGATGAAGACTTCCTTGAAATAAGAGCGTCAAAGGATATAACTTACAGTGTCCTTACAGACTCAGCAAACTGCAGTTGGCTGGGAAGAAAGATGAGTGAAGTAGCTATCAATAGCCTGATAGAGACAATTCTCAATATTATGATCCATGCTTCTCCACTGAAGTACCAGTGCTGTATTGGTACACTAGGGCAAATCTTTGCCTCTTACCAGGTTCCTCCACTCCTGCGTGCTGAAACAGCCCGTCGTCTGTTGGATGATACAACCAATTCCAATCCACTGATCCGAGAGCTAGCCTGGGAAGGGCTGAAGTGTCTAGGAATGATTACACATCTCTTTGCCGTGCCTCTGGCCCAAAGACTAATGGACAAAGATGAAAGAGTAAGGAATAAGGCCCTGAGCCTCATGGCTGAGACTGGAATCCACTCTAAGACCTCACTCTTAAACTTGATCCAGAACGAAGATACTTTCCGGGAGATGCAGTAAGTTCTTTGTGCCTTCCTCAGTTCTTTACTAGCTTCTGATTTTCTTCTTCCCCTTTCCCATTTTTCCCTTCTCTGCCTTCACTGTCTCTTCATCTCTGTTCATTAGCTCTTTCTGTCCTTTTTCCTTGTTCATAGTCTTTTTCCATTCCTATACTATCCTGATGATCCCCTAACTGCTCACTCCTTTCTCCATTTCTTCTCCTATTCCTGTTTGTCCCCTACCTCTTCAAGTGCCCCTTTTTCACCCTCTTCTCCTACCCTTGAAGGCCCCATACAGGTCACGCCATGCATTACCATCTTGGCTTCCTAGACTTTTTCTTTCTTCTTCGCCATTCTTTACCTCTACATACTCTGTCTCTGTTGGTCATGTTGTCAAGTCCCCTGCCTGTTCCATAGCTGTTCTTTCCTTCTCATTCTCCCTCTTGTCCCTGATTCAGCATGGTCCTTCCTCTCCTTTGACTTTCATAGGCAGGAAATGATTGGGGAAGAAACCCTGGACCATCTGCTGGGAATGCAGGCCACAGATCTCCAAATCCTTCATACCCAAGTGGAGCAGCGATTGAATGAAAACCTGATCTTATCACTGGGTGATGAAAAGCCTACTTTTTCTTTAGATGTCTCAGGGGCTTCTGAACTTACCGCCCTTTCCAACCAACTTGATACAGCTCCTGAAGAACCTGAAGTTGCCTACAAGCCCAGCAAAGGCCAAAGATGGGGCCGAGTAGGCGGCAGAAAGCATAGTATGTATGGGGTGATCTGGTTAATGCCTCAGGGTCCCCAAGAGGCAGGGTAGTTAAGGCTAACTTGGGTCAAGAGGTATCAGATAGGAACAGAGGTAAGTGGAAAGATCCTTTCACAGAAAAGAACCTTCCTAGGAAGAATCCACCCAAATTCAGAGAGACTCCAAAACCTATCTCTGTAAGACTTGACAGAAGTCGGGGAGGCAGGGGAGGGAGGAGGGAAGGGACTGGGAATAAAGCAAGGAGAATGCCTTTTTTTTAAAAAAAAGGCCTCAGCCCCCTCTGTTGCTACATCTGTTATGGCTATCTCTTAGCTCATATCAGATTTTGGGAAGGGCTTCATTTAAGCCTCCCAAGCTTCCCTTATCTACATCTCCTGATTCTCCCTATAGCCCGAAAATTTTTGCAGAGCCTCAAGAAGATGAAAGAGACTGGCACAGAGCCAGGTCCCTTAGAGGGTGAAGGTGATCAGAGTGAAGCTGCACCAACTGAGAGGGAGGAGTGTAGGTCTTCAACCTCCAGTACACTAAAGATTTCAAAAGATGACGAACAAGAGCCTCCAGGGATAGATGCCTCAAAGGATCATGTTGCATTGAAGATGCTGAGGAAGATACATGACAAAAGAGGCAGGAAAGCAACACTTCAGAAACCCATAGAGAGGCGCAAGAGGAAGACAATAGACGCTGAAGTTACAGTTGAGGACCCTCCATATCCTATAAGGAGAGAATCAGTTGGGAAGCTGGTGGAAGTCAGAGGGCAGAGTGCCTCTGGAGCTCCTGGCCACAGGACTACCCCTGGAGATGGCTCATCATGGCGGGACGATCTATGTCGTCTTGTGACCCTGAGGATATCTGGTTCCCAGACAAAAATGTCAGAAGCTCTAAACACTGAGCTAGTGACCATGGCTCAGGCGGTGCTGGCAGATCGACGGCCCAGCTGGGAGCTCTTTCAGGAGATCTGCCCCCTGTTGAAGAAAGAAAGTAAGGAACGGCTTGAGGACCTTGACTGGGATGTAGCCTGGCCAGAGGAGAAACCAGTTTTTCCTCATGCAGGAGCAATTAGAGAGGACATGGTGATCAGTGACAAGGAAGAGGAGACAAAAGAGGAGCAAGAGCGAAAGAAAGAAAGGGATGTGCTGGACTTGTGGGAAACCCAGGTGATTCCAGACAAAGGCAAGAAAAAGAAAGTTGTTTTTTTAGAACCAGACGTAACCAAGGGAAAACGAATATCAAAGAAAGAAGAGAAGAAACCCTCTAAGAAGCCTTCTAAGCAGGAGGGGAAAGCAGTCCAGCAGGAAATAAAAGTGGATAAAAAAGAGAGGAAAAAAACCAAAGAAGAGGAGACGGACGTGAGTCAGGAAGTGGGGGAAAAGGCCAAATTAGAGGAGAAAGTGGTTGAGCAAGAAGGAAGACCAGTTAAGGAAGAGACAAAACTGTCTTGGCAGCAGTGGAAGAAGCTCTGGGATCAGTGGAAACAGGCCAACAGTGAGACGAGGATATCCTGGGATGAATGGAAGAAAGCCTGGGAAAGCAGGCGTCTTCAGGAAGAGGAGAAGCTCCATGAGGAAGAAGAAAAGCTGTTCCCAGATGAGGAAGAGCTGGAGAGGGACAAGAAGAAGCAGACATGGGATAAATGGTCACAGATCTGGGAAAAGATGTCAGCCAGGGCCAGGGAGCAATTGTTGGAGGATGAGGAGGAAGTGACCCTGGAGGAAGAATTGTCTCAGGAGTGGGAAGGAGAAGAAGCAGCAGCAGCAGAAGAAGAAGAAGAGCTGATGACAGAAGAGCAGAGACAGATCCATCAAGAATATAAACAGGCACAGGTTGAGAGGAAACGGGCCCAAGTTGAAATAAAACGAGCCCAAGAAGAGAGGAAGCTGGCACAAGAAGTAGAGAAGCTAGCACAGGAAGAGAGAAAACTGGCTCAGGAAGAGAGAAACATGGCCAGAGACTATGAGAAACTGGCCCAGAAAGACAGGAAAATGGTCCAGGTAGAGAGGAAGTTTATCCAGAATGAGGAAAAACTAGCCCAAAGAGAGGAGATGCTAACCCAGGAAGCAGAGAAATTGGCCCAGCAAAGGAAGAAACTGGCCATGAAATTGGAGAAACTGGCTCAAGAAGAAGAGAAAAAAGCAAAGAAAGGAGGGAAGCTAGCTGAGGTAAAAAAGATATTGGTCCAGAAATTGGAAAAACTGGCCCAGAAGGAGCAAGATGTAGCATGGCAAGAAAAGGAACTAGCCCAGGAATTGGAGGACCTGGCATGGGAAGAGGAGGAACTGAATCAGGAAGAGGAGGAACTGGTCAATGAAGAGGAGAGACTGGATCAGGAGGAGATGACACTGGCCTCTCAAGAGGAGAAACTAAATGTGGAAGAGAAAGAAGTGGTCCAGGAAGAAGAACTGCTGATCCAGAAAGAGGAGAAACTGGTCCAGGACAAGGAAAAACTGGCTGAGGAAAAGGAAAGACTTGGCCAGAAAAGGGAGCAATTGATGGAGAATAAGCAAAAGTTGGCCCAGGAAGAAGAGCTGCTGATCCAGGAAGAGAAGAAACTGGCCCAGGACAATGTAAAATTTCCTGAAGAAGAGGAAAGACTTGGCCAGAAAAGGGAGCAACTGATGGAGAACAAGCAGAAATTGGCCCAAGAAGAAGAGCTACTGATCCAGGATGAGAAGAAACTGACCCAGGACATGGAAACACTGCCTGGGGAGGAGGCAAGACTTGTCCAGAAAAGGGAACAATTGATAAAGAATAAGCAAAAACTGGCCCAGGAAAGGAATAAATTGGTCCAGAGCAAGGAAGAACTCCCCAAAACCAAGGAGATACTAGCCTGGAGGCAGAAGACTCTGGCTCAGGAGAAGGTGAAACTGGCTCAGAGGAAAGAAAACTTAATCCAGCTCAAAGAAAGCCTCACTGAGAAGAGAAAGAAATCAGACCAAGAAAAGGAGAAACTGGACATGTACAAGAAGAGACTGGTTCAGATAGAGAAGAAGCTGATGGAGAAAAAGGAGAAACTTTTCCAGAAGAAGGAGAAATTGGCTGCTATAGAGGAAAAACTGACCCAATTAGAGGAAAGGCTGGCTGAGGAACAGCACCAAATAGCCCAGGACAAAATGAAATTAGCTATGGAAAAGAGGGTGATATTCCAAGCACTGAAACAGCTCAGAGGTGACTGGTCTATTACTAAGGAAGGAAAGGCATTGGGCATGGAAATAAAGAAATTGGCCTGGGAGAAGGTGAGACTGGCTGAGGGAAAGGCAACTCTCTTTAAAAAAGAGACTCAAGAAACTTCAAGACAGGGAAGACCAATTAAGGATGAACTAGAACTAATTAAGAGGAAATTGTCACTAGAGGAAAAGATACTGGTCTATGAAGATAGGATACTGGCCACAGAGCAAACAGACATTACCAAAGGAGAACTGGAGTTTACTAGAGGAGGGAGAGTATGTGCCCAGGAAGAAAGGAAGCTAGCCAAATTAATAAGGAAGATGGCTAAAGAAAGCAAGGGCATTTCCAAGGAACCATTAAAAGTAAGCAGCAAAATCTTAAAGATACTTCAAGGCCTTATCAAAAAAGAAAGGAAACTAACCCAGGAAGAAATAGAGATGACAAAGTTAAAGAGGTCTTTCATTACTAAGGAAAAGGAATTGAACAAGGTACAGAATGAACTTGATGCCAAGGAGTGGGATTTTTCTGAGGAACAACCAGAAATTGCCACAGATGAGAAGAAACTGGCTAAGAGGCAGAGAGAACTGGCCAAGGAAATGAGAAGACTGATAAAGAAAGAGAAAAAGATGACTGAGGAAGAAAGCAGATTGGCCAGGCAACACAGAGAAGTCATACAGGAAGAAGAGGAGGATGAAATAACAGAGGAAGAAGAGGCAAAGCCATTCCTTAAACAAAGGTCAAGAAAGAGAAAAAAGCTAAAGAGAGTTGATTTGCAACAGGAAGAGTTTCTCAGTCAAGAGGATGAGGTGAAAAGTGTGAAAAGTGAAGAGAGCTTTTCTGAAGAAATGGAAAGCTTATTAGATGAAATAGAGCGAGAGAGTTTGTCTGAAGAGGAGGAGGAGGAGGAAGAGGAGGAAATGGAAGAGGAGGAAGAAGAGGAAGGGAAGGAGAAGAAGAAGAAAAAGAAGAAGAAGGTGCAGGAGGAGGAAGTGTTTGAGAAGGAGGAAAGCATGAGTGAGGAAGAGATGGAGCGTTTGAGTGAGAAAGAGGGGGAGGAAGAGGAGAGAAGCTCATTGGAAGAAGAGGTAGACAAGAAGAAAGAGATCTTTAAAAAAGAAAAACTATTTAAGTTACCAGGAGAAAGAAAAAAGGACTTAAAAGGAAGAGAAGCAGTCCCTTCTACTGAGAAAAGAATCCCCAAGGTCAAAGGCAGAGCTATAAAACTTGAAGTTCTCAAAAGCCCTCCCAAGCAACTGATCTCAGTAGTTCTGGGGAGGGAAGAGAAGATACCAGTGCCAGGGTCAACTAAACAAATATCCTGGGAAGATAAGGCCACAGTACTTGAGACGTCCAGGGTATTCCCAGGGACAGGGTTTATGGATAAACAAGAAGAACTGTTGAAGAAATATAAGCCCATACCTCTACAAGTTTTGGATACAGTTTTGGAGTCCCAAGAGCCTGACTTAAAGACCCCATATTTATCCTACATATTGAAGAAGACCATGGAAGCTCATAAACTCCAAGGCAAACAACTAGGGGCCAAGTGGCAGTGGCTTCTGCAGCGTCATCCATCTCTGAAGGGACAGACTGAGGTACAATTACCTGTGTCCAAAATCCTGGCTGAGGAAATATATGCAGACATCAGCCTCTCAGATGTAGAGTGGATCCACCATGTCCTAGAACAGATGGAGGCAGGAGAACCGCTTTCCAGGGATAGTTTCCACAGATTGTGCCAGCTTCTCAAAGACCTCACTGCAAAGGAAAACTTAGAGTGGATGCATCTGGCCAAACTTGAAGCCATTGTGTACCGTCACAAGCAGAACTTGGAATCACGAAGCACAAGTATCTCAAAACCCAGTAAGGAGCCCATGGGTCCAAAATACCTGAAAGTGATCCCTCCTATAAAAGGAAAGGAAAAGGAAAGCTGGCTAAAACCTTTGGCTGTCACCACACCAAAGTCCCCATTAGCTACCAAAATGATTCCAGACCTGAAAGCTATAAATTGGCATCTTCTAGGAGAGCCTTACAGGAGTGTGCGGGCAGAGCAGATATCCACTGCTCGCAAGGAGATGGAGATGCAACACCATTATCCTCCAACAAGAGACATTTTCACAGGTGCCCTTGACCCTGTGGAAAAACAAACCCTAGCACTGATGTTTCAAAAGGACTTCTGGGCTTTTAAGGATAAGGGCAGGTCTGCCAAATTGCCCAAGTTGGAAAAGAAGGCACAGCCCATCTCTAAAAAAAAGGACAAGGTGCCTCTATGGGAGACATTTGTGGCAATGTACCATGTTTTGCGGATGTTGCAGGAGCGATACGCGAAAGACAGTGCTGCTTGGATGGAACAGTTCTACCGTCTCATGGACCTGTACCAGCTTAAGTCCCCCCGAATCCAGAGGCTACTACAGGAACTGCTATTGAGAGGGGCACCCCAATCCCAAGAGATCATTTACAAAGAGGCCCTAAAGGCCACGGAGCTAGTTCCTGGGGAGCGGTTGTTCTACCACCTGTTCTGTGGTGGCTCTCACACCCCTAAAGGTCCTCTGGAGTTCCAGGAGGTGGTTCCCCTCCCAGGGAAGAACAATGTACGTACCATGCTCCCTATGGGCATTGCCCAGTATGGGATCTTAGAACTTGCCTGGAAGAGCCTGCCGCAAGCTGATGTACACCTCACCAAGGAATTGCCCTACAACGTTGCTCCTACCCCCTAATCTGGGACTGAAGGGGCAGGACTTTTCATTCCCACCTGGAGAAAGGCCTTGTCACCAGAATTTAGACCTTTATCCCTAGGGCCCACACAGAGGTAGAGCCATGCCAAAGTTCTTTCCCTATCTAGTTCCAGAAACCAGCTTTTATATGTGGAATAAAGAGGAGATTCTCATTTATAACAAGCACTGTGATGTGTCCCTTTTCCTCAAATGTTGCTTCTCCAGAAAGGTAGCCAGGGAGACCAGATACTCACATACTCTTGAGAGTGGGAAGACTTCCCCAAAGCCAGTGGTGCTCACTCACCCTCTGGAGGCCTTCAGGCAGAAGAGTCTGTCCTTGTCCTCTTCCTTCCTTGCCCCTCACCATTCTCCCTTAAAGACCATAGGAAGGAAAGCACCTGGCACAAAAATGTATATTTGGCATTAATATAAGAGGCCTTGATATAATGGAAAGAAAATGGATTTTAGGATCAGAAGACCCAGTATTTTGCCCCTTGGTTTTGGGGGGTACACAGTGGAGGCAGACTCTTTCCTGACCATAGTTCTGCATGCTGATGACTTGAGTACCAAACAGCAGTTATGGTGGGTGTTGAGGAGATCCTCAGAGAACAGGAAAAACTTCAGTAAGTTCTAGCCAGTACCAGCTGGTGACCTCATTACCGGATGGCATTAAGAGATGAGGCCATTTGAGGTTAAAGCAGGAAGAAAAGGAGGGAAGCCTATATCTTTCACTTCCTTTGCCAACCTGGACATGGGTTTTGGGTAGGATGATAGAATGAGAATTTGAAAGATTAGGTGTAAGCTCACATAGGCCCCCAGCTATCTAGGGACTTATGATCATTCCCTCTAGCAATATAGAAGACAACAGTTAAAGGGAAAGAGGTAGTAAAGTGGAGGAAGTTGTCACTGCCAGTAATACTGTTCCTCCCCGATCTCCTCTCCCCACTATAGAGACTTCAAAACTGCCTCTTTCCAGGTAAGCTGAGCCAACAGATTTTAGCAAGTAGCCCATCTATGCCATTTGCCACCCTCCATCCCAACCTCTCCTTTATTATTCTACTCCCTCCACCTGAGTTTGCTTTTGTGGGGAAGCCAGGAATAGAGGGCAAGAGAACATTTTGAGAAGTTGGATTCACCTTGAAGGCCAAGGGTAATGAGAGCCCTGAGTGTGTAGTTGGGCTCTTCCATGTCAGACTACATATCAGGCCACATGGAGTATATGAAAGCTGTGGGCTGGGGACAGGGAGCCTCAAAAAGGATGATTGACGCAGCAGCCAGGCAAGGCAGCAGAAGTAAGGATGGTCCAGCTGGCTCTGCAGCCTTGACCTGAATCATTTCTCCTTTTTGGCCTCTGTTTATTTGTCTGTGTCAAAAAGAGGAAAATGAACATATTACAAATATAAGGCATGGCAGAGGGGACATCACTACAGACCCTACAGACATTAAAAGGATGAAGACCAATATGAACAACTCTAGGGCCATAAATTTGACAACACAGATGAAAAGGACAAATTCCTTGAAAGATCCAGAAAGGGAATAGTAATACCTAACAAATTCATTTTGCAGGATATCAGTGGGTCCTCTGGTCAACAAACAAACAAACAAAACACAGTGACAAAAATAGTCTTAACTGTTGTCCCAGGGTCAGGAAGTCTATGGATGGCTCTTCAGGAAGCCTCAAAACCTTGGTACTGGCTACAACAACCTAGATATTATTTTGCCTTTGCCAGAATTGCAGAGACTAGGGCTTGTTTGTATTTTCTTTTTATTATGAGAAATTTCAATCACTAAAGTAGAAGAGAGTATTGTAATGAACCCCCAGACCCCCATCATTTAATTGTAAACATCTTGCAAAAATTGCTTCATCTGGGACTTCCCTGGTGGTGCAGTGGTTAAGAATCCACCTGCCAATGCAGGGGACACAGGTTCCATCACTGGTCCGGGAAGATCCCACATGCTGCGGGGCAACTAAGCCCGTGCACCACAACTACTGAGCCTGTGCTCTAGAGCCCACATGCCACAACTACTGAGCCCGCGTGCCACAACTACTGAAGCCCATGCGCCTAGAGCCCGTGCTCCACAACAAGAGAAGCCACCTCAATGAGAAGCCTGTGCACTACAACAAAGAGTAGATCCCACTCGCCGCAACTAGGGAAACCGCGCGCAGCAACAAAGGCCCAACGCAGCCAAAAATAAATATTTTTTAAAAATTGCTTCATCTAACTTTTCCTTTGTTGAAGTATTTTAAAATAAATCCCAGACATCATGATATTCCAACCCTAAATACTTTGATACTCATCTCTAAAAAATAAAATTTTCTTATATAATAATTTTCACATCTAACAAAATGAATAATTCCTTAATATTATCCAATGCTCTATGCAGATTTTCCTGGTTGTCCCAAAAAATGTCCTTTTATGCTTAATTTGTTTGAATCAGAATTCAAACAAGGTCTACACACTGGATTTTATTGTTATGCTTCCTAAGACTTTATTTTTTTTTTCTTTTGGACGTGCCGTGCGTCATGTGGGATCTTAATTCCCTGACCAGGGACCAAACCCGCACCCCCTGCAGTGAAAGTTTGGAGTCTTAACCACTGGACCACTAGGGAAGTCCCCCTAAGACTATTTTAATCTTAAATATTTATACTCCCCTCTCTCCAGTTTTTCAGTTTTTTCATTCAGTGTCTTTGTTGAAGACATTGAATCAATTATCCTGTAGATTTCTCCCATGTAGTTTTCTTTTTTTTTTTTTTTTTTGCGGTACGCGGGCCTCTCACTGTTGTGGCCTCTCCCGTTGCGGAGCACAGGCTCCGGACGCGCAGGCCCAGTGGCCATGGCTCACGGGCCCAGCCACTCCGCGGCACGTGGGATCCTCCCGGACCGGGGCACGAACCCGTGTCCCCTGCATCGGCAGGCGGACTCTCCACCACTGCACCACCAGGGAAGCCCCTCCCATGTAGTTTTCTGATTGAGCAGAGTTTTGCTAAATGAGATCTGGATGTGCTTCAAGGGTATGAAACTCCTGAAATTAGATAAAAAGAATTGTTCGTATGTGCTAGGTATTCCCCCACCCACTGCCTTGGAGAGGGAGCATCCTTCCAAGTTTGTTCTGCTTTGGGTACTCTCTCTCAGTTCTAGGGTAACATATAGATTTTTCTTATATCTTATAATGGCTTTGGGGCCATTTTAAGGCCTTTGGCTTTTACTCTGCATTTGATGGAAACCATAGGAAGGTTCTGAGCAGATGAGTGATAAAAATCTAATTTACAGGGAATTCCCTGGTGGTCCAGTGGTTAGTACTCTGCACTTTCACTGCCGAGGGCGTGGGTTTGATCCCTGGCCGGGGAACTAACACCCCACAAACCTGGTGCAGCTCGGCCAGAAAAAACCTAATTTACATATTCAAAAAGCACCCTGATGGCTGTGGTATTGTGGTAAGGGAGTCAGAGATTGGGGGCAGGGATGGAAGCAGGGAGATGAATGAGGTGGTTACTACAATAATTCAGAGGAAATAAGGTAGTGGACTTGAACAGAGGAGAAAGAGGCAGTAGAAGTGAGGAGTATTGGGCAGTTCTGGACCTATTTGGAGGTAGAGCCATCGGGATTTGCTGATAGATTGGATGTGAATGTGACAGAAAGGAGTCAAAGACGACTCCAAGGTTTTTGGCTTGACCAGGTGGAAAGCTGGAGACACCATCAGGTTAGTTGGGGAAGATTAACAAGGGAGTTGGTACTAGGAGGAAGACTAGGAGTTCATGAGATCAGTTTTGGGCAAATTGAGATTGAGATGCCTATTAAACATTTAAGAGAGGATGTCTAGTAGGCAATTGGGTATATAAGTCTGGAGTTCAGGAGACAGGTTCGTACTGGAGTCATAAATTTGGCAATCACTGGTATATACATGATACTTAAAGCCAAGAGACTGGATGAGATGACCAAGGGAGTGGATGTGGATAAGGAAGAGGAATAAGGATTGTAGCATGAGAAGCTCTAACATTAAGAGGTCAGGGAGAGGTCAGCATAGGAAACTGAGGAGCACTAATGGGTAGAAGGAAAATCAAGAAACCCTTGGTGTCACAGAAACTAAGTGAAGAAAGCGTACCAAGGAGGAGGGAATGATCAATTGTGTCAAGTGCTGCTAACAGGTCAAGCAGAAAATAATTGAAAGTCAACCATTAGATTCAGCAAGATGAAGATTATTAGTAACCCTGACCAGAGCAGTTTTGGTAAAGTGATGGGTGCAAAAGTCTGATTAGACTGCTTTCAAAAGAGAACGCAAGAAAAGAAATTGGAAGCAGGAAATATAGATAATATTTTCTAGGAGTTTTGTTAGAAATGAGACAGTAGTTGATGAGAGAAGGGGAATAAATAAAAGCTGTGTGAGCTGTTTGTTTTCAAGGTGAGGGGATTGCTGGAGTCAAGAACTTGATAAATAGGGAATTCCCTGGCTGTCCAGTGGTTAGGACTCCACGCTTGCACTGCTGGCCGCAGTTCAGTCCTTGGTGGGGGAACTAAGATCCCACAAGCCACACAGCCAAAAAAAAAAGAAAAAAGAAAAAAACACTTGATAAACAAAAGACGGTGAGATCTAGTGCCCAAGTGGAGGGACTAGAGTTAGATAAAAAATATAGTTAGTTTGGGCTTCCCTGGTGGCACAGTGGTTGAGAGTCCGCCTGCCATTGCAGGGGACACGGGTTCGTGCCCCGGTTCGGGAAGATCCCACATGCCACGGAGTGGCTAGGCCCGTGAGCCATGGCCGCTGAGCCTGCGCATCCAGAGCCTGCGCTCCGCAACGGGAGAGGCCACAACAGTGAGAGGCCCGTGTACCGCAAAAAAACTATATATATAGTTAGTTCAGCTGTGGGATGAGAGCGTACGTACATAAATGGGCAAAGATGTAGATTGGTAGGTAGGTGGGTGAGTCTGTGTAGATTCTCTTCTGACAACTTCCATTTTCTCAGTGAAGTGAGAAGCAGAGTTTGTTAGTAGAGGGAAAGGGAATGGGAGTATGTGTTTGAAAAGTTGTGTATGTAAGTGAATGGACTTAGAAAAACAAAAAACAGAGTGTTTGCTGAGAAGCGTTAAGAATGATTTGAGGTTCGGGCCAGGGTCCAGTTGGGCTACTTAGGGAGAGAAATGACCACGCGGGACCTGCTGGGAAAGCTCCCTCTCTCCCAGGATTTCCTGAGAGCTGACATCCACCTGCCACCTCCACAAAACACCAGGAACTACAGAAGACGCACACTGGGAACTCGTTTCCCAACATCGCGTATGTTAGGGGCTATAGTTCCCGTCCACTCCCAACACAGCCTCCACCGCTATCTGTTGATACTTGTCGCAGGCCAACACTGGGTAAGTGCATTGGTCTGATGGAGAGGTAAAGTCCAAGGAGCTTCCCCACGAGCATACTGGGAATTGTAGTCCCCAAGGAGAGGCATGCTGGGAACTTCAGTCCCCCGGCCTTTCCCTCCTCTACTATGGCCCGGGGACGCTGGGGAACAGGCTAGACTGAAGGGAAAGGCGGAACTTACGGAACCTGGGACGGATGGTATTGGAAACTGCAGTTTCCCCAGCGCCGGACAGAGCTGCACACTGGAAAATCCAATCCTCTAGCCGCCTCGTCCCCAGGAGACGGAGAGAGGCCTAGCCTAGGAAGCGCTGCACGGACGCTGGGAAATGCAGTCCCGCCTCTCCGGCCCAAACTAAGAGTCCATTTGCCGTCGTGGGTGTTGTTCTGAGACCCCTGCGCGGAGGGACGAAGTCTCCCGCCCTGAGGGAGATAGCGCATTACTAGCCACCCTTTCACACCGTTCTCCCTGTCCCTCGCTTCTGGCGTCTCCAAACTGAAGAGGGGGAAATCCTCGAGACCCGTGGAGAAAGAAGGCAGAAGAGTGCCTGAGAGATCAAGAAAGCCCAAGGAAGGAAGCCGTCGAGCGGGAGGAGGCGAAGCGAGCCTCGCGGGGCTTCGGGTGTGGTAAGTGGAGTGTGGGGTGGAGCAGGGCCCTTGGGTCGGCGACGCATGTCGCCAGCGTGGGCACGCGCGTTCCTCACTCCTGGTCTCCGCGCTAGTCCTAGTCCGCCCCCGTGCCCACACGCACGCGTAGTCGGTGGGTCTCGCGTTTTTTCCCGCCGAAATGCGGTCGCGGCGCTTCCGGGCCCAAGTACGGTGGGAGTGAGGCCCTCGCAGAGGGCTGGGCGGCGCGGAAGGGAGCGATTGCTGCGATTCAGACGTGCGTCCAGACCAACCCGCTCCAGATATCGGTTTCCTCAGGTACTCTACACCGAAGGCAGAGACAAGAGGGAGGGGGCCGGGGCGCACTGTCTCAGCGCTTCCAGTGGCCGCCCTGCCTGTTTGCCTCTGTGAGGGGTGGTGCAGCAAGAAGACAGAGAAATGTCTGGGTACTGTCTGCTCTGTTTCCTACCACCGGTGTTTTTATAAAAGGTTTTGCTTTGTGGCTTCATCAGGCCTGGTGGGGCTCGGGCACTGGCGTCGTACAAGGCTCGAGGAGCCCCTTTATAACCACAAAGGGGCAGCTGCGCACGCAGGCCGCTGATGCACAGCCTCTGTCATAAAAGCCAGAGCCTCCCACGCGCATCTCCGCAGATCCGGTGACAGTGGCATAACAGCTAAGAACATGACTGGACTCTGACTCTCCGGCCCTGCCACGTTCTAGCTGTGTGGCTGGAGGAAGGCATCACAGTACCTTAAAGTAGGGAAATGCGGGGTCTCCAGTTAAGTTTGAATTTCAGTTAAAAGACAGATAATTTTTTTAGCATAAGTAAGTCCCAAATATTGTTTATCTGAAGTTCAAATTTTAACTGGGAATCAAATTCAAATATAATTGTATTTTATCTGGCAACCCTGATTTAAGGCATTATTGCAGCAGTGCATGAACAGACTTTAGAATAGTGCCTGGCATGTATAAACATGCAATAAAGGTTATATAAAACGGCCAAACTCCACATCACGTCCCAGCACATTAGTGTCTTTAGTCATCTGGCTGTACTATCTGAAATGGCCAGCCCTCAGAAAGCCACTCTGTCACACGAGGCCAGCTTACACGCCCCCTTTACCCCACTGCATGATAGTGACCCCACTCCACTCTCACAAAGGGCCAGATCCTCCCTGCTTCCCAGCACTCCTCACATGCATGTGAGGATTCTGAGGTTCTTAGTAATGTTGGTGCTGCATCACTGGACACAAGTGGGCCGGGGTGGGGGGGCTGAACCATTATGATGTTGGAGCTAGTGACACTCTTTCCACAGGAAGCTGTGACTAGAGTCCGTCTCTTATAGAATTAGGGGCATGTTATCTTCTGAGGAGGATAAAGGTGTGTGAGCTAGGAGGGAATACAGAGGGAATGGGAAGGCTTTGATGTTATAGGATGTTAGTAACAGGTTCCCAACTTGGAGAATGTATATTGAGTGGCATTCTTCCCACTGAGCTCATTAAGATGTCTCATATGTGAAAGAAGACTTTGTTCAGTCTGAGACGTCTAAAGGAAAAAAGAAGACACTGAAGTGGCAGAACCTAGGATTATAAATTTAAGTCTATTTGATTCTCAAATGTCGTTTTTCATCTCTCCTATTCTCCATCAATCGCAGCATACCCCTTCATTTCTCTCACAATAATAGCACCTGAATTTATATTGTACTTTTTCATTATAAAGCCTCTTGAATTTCATTATCTCATTTTACTTTTTAAAGGCTTTCATAGGGAAAAAGAGAGGGGCATTCCTCTCTGAGGCCAAGAGGGGTTAAAGGGAAATGCCTGACTCTCACGGCAAACCTGGTGAAATGTACTGTTAGCCCAGGATAATTATTATTATTATTTTGCCACGAGGCTTGCGGGATCTTAGTTCCTCTACCAGGGATTGAACCCAGCCCTGGCAGTGAAAGAGCTGAGTCCTAACCACTGGATCGCCAGGGAATTCCCTAGCCCAGGATTTAGACAGAAGTGTCGGGCATATTCCATTTCCCTAGCCAGAGCTCCAAGTCTTAAATAACCAGAGGAAACTTTAGGGAGTCTCTGAGATTGTGGGATCTGACCATCATTTCTCTTTACATCAGCTTGATGTAGCAGCCCATCCTCTCTTTTCTGTATCTGCACTCTCCCTCCTGACATTTAAACATGTTTAATTATCTCATTTAAAACAATCCTTCTCTCCAGGGGCCAATCATTTGGTCTTCCCATGTCTTTGAGAGTCATATGCAGGATTTCGGAAAGTTTAAAGTTTACTCGTGGTAGAAATTGAAGTGAGGTAGTAACTGTTGCTAGGTGGAATTGTTCAGCTAGGAATAGGAATCCCTAAGGAATAGTAATCCCTTAGCACTCTAGTGCCATCCAAGAGCTGTTTGCTCTGGTCCTCAACAAGATAAGTACAGAAATTCAGAGAAAGTATTTAGTAACTTTTATAGCAATTTGACAGAGTAATCTTATGTCTATTGAACTTAATGAAAAATCTGGAGTTAAAAAAAACTTTCCTTGACCCTATATTCTCTTCTACCTCTCTCCCTCTCTCTCACTTTCTCCCCTCCTCCCTCTCTCCCCATCATCCCCAAGCTTTTGAAGAGCTGCACTTAAGTTTCTTACTTTTCATTTAGTCCTCAGCTCCCTCCAATCTAACTTCAAGAACCACTCTTCTGTGATCCTGTTCTCATGAAAGACACCAGTATCATTTACCAAATCCACTCTTTGGTTCATCTTACTTGACCTCTCTGTTACAGTTGATTTACCTTCATGAAACTCTCCTCTGGTTTCTGAGAGAACATCCTATCTTTCTATAGTTGTTCTTTCTCAGAGTGCTTCCCATAATTATCTTGTTATCAAGTCTCCTTCTCATGCTGCGTATTCCCCTGTGGGCATACTCCTCCAGGTGCCTGGCTTCAGCTGTCCCTATAGGTTGATCATTTTCATATTTGTTTCCAACCCAGACCTTTTCCTGATCTCCAGACCCACATATCCAGTTGCCTTCATTTAGATATTCCATAACCACCTCAACAAATCCAAAATCAAACTGACCTTCTCTCCTCCATACCTACTCTTACTTTTTTTTTTTTTTTTTACTCTTACTCTTTAGTCCATCTGAATGCACAAAATTGCATTCAGAGCCTAGCTCAGAAACCCACGAACCATTACAGACTTCTCTCTTCCTGACTCTCCACCCCAACTAATCTTCAAGACCCACAGAGTCTAACCTCTAAGTATTTTATATTGCTCTCATAATTGGCTTTGCCTTTCCCACTGCTCTAAATTAGATTATATAAAGTTGTTTTTGGTGTTTCTCTAACACCTACTCAGGATAAAAACTGAACTCCTTAATATGGTACTTAATATTGACTCCCACCTATCTAGACATTTTTCTTCCCCTACCCTCTTGAACTTTGTGCTGTACAAATATTTAACTCCTATGTAGTTTTTGGCATAAATCACACTTGAAGTGTCTGTGCCATTCTCTCCTCCTGGAATGCTTTAGTAAGCCTTATCTGCCTGGCAGCCCCCTTATGCTTCTCCCACGCTGAGTACCTGCATCTCCTCCCTAGAGTCTGTCCCATGCAGCTTCAGGTGTTCCATTACAGCAATTACCAAATTTTAACAATTGAAGTTCCTTGAGGAGAGTGACTGATTTTGATCTTAGGATATCCAGTGGATAGCGAAATACATCTTATAAAGTAGAATCTCAACAAACATTTGTTGACTATTTTGGAATTAGCTTTTCTCGTTGTCATTGGCCGTGCACTGCACGGCTTGCGGGATCTTAGTTTCCCGACCAAGGACTGAACCCGGGCCCCGGCAGTGGAAACGTCAAGTTCTAACCACTGGACCACCAGGGAATTCCCTGTTTACAATTTAGAGAAGTTGCAGAAAAGTATAAATAATAGAGCAAATACTCATGACCCCACAGCTCCGAATTTCACATTTGAAATTCATTGTAATTAGTTTTTGTGTAATTATTCAGTGTCTGGATGCTTTCATCCAGACATAATATTTTAGCATAATATAGTATTTTCAAGGTTCATCCATGTTGTAGCATGTACCAGTACTCCCTCCTTTTTATGGCTGAATAAAAAAAATTTTTTATTCATTCATCAGTTGATGGACATTTAGATTGTTTATACTTTGGGGCTATTATGAATAATGCTACTGCGAACACTTATATAAAAGTTTTTGAGTGAAGATATTTTAAAAACTAATTTTTAGAGCACTTTCAGTTTTATAACAAAATTGAGAGGAAGGTACAGAGATTTCCCATATATTCCCTGTCCCCACCTCCCCCTCAGTATCATCACTCACCAGAATGGTACATTTTTAATCAAGGAGGAACCTACAGATTGATACATCATAATCATCCAAAGTCCATGCCTTAGAGTTCACTCTTGGTGTGCATCCTACAGGTTTGGGCAAAGTATAATGGAATAATATTCCACTGTCTGGAGGTACTGCAGTTTATTTATTCATTTATCTATCAAAGGATGTCTTCCAAGTTTTGACAGTTTGGCTTTAATTTCTCCACATCCTTGTCAACACTTATTTTCCATTTAAAATAAATTATAGCCATTCTAGTGGATGTTAGGTGATATCTCGTTGTTTTGATTTGCATTTCCCTAATGACTAATGTTGTTGAGCATCTTTTCACGTGGATATTGGCCATTTGTATTTCTTCTTTGGAGAAATGTCTTTTCAAATCCTTAGCCTATTTTTAATTTGGGTTATTTGGCTTTTTATTCAGTTGTAACAGTCCTTTATATATTCTAGATATTATACCCTCATCAGATAGATGATTTGCAAATATTTTCTCCCATTCTGTGGGTTGTCTTTTTACTTTTTTGATAGTGTCCTTTGATGTACAGCAGGTTTTGATGAAGTTCAGTTTATCTTTTTTTTTTCCCCCTTTGGTTGCTTGTGGTTTAGATATCATATCTACGAAACCATTGTCTACTCCAAGGTCAGAAAGATTTATACCTATGTTTTTTTCTAAAAGGTTTTAGAGTTTTAGCTCTTACATTTAGGTATTCGATCCATGTTGAGCTAATGTTTGTGTATGGTGTGAGATAGGGGTACAAATTCATTCGTTTGCATGTGGATAGTCAATTCTCCCAGTACCATTTGTTGAAAATATATATTATTTTCTAAGTAATTCTTTCTATTTTTGTTTCTTTTTGTTTTTCCCATTTTTATTCTCTATGTTTGAGTTTTTCTCCTTTGTGTTTCTTCCAGGTTTGTCCTTCTATTTGTGGTATTTGATTATTCTTCCACTTCTGCCTGCTCACCTTTTATCTTACTCTGTTGTTTCACCATCTCTTTCCTAAGTTCTTACATTTTTGCTTTTTGGTCTTCCATCATAGAGTCAATTGAATTATTATTTTTTAAAAATTCATGAAAAATATTTACTTAAATTTTTATCTGATCCATTGTAGCAGTTTTCTAGTGAATGGTTTTGTTTTTTTCTTTCTTTCTTTCTTTGTTCCTTCATAGTTCTTTTTGTAGCTTTGGATTAATGTTGTACTTGTTCCTTTCTTCTTACACATCATTGTGTGAGTTGGGTTTTCTTGGACTAGTTCTTTGTAAGAAGTTCCTGGGTGTGTTGAAGGGGTCAGGGTAAAGTTCCTGGCCATCTGGTTTTCACAACATTAAAGCTCACTTCTTGTCCTCTGTCACATATAAGGCTTTTATAAGGGATTGAATAGCCCTCTTCCTCTTCTGCTTCCCAGTTTCTTGCAGTTGTAGTTACAAGTAGGAGGTCCCTGATGGTGGAAACCTCTCCTTTAGGACATGTAATTTTCCTCATTTTTTTTTAGATCTGCCTCTATTTGTCCCTCTTTACGCTCAAATTTCTCTGTATAGTTTCTTGTTTCCAGTTTCTATTTCATAACTGCCCCTGATTTCAGCTGCTTTTGTCAGCCCTTACATGTAATTTATTATCTACCAAATATACTTATCTCCTGGTTTTGCTGAATGTGGAGTTTGCAAAGATCTTTTCATTCTCTTTATTGCTTTTAGATGATTTTCAGAACAGAAGACCATGGTAATAATGATACTTTAAAGCGTCTATGTTTTTGAATTTTAGATTTGTCTCTTACTAACAGCATACAACTATACTTTATTCATTTTTTTTTAACATCTTTATTGGGGTATAATCGCTTTACAATGGTGTGTTAGTTTCTGCTTTATAACAAAGTGAATCAGTTATACACATACATATGTTCCCATATCTCTTCCCTCTTGCATCTTGCTCCCTCCCACCCTCCCTATCCCACCCCTCCAGGTGGTCACAAAGCACCGAGCTGGTATCCCTGTGCTATGCAGCTGCTTCCCACTAGCTATCTACCTTACGTTTGGTAGTGTATATATGTCCATGCCTCTCTCTCGCTTTGTCACAGCTCACCCTTCCCCCTCCCCATATCCTCAAGTCCATTCTCCAGTAGGTCTGTGTCTTTATTCCTGTCTTACCCCTAGGTTCTTCATGACATTTTTTTCCTTAAATTCCATATATATGTGTTAGCATACGGTATTTGTCTTTCTCTTTCTGACTTACTTCACTCTGTATGACAGACTCTAGGTCTATCCACCTCATTACAAATAGCTCAATTTCGTTTCTTTTTATGGCTGAGTAATATTCCATTGAATATATGTGCCATGTCTTCTTTATCCATTCATCCGATGATGGGCACTTAGGTTGTTTCCATCTCCGGGCTATTGTAAATAGAGCTGCAATGAACATTTTGGTACATGATTCTTTTTGAATTATGGTTTTCTCAGGGTATATGCCCAGTAGTGGGATTGCTGGGTTATATGGTAGTTCTATTTGTAGTTTTTTAAGGAACCTCCATACTGTTCTCCATAGTGGCTGTACCAATTCACATTCCCACCAGCAGTGCAGGAGTGTTCCCTTTTCTCCACACCCTCTCCAGCATTTATTGTTTCTAGATTTTTTGATGATGGCCATTCTGACTGGTGTGAGACGATATCTCATTGTAGTTTTGATTTGCATTTCCCTAGTGATTAATGATGTTGAGCATTCTTTCAAGTGTTTGTTGGCAGTCTGTATATCTTCTTTGGAGAAATGTTCTCAAGATTGCTTTGGCTATTCAGGGACTTTTGTGTTTCCATACAAATTGTGAAATTTTTTGTTCTAGTTCTGTGAAAAATGCCAGTGGTAGTTTGATAGGGATTGCATTCAATCTGTAAATTGCTTTGGGTAGTAGAGTCATTTTCACAATGTTGATTCTTCCAATCCAAGAACATGGTATATCTCTGCATCTATTTGTATCATCTTTAATTTCTTTCATCAGTGTCTTATAATTTCCTGCATACAGGTCTTTTGTGTCCTTAGGTAGGTTTATTCCTAGATATTTTATTCTTTTTGTTGCAGTGGTAAATGGGAGTGTTTTCTTGATTTCACTTTCAGATTTTTCATCATTAGTGTATAGGAATGCCAGAGATTTCTGTGCATTAATTTTGTATCCTGCTACTTTACCAAATTCATTGATTAGCTCTAGTAGTTTTCTGGTAGCATCTTTAGGATTCTCTACGTATAGTATCATGTCATCTGCAAACAGTGACAGCTTTACTTCTTTTCCGATATGGATTACTTTTATTTCCTCTTCTTCTCTGATTGCTGTGGCTAAAACTTCCAAAATTATGTTGAATAAGAGTGGTGAGCGTGGGCCACCTTGTCTTGTTCCTGATCTTAATGGAAATGCTTTCAGTTTTTCACCATTGAGGACGATGTTGGCTGTGGGTTTGTCATATATGGCCTTTATTATGTTGAGGAAAGTTCCCTCTATGCCTACATTCTGGAGGGTTTTTATCATAAATGGGTGTTGAATTTTGTCAAAAGCTTTCTCTGAATCTGTTGAGATGATCATATGGTTTTTCTCCTTCAATTTGTTGATATGGTGTATCACATTGATTGCATGTACTGAAGAATCCTTGCATTCCTGGAATAAACCCCACTTGATCATGGTGTATGATCCGTTTAATGTGCTGTTGGATTCTGTTTGCTAGTATTTTGTTGAGGATTTTTGCATCTATGTTCATCAGTGATATTGGCCTGTAGTTTTCTTTCTTTGTGACATCGTTGTCTGGTTTTGGTATCAGGGTGATGGTGGCCTCATAGAATGAGTTTGGGAGTGTTCTTCCCTCTGCTATATTTTGGAAGAGTCTGAGAAGGATAGGTGTTAGCTCTTCTCTAAATGTTTGATAGAATTCACCTGTGAAGCCATCTGGGCCTGGGCTTTTGTTTGTTGGAAGATTTTTAATCACAGTTTCAATTTCAGTGCTTGTGATTGGTCTGTTCATATTTTCTATTTCTTCCTGATTCAGTCTTGGCAGATTGTGCATTTCTAAGAATTTGTCCATTTCTTCCAGGTTGTCCATTTTATTGGCATAGAGTTGCTTGTAGTAATCTCTCATGATCTTTTGTATTTCTGCAGTGTCAGTTGTTACTTCTCCTTTTTCATTTCTAATTCTATTGATTTGAGTCGTCTCTTTTTTTCTTGATGAGTCTGGCTAGTGGTTTATCAATTTTGTTTATCTTCCCAAAGAACCAGCTTTTAGTTTTATTGATCTTTGCTATCATTTCCTTCATTTCTTTTTCATTTATTTCTGATCTGATTTTTATGATTTCTTTCCTTCTGCTAACTTTGGGGTTTTTTTGTTCTTCTTTCTCTAATAGCTTTAGGTGCAAGTTTAGATTGTTTATTTGAGATGTTTCCTGTTTCTTAAGGTAGGATTGTATTGCTATAAACTTCCCTCTTAGAACTGCTTTTTCTGCGTCCCATAGGTTTTGGGTCGTCGTGTTTTCATTGTCATTTGTTTCTAGGTATTTTTTAATTTCCTCTTTGATTTCTTCAGTGATCACTTCATTATTAAGTAGTGTATTGTTTAGCCTCCATGTGTTTGTATTTTTTACAGATCTTTTCCTGTAATTGATATCTAGTCTCATAGCATTGTGGTCAGAAAAGATACTTGATACAATTTCAATTTTCTTAAATTTACCAAGGACTGATTTGTGACCCAAGATATGATCTATCCTGGAGAATGTTCTATGAGCACTAGAGAAAAATGTGTATTCTGTTGTTTTTGGATGGAATGTCCTATAAATAACAATTAAGTCCATCTTGTTTAATGTATCATTTAAAGCTGTGTTTCCTTATTTATTTTCATTTTGGATGATCTGTCCATTGGTGAAAGTGGGGTGTTAAAGTCCCTTACTATGAATGTGTTACTGTTGATTTCCCCTTTTATGGCTGTTAGTATTTGCCTTATGTATTGAGGTGCTCCTATGTTGGGTGCATAAATATTTACAGTTGTTATATCTTCCTGGATCGATCCCTTGATCATTATGTAGTGTCCTTCTCTGTCTCTTCTAATAGTCTTTATTTTAAAGTCTATTTTGTCTGATATGAGAATTGCTATTCCAGCTTTCTTTTGGTTTCCATTTGCATGGAATATCTTTTTCCATCCCCTTACTTTCAGTCTGTATGTGTCTCTAGGTCTGAAGTAGGTCTCTTGTAGACAGCAAATATATGGGTCTTGTTTTTGTATCCATTCAGCCAATCTGTGTCTTTTGGTTGGAGCATTTAGTCCATTTACATTTAAGGTAATTATTGATATGTATGTTCCTATTCCCGTTTTCTTAATTGTTTTGGGTTCGTTATTGTAGGTCTTTTCCTTCTCTTGTGTTTCTTGCATAGAGAAGTTCCTTTAGCAGTTGTTGTAAAGCTGGTTTGGTGGTGCTGAACTCTCTCAGCTTTTGCTTGTCTGTAAAGGTTTTAATTTCTCCATCAAATCTGAATGAGATCCTTGCTGGGTAGAGTAATCTTGGTTGCAGGTTTTTCTCCTTCAACACTTTCAATATGTCCTACCACTCCCTTCTGGTTTGCAGAGTTTCTGCTGAAAGATCAGCTGTTATGCTTATGGGGATTCCCTTGTGTGTTATTTGTTGTTTTTCCCTTGCTGCTTTTAATATGTTTTCTTTGTATTTAATTTTTGACAGTTTGATTAATATGTGTCTTGGCGTATTTCTCCTGGGATTTATCCTGTATGGGACTCTCTATGCTTCCTGGACTTGACTAACTATTTCCTTTCCCATATTAGGGCAGTTTTCAACTATAATCTCTTCAAATATTTTCTCAGTCCTTTCTTTTTCTCTTCTTCTTCTGGAACCCCTATAATTCGAATGTTGGTGCGTTTAATGTTGTCCCAGAGGTCTCTGAGACTGTCCTCAGTTCTTTTCATTCTTTTTTCTTTATTCTGCTCTGCAGTAGTTATTTCCACTATTTTATCTTCCAGGTCACTTATCCGTTCTTCTGCCTCAGTTATTCTGCTATTGATCCCATCTAGAGTATTTTTCATTTCATTTATTGTTTGTTTCATCTTTAGTTCTTCTAGGTCCTTGTTGAATGTTTCTTGCATTTTGTCTATTCTGTTTCCAAGATTTTGGATCATCTTTACTATCATTATTCTGAATTCTTTTTCAGGTAGACTGCCTATTTCCTCTTCATTTGTTAGGTCTGGTGGGTTTCTATCTTGCTCTTTCATCTGCTGTGTGTTTTTCTGTCTTCTCATTTTGCTTATCAAAATGAGATATGAGATGTTTGGGGTCTCCTTTTTGCAGGCTGCAGGTTCGTAGTTCCCATTGTTTTTGGTGTTTGTCCCCAGTGGCTAAGGTTAGTTCAGTGGGTTGTGTAGGCTTCCTGGTGGAGGGGACTAGTCCCTGTGTTCTGGTGGATGAGGCTGGATCTTGTCTTTCTGGTTAACAGGTCCACGTCTGGTGGTGTGTTTGGGGGTGTCTGTGGGCTTACTGTGATTTTAGGCAGCCTCTCTGCTAAAGGGTGGGGTTGTGTTCCTGTCTTGCTAGTTGTGTGGCATAGGATGTTCAGCACTGTAGCTTGCTGGTCGTTGAGTGAAGCTGGGTGCTGGTGTTGAGATGGAGATCTCTGGGAGATTTTCACCATTTGATATTACATGGAGCTGGGAGGTCTCGTGTGGACCAGTGTCCTGAAGTTGGCTCTCCCACCTCAGAGGCACAGCACTGACTCCTGGCTGCAGCACCAAGAGCCTTTCATCCACACGGCTGTTTCCAGCAACCCAACTGCGAATCTGGTCCCGGCCTGGCCGCAGGCCCCGCAGCAAGTCCCTCATTGATTTTTTTGTAGTGACATGCTTTGATTCCCTTCTAATTTCCTTTTGTGTATATTCTATAGATATTTTCTTTGTGGTTACCATTTTGATTACATAAAATATCTTAAATTTATAACAGTCTTTTTAAAAATTTATTTTATTTTTGGCTGCGTTGTGTCTTCGTTGCTGTGCACGGGCTTTCTCTCATTGTGGTGCGCAGGGGCTACTCTTCGTTACAGTGTGCGGGCTTCTCATTGCGGTGGCTTCTCGTTGTGGACCACAGGCTCTAGGTGCACAGGCTTCAGTAGTTGTGGCTTGTGGCTCTGGAGCGCAGGCTCAGTAGTTATGGCACACGGGCTTAGTTGCTCCGCAGTATGTGGGATATCCCTGGACCAGGGCTCGAACCTGTGTCCCCTGCATTGGCAGGTGGATTATTTCCAGGCAGTGGGAATAAGAGGTATTCTTAATTTCTTCTTCCTAATTTCTTAGGAAATTAAAATTTTGGTAATAAGTCTGCATTAATTCCATCATCATAAATAAAACATAAAGATATTTCAAAGTATTCGAAATATTTTAAGTCATTATTATGGCAGAGGCTATATTTTCATCATTTAAAAAAGTCTATAAATAGCAGGCCTGCCATGAAGTATTGCTATGACTGAAACAACTACCACTTACCTATTCTTGAATATCCTTTAGCTGTATCACACTTATATAACCAGACACATACCACTATAAAGATTTTTCCACTACTAGAAAGGGAAATAGCCTTTGCAGATTAGGGTTGTATGCAAAATGGGCAGAAAAGTTTTGAATACACAGAAGGTGTTCAATAAATGACTATGCACTTTCTATTCTCTTCTGAATAACCTATTAAAATATCATTTTGGATACAATCCTTGCAAAAGGGTTTTACAAAATTCTGTTTTAAAAAATGAACGCCATATATAATTTTAAATTTTCTTGGGTACTATTATCTACAACTATGAAGATGATTTAACATTAGATCATGGCCATTTTTCCTTATCATGACTAACTTTTATAAACAGAAATTTTATTATCTACATAATATTGTCTCATGGATGTCATGTGGGTTTCTTAATCATTCTCATTATCCTGGCCACTAATTTTTTTTCTTTTTTTTTTATTGGCATATAATTGCTTTACAATGTTGTGTTAATTTCTGCTGTTTGGCCACTAATTTTGTACAAAACTGTCCCAAGGTATAACAATTTTTGATTCTAGATAAAAACCCAGGTCTAAATCTTTTGAATTGTGTACACCTTTGAAGAATGGAAATGTACGAATATACAGCGATTATCTATAAAATTCTGGGGGTTGTGGTCCCCTCTACACCCATAAATACACACAAAGGAACCCTGGTTAAGAACTCCTGTTCTGGACACTTGAATTCTGGCTCAGTCGCTTTATTTGCAAGCACAAGTCACAATTAACCTCACATTTTCGTTGCTTCTTAACTACTGAAACCTGCAGGGGAATAATCAGTCACCACAACGCTGAGCGTGTATTAAAATACATCCTCCGTGGCTACATCCGCTGTGACCTCATACATAAAACCAAAATGAAGTAAGAAATGGGCGTTCACAGTAGGTTCCTGCCGTCAGAGCTCCAGAAACGCTGTCATCCTCAAATACACAAATGAACTTCAGAGGACTCCTAGGAACAACAATCCCAGGAAAGAATCCCATTCTTGGAGTCTCTCTATCCATTCGTTTCTAGAATCCTGACTCAGGGGCAATCCCTAATCTAAAATTCCCATCCTAAAAGCCATTCTGTGCCTTCTCACCAAAAACCTTCATCGAGGGCTTAGCATGTGGTTTCCCCCTTGGAGTCATTTCTCCGTGGCAGTCGTATGTGCCTGACAGGAGGGTGGAGAAAGCAGCAGAGAACCTAGGGCCATGGGTCCCTGAGACATTCCCCACAAGTCCACCGCAACCCACGCTCACATAAAGGACACGCATCTTACGTCCGCGTCATGCAAGGATAACCATGCACCTCTCAGTCTCACTACGGGAACTCACCGCCCGACACCACCCCGCGGCCCTTCGCACGCAATACGGCCTCTCACAAACACGCACGCTTCCCGATTTTCTCCCAGGGCTGCAACCACCGTCCCCGCTGCTCAAGCGCCCACAGCCCCGAGGGGGCGGGCGGACTCGCAAGGCTGCGCTCCCAAAGTCCACGCACGCTTTGAGCGCCTCCCGCAATCCCACCCTCAGCGCCACTCACCATCCCCCACGGGCTCGGGCTACGTCTGCACAGTCGTTTCCGGGGCGACCCACGCCGGTTTCTTCCTCGGACGGGTGCCACTCGCGCAGCGCGCAACAAGGGACACGGAAAAAAGGCCCGAAGTCAAAGACACCTCGTCGACTGTGGGAGGTACAGTACACGGTAGCAAAATTCCTAAAGCAAAGCTGCCGCCCCGGCCCGGCCGAGAGACTTCTGGGAGTGACTTCCGGACTGCGCGTGCGCAGCACAGATCTAGGTCCACTGGAGGCCTGACCCCAGGCTGAGGGCGAGCTCACTGGTTCCCACGGCCAGGGGGAGGCTAGTCCTGGTGGCACCGCACCAGCGAATTGTGAGGAGGGGACGGCGGAGCTCTTATTTTCCGAGGGCTCAGGCCTGTGTGTGAGGGTTCACCCTGTTGAGTCAGTGATGTGACCCCCTCCCCCACCAGGGTTATGGAGCACTTGACAGGTGAGCACCTGAACTTGGGTTTATGATCTAACCATGCTGTATGTTTGTGTATGTATTTGTGTGTGTATGCATGTTGGGGTGTATGTATCTTTCCTAAAATTCCCATTACACCTGAAATCACAGGTGCTTACTATATTTCCATTTTAGAGTCGATGCTTCTGAGATCAAAACAGGTACAAAGTTACACTGTTTAGTGGCAAAACCATGTTTCCAGGTTGGGATAAGCTGGATAAAGTAAGACTCTACCGTGTAATGTATTCTCATTGTAGAAAAGGAGAGAGTGAGTTTGGGTCCTTTTTAAGGTCACCGACTGTAGGAAATCTTAGAAACTTAGGAAAATAAATACTTTTTCACATTTCACAATATTATGCCCACCAGAAACTTTTTGTTACAGTGAAATTTTTCAGCCCTCTGTTGTTTTATGCATGGGTGGGCTTGACTACATAAAAGCCCATAGATGGAGAAACGTCTTTAATTTGTATTCCTGGTCATGAGATCCCATTGAAAAATATCTCGCTTCTTAGGCATGTGACAGTAATATAAATTGTGGACACAGACTTAAAATTTGGGAAGAAGAAGGTGTTATCAGGAGAATCAAGGTTACATCCATATGTATTTAGATTCATGAGGAAGTTGAGCAAATGGGAAATATAAAGTCAGTCATCAAAGAATGTCCATATTTTAGTTGTCACCACTATTATGTATTTGAAATGTGTAACGCATAACAATTCAAAAGGCATAGAAATGTTTAAATAAAAGATAAGCAACATTTCCTTACATGTATCCCAGTCATACATCAGCTCACCTTAAAGTCAACAACAATTTGATTTTGGTGTGTATCCTTCTGGAGAAGTTATTATCATATACAAATATGTACTTTCTATATATATGTATGTAATGATTAGGGGTTTGAGACCCTGTGAGGCTCAAATACATTAAGACAACACATGAAAATTTAGGCCTTACAATACAGGAGAAAGAAGGAAGCAACATGAAATATTTGCTCTTTAGTGATTTCATTATAAAAATTAATATTACAGTAGTCCCCCCTTATCCTCCGGGGAGATGTTCCAAGACCCCCAGTAGATGCCTGAAACCATGAACAGTACTGAACCCTATATATACTATGTTTTTTTCTATAAATATCTATGATAAAGTTTATAAATTAAGCTCAGTAAGAGATTAACAGCAATAACTCATAATAAAATAGAGCAATTATAACAATATACTGTAATAAAAGTTATGTAAATGTGGTCTTTCTCTCTCTCTCGAAATATTTTATTGTAGAAGTTTAATGCCTTTTCCATCTTAACTAAGTGCTTATCATGCACTGTTGCCGTAACGTTTGTCTGCAGCGTCTTGTGTCTCCATTTTCCTTTCAGTTCAGTCTCTGTCTTTGAGGTACAACAACAAAACTAGCATGAATTTCTTTTTCCTTCTTCACAGTTTCATGCGTGGAAAATTTGTCCTTATTATAGATCTTAGCAACCTCAGAAGATGATTTTATTTCTCTCCTTACTATGTGGGGAATTTTAATCTTTTCACTTGAAAGCAGCACTTTGTGGTATATCTGAACTGCCAGCATTATTACTCTTGCATTTTGGGGCCATTATTAAGTAAAATAAAGGTTACTTAATACTTGAACACAAGCACTGTGATACGGTGACTCTCGATTCGAGATGGCTACTAAGTGTCCAACAGGCAGGGTATGCTGGATAAAGGAATGATTCGTATCCAGACTAGGTCAGAGCAGGTGGTGTGAAATTTCATCACGCTACTCAGAAAGGCACACAATTTAAGACATGAGTTGTCTATTTCTGAAGATTTCCATTTATTATTTCACAATGCATGTGACCATGGAAAGCGCCACCACTCTGAAGCGGGGAATACTGTATCTCAAAATGTGGACATAAAAAACAGGGAGAGACTAATCATTCATAATACACCTGTACAATAAAAACCAATATAAATATTTTAATGTTTTTTCCGATATTTTTTATTGTGATAAAATACACATATAAAATTTACCATCTTAACCATTTTTAGGGCACAGATCCCTGAAATTAACCAAGCCTTCAGTTGTAAGTTGCATGCCTTTAATAGACTCCAGTTCCAAAATCATTACATCCAGACAGATTCTGCAGTGCAATTGTTGTCTACGTGGAGAGACAGATTCCTGATGTTTCTACTATATCATCTTCCCAGAATTTTCTAGTATGTGTGTTCTACGGATTTTTTGGTGTGCATTTTGAAGCACAAGTACTTAGTATGTAGTATCTCCTGCTTTGGCCCTTAGTACCATAGCAAAAAAACCCCAAGCAAACAAAAACAAACAAACAAACAAAACTTTCTCATTAAAAAAAGCACATTAACAAACATTTAATGACTGAATAATTATATTAGGGGTGTTTCATTATTTATTTAACAATCCCAATCTTTGGGGCATTTAGTTGTTTCCAATATTATGTGGTTGTAAACAATGCTGATATTAATATATATTTATACAGAAGACTTCCCTGCATATTTTGGACTACTTTCTTACGATAGATTGGTAAGATAAAATGACCAGAGAAATAATTTTTTAATGACTCCTAATTAAAATTTCCACCAGAACTATAAAAATTCTGAGTTCAGCTGTGCTACCATAACTAATTACTATTTTTTTTAAGAATAATTTTGGAGCTCTAGTCTTGAAATGCAATTACAATGGGAATCATTGCAGGAGAGAACACCTGGGGTATATAGATTTCAAGAACTCTACTCAAAGCTAAAGAGAAGCCCACTCCTTTCTTATTTTATGCCAATTCTTTTTCTTTTACCCTTTTACTAGTTTAAATATAAAAGAAAAAAAACAACATTAAATAATAGATATTCTCCTCCCACAAGATATTCACAGAACTACTGCATCTATGGTGATTCTCTTTTCTGGAATGGGCATACATCATCAGGTCGTGTTAAACATCAGAAGAACTAGATCTCATCAGAATCACATTGAACTAGTTGATTTATTTATTTCTTCCTTGACAGCGAGATAATCTGAGACTCGGGGGCCCCAGTAATTTCTGGAATTGGAAAAAACCACCTGGGACTGAAAGGGGATATTGGGTAAGTTTCATAACATTTTCTATCTCAACTGCAATGGAATGAACAAGACAACAGACAGATGCATTAAGTTGATTTCAAGATCTTTTCCCAAAACAGGCTTCTACCATAGGGATAATGTCTCAAGCAGAGAAATTCCTAATACTCCTAAATCATTTTGAAAACCTATTACTTATTTTTGAGGAGCCAGAATCAGATATGTGGAGCTGTAGACTGGAAGCAGAAGCAGTTAACAATGGTGATTTTAGGCAGTTTGCTGAGGAAAACTTTCTCCAGCCCTCCTTAAAGAATTCAACAAGGTTCAAAGCTTCAGGGATACTTGTGAATGTGTCCACATCTACTAGAAATACAGGAATTTTCTTTGATCAAAAAAAGTTGTATTGGGCACTTCCCTGGCGATCCAGTGGTTAAGTTTCTGAGTTTCCACTGCGGGGATGGAGATGGGGGGTAAGGGGGGCACGCAGATTCAATTCCTGGTTGAGGAACTAGGATCCCACATGCCAGCACGGCGAGGCCAAAAAAAAAAAAAAGTTGGATCTTCTAGAAATTTTTAAATGAGTAGTAAACAATGATTCATGTCAATAAAAGCAAAGAAAAACAAAACAAAAAATCTACTAGTTACACAGGTGCCATTTCCCCCGGTGTGCTGAGTTCCCTTCTCTTAACTGAAGTGCAGAGCTCACACTGAAGCCTCACAAAGCATCCCTTTCTGTACGCCTATTACATCTTCTAGAGTTTTGTTACCAAAAATCTGGAAAAACTAAAACATACTTATTTCTAAAGAGTTCACCTAAAATCTTCTATTCCATTTATCTCTATTATTATTTATGTAAATATTATCATAACAACGCTTCTTACTGATAAATTTTGTGACAGAAATATTATGAATTTACAGACTTTCAGTAAACCTAGTACATCCAACGTATTATACTTAGTATTGATGACTTTAAAAACATGTCTGTATTAATTAAACCAACAAACTTAAACGTGTTTTCACTCATTAAAAATCAGTCCTGGATCATGTGATCCTTTCAAACTTTAATTTGTTGTATTTAGAAATGTTTGACTTGTAAGCACTTATTTTCCTTTAAGCCAATTAGAGCTCATTTATGAATTAATTTTTACATAAAGATAGAATCAGAGATCTCATAGCTTCATTTTAAAACCTAGTCATGAATCAAGTATTTCAATATAAAACTTATTAGTTTATAAACAACAGTTGGAATAAGTTTAAGTTTACTCATTTGAGTTTTAAAAGTCCTCTTTTCGGGGTCCCCTGGTGGCACAGTGGTTGAGAGCCTGCCTGCCAATGCAGGGGACACGGGTTCGTGCCCCGGTCTGGGAGGATCCCACACGCCACGGAGCGGCTGGGCCCGTGAGCCATGGCCGCTGAGCCTGCGCATCCGGAGCCTGTGTTCCACAAGGGGAGAGGCCACAACAGTGAGAGGCCCGTGTACCGCAAAAAAAAAAAAAAATCACTTGACCATATACATAAGGGATTACTTGTGGGCTCTCTGTTCTATTCCATTTGTTGATATGTCTGTCTTTATGCAAGTACCACACTGTTTTGATTACTGGTGCTTTGTAGTAAGTTTTGAAATCAAGAAGTGTGAGTCCTCCAGATTTGTTCAAGATTGTTATGGCTACTGGCAGTCCTTTGAGATTCCATATGAATTTTAGAGTGGGTTTTTGTATTTCTGCCAAAAACATCATTGGGATTTTGATAGGAATTGCATTGAATCTGTAGATTGCTTTCATTAGTACTGGCATTTTAATAACATTAAGTCTTCTAATCCATGAACGTGGGATGTGTTTCCATTTATTTATGTCTTCTATAGTTTCTTTCAGCAATGTTTTGCAGCTTTCATTGTACAAATCTTTTACTTCCTTGGTTAATTCCACTATTTCATTCTTTTTGATGCTACTGTAAATGGACTTGTTTTTGAAATTTCCTTTTCATATTGTTCATTGTTAGTGTATAGAAACGCAATTGATTTTTACATGTTGACTTTGCATCCTGAAACTTTGCTGAATTCATTTATTAGATCTAACAGCTTTCTTATGGAATCCTGAGGGTTTTCTACATATAACATCATGTCACCTATAAACAGAGATGATTTTACTTCTTCCTTTCGAATTTGGATGCCTTTATTTTTCTTGCATAAATGATCTGCTGAGAACTTCCAGTACTACATTGAATAGAAGTGGTGAAAGCAGGCATGCTTGTCTTGTTTCCTGATATTAGATAAAATCTTGACGTTTATCAAATATTATGTTTGCTGTGGGTCTTTCATATAGCTTTTATTTTGTGGAGATAGCTTCATATATAGCTTTTGTTATGATTGAGATGATTTCCTTCTGTTCCTATTTTGTTGAGTGTTTTTATCATAAAAGGGTGTTGAATTCTGTCAAATGTTTTTTCTGCATTAATTGAGATGATCGTTTTCTTCCTTCATTTTGTTGATGTGACATATTACACTGATGAACTTTCATATGATGAACCATCCTTGCATTTCAGTAATAAATCCCATTTGGTCATTTTGTATAATTCTTTTAATATGCTGCTGAATTTTTTGCTAGTACTCTGTTGAGGATTTTAAAATCAATGATCATAAGAGACAATGTTCTGTAGTTTTCTTTCTTGCAGTGTTTTTGAGTAGCTTTGGTAACAGGGTTGTGCTGGTCTCAAAGAATCAGGTAGGAAGTATTCCCTCCTCTTCAACTTTTTTGAAAAGTTTGAGAAAGATTAGTATTAGTACTTGTTTAAATTCACCAGTGAAGCCACCAGATCCAGGACTTTTCTTTGTTGGGAGGTATTTTTTTGGCCATGCTTCATGGCTTGCAGGATCTTAGTTCTCCAACCAGGGATTGAACCCAGGCCATGGCAGTGAAAGCCTGGAATCCTAACCACTAGGCCACCAGTGAACTCCCTATTGGAAGACTTTTTTTGTGACTGAGTCAATTTCCTTACTACTTATAGAGTAGTTACCAGCTATTCAGGTTTTCTATTTATTCATGTTTAACTCCATGGTTTTGTTTCTAGGAATTTGTCCATTTCACCTAGGCTATCCAATTTTTGGCATACAATTGTTCATAGTACTCTCATAATCCCTTTATTTCTGTATAATTGGTAGTAATGTCTCCCCACTTACACTTTTTTGTGTGTGAATTTATTTTTTAATTTTGTATCACAACTTTTTTTTAATTCAAGTATAGTTAATTTACCCACTTTCACTTTTGATTTTAGTAATTTGAGTCTCCTCCCTTTTTTCTTAGCTCATTTAGCTAAAGGTTTGCCAATTTTGTTGATCTTTTTGAAGAACTTCTGGTTTCAAGATTTTCTCTGTTGTTATTCTGTTCTCTTATTTCATATACCACTGCTCTATTCTTTATTTCTCCTTCTGCTAGCTTTGTGTTGTTTGTTCTTTTTCTAGTTCTTTAAGCTGTAAAGTTAGGTTGCTAATTTGAGACCTCTCTTGTTTTTTAATATAAGCATTTATAGCCAAACATTCCCCTTTAGCACCACTTGTATGCCTTAAATTTAGTTTTCTTTGTCAATCATACTTCAGTAAAGCTGGTGGGAAAAAAAGATGGTCCTTGTTGGGGCTGTATACGTCTTTACCAAAAAATACAGAAACCTCACAGCCTCTGCTGGGCTTACTGCCATGAATAGCTATCTCTGTGTCAGACTTAATGCGTACTCCTTTGTTCTGCTTAATCACGGGTGTTAGTGGCACTCAGGCATGCCCCCAGTTTTCTGGATGTCACACCCCACAGGGAAGGAGTTTGTGTCCTGCCACTGCAGAACAAAGTGGGCTGTGTGCAACTGTATTGCCGTTGTCAGATGTGGAGTTGATCGGCTGGCTATGGGTTACTGACACATTGCAAGGAACTAGAACTTGTGCATCCTATCTTCTCTCTTGCTATAAGTAAACGCTGTTCTACTTCATCCTGGGGTGTATTTTTACTATTCTCCATGACCTCAAATCATGCACTGGTCTTTTTCTTGGTGGCACTTATCTGCCTTGCAACCTTGGCCAAAGAGCCTGGACACTCAGTAAATAGTGAAAAAGGGGGAATGCCATAAATGACTTTCTAATATAAAGTACAGTATAAATTCTCTGAAGGTGAACAGTATTTGGATCATAACTGAAAAACTTAAAACATTGTTTAAATTCCAAGGAGTTCCTGCCAGCCTAAATTATTTGATGCTTTATAAGAACTGAACCATGTAAAATCCTTCTCATATTCTCTTCATTTAAATTGTTTCTCAAGTGGTATAATTCCACTGTCTACTATACATATATCCCATAAAGTCTCTCTCCAGTATGAATTCTGTGATGTACCTTAAGCATTGAACTAAGTCTAAAGGACTTCCCGCATTTGTGGCATCCAAAGGGTTTTTCACCAGTGTGAATACTCTGATGTACTTTAAGGCTTGAACTGAGCCTAAAGGACTTCCCGCATTTGTTACACTCAAAAGGTTTCTCACCACTGTGAATACTCTGATGTCGAGTAAGGCGTCCATACACACTAAACGCCTTCCCACATGCCTTACATTCATAGGGTTTCTCACCAGTATGAAATCTGTGGTGTATAGTAAGTTGATGGCTACTCCTAAAAGTCTTTCCACACTCCTTACATTCATAGGGTTTCTCACCAGTATGAATTCTCTCATGTCTAACAAGATGTGAAGCATGACTAAAAGCCTTCCCACAATCTTTACATTCATAGGGTTTTTCACCAGTATGAATCCTGTCATGTTGTATAAGGTTTGAGGCTTGACTAAAGGCCTTCCCACATTCCTTACATTCATAGGGCTTCTCACCAGTATGAATTCTCTGATGTATTCTAAGTGTTCCAACGTCACTAAAGGCCTTCCCACATTCCTTACATCCATAGGATTTCTCACCAGTATGAACTCTTCCATGTTGAGCAAGGTTTGAGGCACGACTAAAGGCCTTCCCACATTCTTCACATTCATAGGGTTTCTCACCAGTATGAATTCTCTTATGTACTTTAAAGTCTGTAAGACGACTAAAGGCCTTGCCACATTCCCTACATTCATATGGTTTCTCACCAGTATGAATTATTTGATGTACTCTTAGGTCTGTATGACGACTAAACGCCTTGCCACATTCCTTACATTCATATGGTTTCTCACCAGTATGAATTATTTGATGTACTCTTAGGTCTGTATGATGACTAAAGGCCTTCCCACATTCCTTACATTCATATGGTTTCTCTCCATTATCAATTCTGTGATGTAGAGTAAGAGATGAACATTTTGTATAAATGTATGTTTTTCCATTGCTGATTATTTCGTATCTTGAGTCCAAATCTACGACAAATAGGAAAAAAAAAGTTTCTTTGACCACAAAACATTTTATAGAATTAAGAGAAAACTGAAAATTTCACCCATTAGAGATGGTTTAAAGAACTCTAAAATACAGTTATAAAACTTGAAAATTTAAAAGGAGGGCTCAGAAAAAGTAAATTTATGCAGTAGAGCACTGGTAGACAAAGACACGCACAGAACACATCCAGCCCTGATTTGTAGTGTTTGCCAATGTCTATGGTGTAAATACTCCCACCACAGGCAATTCCAAGCTATCAGTGTAATGTAACTGAACCTGGACTTAGGGATGATAAGTAAAATCTTGTCCCTAGAGAGCCAGTATCAGCCAGCTCTAAATACCACTTCCATCTAAAATATAAATATATACACATATAAAATTTAAAAAAGCAATTATACCTGATCATTCTTCAATTACAATTCCCCTAAAAATACACATTTCTGCCACTGTGACTCTTTCCCTCCTATGCATAGCCATGTGTGCTTTTATTTGTTCTTCATAACACATTAAGATATTGAGAGTCTTTACTTAGTTATTCCTCCCCTGACACTTTATTATTTATGATCCTTACATATGTTCAACCTGTTTCATTCCTTCATATCTTTTCTCAGGTCCTCTCTAGCTTTCCCTTTTAACCAAGGCCAACCATTCTGGTCATCCCCAGAAAAGTATGTCCATCAATTCTCTGACATATACCAGGTATACCAGTTGTATGGTATTTTGAACATTTAGGGACTTTGGGCAAAAGAGGGAACTTGAATTATATAGAAAAGTCTAGAAGAATGCCAAAAATTATATTAAAAAGAATTGGCAGTTGTGGGCTGAATGACAAAAATCTGTATGAAGTACCGTGAGCAAAATCCAAAGCGTTTAATGAGGGAGCTATGAGTTGAGGGCAAAAAAAATCTTCTTGTAACTAGAGTATGGTATGTGTACAAAAAGTTGAAATAATATTAACAACAATCTTCAAAATTGAGTAACAATAGAAATTAATAAATATTAGAAAACCAAAAACCCTTTCATCTAGAAATGGAAATGCCCTCTCCAAAAATGCTAGATCACTATGGAAAGAAAAAACTGAACTAAAAGAGTTCTAGTAAATGGACTACACAGAAAATAAGCACATATCAGAATTTTGGGCATTCAATTTCACCATGCAGAGAACTCAAAACTTAAAATAATTATCTCTATAAAAAAGGTGAGTTGAGGGCTTCCCTGGTGGCGCAGTGGTTGGGGGTCTGCCTGCCAATGCGGGGGGTGTGGGTTTGTGCCCCGGTCCCGGAGGATCTCACGTGCCACGGGGCGGCTGGGCCTGCACGTCTGGAGCCTGTGCTCCGCAGCGGGAGAGGCCGCAGCAGTGAGAGGCCCACGTACCACCAAAAAAAAAAAAAAAAAAAAGGTGAGTTGAGAATCAAAGCCTAATATGTAGAAAATAAACAACAAAATAGAGGAAGGCATAAAAATAAAGATAAAAGGAGAACATAATGAGTTAGAAAACAGTAACATTAACAAATAAAGAGCTGGTGCTTTAAAAAAATCATTATAAGAAATATTAGATAAACCAATTAAAGACAGTTAAAAACAAATAAAAATAAGAAAAGAGGAAAACAAGAACCACAGAGGGGGACTTCCCTGGTGGTCCAGTGGTTAAGAATCTGCCTTCCAATGCAGGGGATGCGGGTTCGATCCCTTGTCGGGTAACTGAGATCCCATGTGCTGTGGAGCAACTAAGCCCACGTGCTGCAACTACTGAGCCCACGTGCCACAACTAGAGAGACCATGTGCTGCAACTATGCAGCCCACACACTGTGGAGCCTGTGCACCACAACTACAGAGCCCACGCACCCTTGGGCCCATGTGCCACAACTACTGAGCCCATGTGCTCTGGAGCCTGCATGTCACAACTAGAGAGAACACTGCATGCCTCAACAAAGAACCTGTGTGCCGCAACAGAAGATCCTACATGCCACAACTAAGACCTGACACAGCCAAAAATAAATAAATAAATAATCTAAAAAAAAAAAAAAAAAAGAACCACAGAGGAATTAATTTAAATTACAAGGGTACTATGTGAATACTTTTGAAAGTATGAATAACTTTCTAGGAAAATTTATTAAAATTGAACACAGAAGAGAAAGCCTAAATCAACCAGATGCTACAGAATAAACAGAAAAACAGCTGCCAGGAAAAAATTAAGAAGAAGTGTCATAAGCATACTTCAACACCTATATTGTAATTTCTCAATATCTAGATCTAAAATATGGATACAGCATAACTGGACAAAGGGAAAATTTAGGAAGCCAGCAGGCATAACCCTAGAAATCTTATGCCAAAAAGAGAGGAAGAATTCAAAGGCTTGGAGAGTTTTGACTGGCCAAAACTAAAAAGACAGTAGCATAAAAATGATTGTGACAGATAATAAACCATGCAATAAAAAGCAATGAAATCAGCAATGATACAAGAGAAAAAAATTATTTCTCATCATTAAATAACTCCTTAATTGAAGAAGTTCTAGTTCCAGTATGGTAGCATGAAGTTCCTACAGCCTGCCCCCTCTCTGATTTCAACTATTAACACTTGACAAAATACAAAAATTAACTACATAAGGGCTGTAAATAAAAGCAGGAGGGCTTTGGAAAGGAGTCAGACTATACAAAGCAATCCAGACTGAGCTGAGTTTCTTGCTTAACTCACTCTCATGTCCTTGCTTCAAGGGCAGATCCCAGTTATTGTGGGGTAAGCATGGGCTACAAAAATTCCAATAGAAACTCCACAATGTTTCTGGCTATAAGAACAATGAGAGGGAGCACTGCCAAACTGGAAAGCAAAGGGGGGGAATGCTGGGACAAAAACAGCCAGAGAAGATTTCCTAATTTGGTATTTGGGTATAGATCAGTACAACATTCACTCTTACCAACAACAGCACATGCATGAGAAGGATATGAATCAGTGTGGCAACACTATACCTAGTAAACAATTTGAAAACCTTCCCACAAAGAAAATTCCCAGCACAGGCAGTTTCACTGGTGAACTGTTTCAAATACCTAGTGAAGAAGTACTACCAGTTCTAAACAAAACTATTCCAGAAAATTGAGGAGTGAATTAGTCTATGCAGCTAGTTACTCTGATACCAAACAGGAGAAAAACAGTATAAGAAGTGAAAATTACATACTATAAAACCTTGTAAACATATCTGCAAAATACTAAACACTATCTTAACTAACAGAATCCATCAATATATAAAAAAGGTAATACGTAATGCCTGTCTTAGTCCTTTTGGGCTACTATAACAAAAAATAAAGACTGGGTAGCTTATAAACAACAGAAATTTATTTCTCACAGTTCCAGAGGCGGAGAAGTCCAAGATCAAGGGACCAGTATGGTCATATTCTGGTGAAGGCCTTCTTCCTGGTTCATAGCCAGTGCCTTCTCAATGCATCCTCATATGGTGTAAGGGGTGAGGAATCTCTGTGGTAACTCTTAATAAGAACACTAATTCCACTCATGAGTGCTCCACCTTCATGACCTAAGCATCTCCCAAAGGCTTTCCCTCTTAAGGCCATCATCTTTGGGGGTTCGGATTTCAGTATAATACTGGGGGGTAGAAACATTCAGACCGTAGTGATGATCAATCTCAGGAATACAAGATTGGTTTAATATTTGAAAATTTCATCAATATAATTTATTATATTAACACAATAAAATTTATAAAACCCATATGGATCAGGTCTAAAATTTTTTTTAAAAAAAGCATTTAATAAAAGCCACATCCATCCCTCATAAAAAGAACTTATCCTAATAAAGATCATCTGCAAAAAACCCACAGCTAACACCATATCCAACGGTGAGAGAATTATGCCTACCACTTATGATCAGAACAATAAAAAGTTATGCCCTCACCACTTCTACTCAACATTGGACTAGAGGTTCCAGGCAGTGCAATAAATCAAAAAATAAATAAAGGCATGCAGGAGAAAATTTAAGAAACAAAAATGTCCTTAATCATAGATTACTTAATCATATGTGTAGAAAGTCAAATGTAAACTATAAAACAGTTACTAGAAAATAGTAATTGAGTTTAGCAAGGCTGAAGTATATACAACCAATATGTAAATATGAGCGAACACTCAGGAATTCAATTTTTAAAAATACAATTTAAAGTAGTATCAAAAATAGGACATAGTGAGGGATATATCTCACAAAAGATATGTAAGACCTGTACACTATAAACTATAAAACACTGCTGAGAAGAGTTAAAGGTATAAATAAATGGAGAGACATATCATGTTTATGGAATGTAAAACTTGATACTGTTAAGCTGTCAATAATTATTGCTGAATTGATTTATAGATTCAATGTAATTCCAATAAAAATCCCAGCAGACTTTTTTGTGGTCTATGATGAAATTGACAAGCTGATCCTAAAATTTATAGGGAAATGCAAAGGATCTAGAATAGTCAAAACAACTTTGAAAAGAACACAGTACAAAGACTAAATAACACTACTTAATTATAAGACTTATGAAGATACACTAATCAGGAAATTTATGTGTCAAGACATGTCAATTAATGGAACAGATGATCAGAAATAGATCCATACATATATGAAAAACTTACTTTCATCATTTCAAAGGCAATAGAGTGAAGAAAGGATAGTCTTTTCAAGAAATGATGCAGGAACAATTGGGATATCCATATGCCAAAAAAGAATCCATACTTTGATAAACAAAAATGAACTAAAAAATGGATCACAGACCTGAATGTAAAACATAAAACTGTAAAACTTTTGGAAGAAAACAGGAAAAAATGTGTGACCTTGGGCTAGGCAAAGAATTCTTAGATACAACACCAAAAACCAAGATTCATAAAGAATAAATGGATAAACTTGATTGTGTCAAAGTTCAAAACTTCTGTTCTCCCAAACACGCTGCTACAAGAATGAAAGGAAAAATCACAGTAAACAAGAGAATATTCAAAAAGGATATCTTTTAATGTAGAATATGAAAAATAACTTACAAGTTCAATAAGAAAACAAACAACCTGATAAAACAGACAAAAGATTTTAAAAGATACTGCACTAAAGAAGATAGCAAATAAGATCCTCAACATCGTTAGTTATTATGGAGAAACAGATTAAAACCACAACAAAATGACACTATATACTTACTTGAAAGGCCAGAATTAAAAAGATTGACCATACCAATTGTTCATAAGATATGGAGGATCCAGATCTCTCTTACAGCTGGTGGAAATGTGAAATGGTATAGAAACACTGTAAAATAGTTTCTTACAAATTTAAATTTATAATCTTATTTATCTAAATCTAAATTTAAAATCTTACAAATTTAACCATACAATCCAGGCATTCAACTGCTCGGTATTTGGCCAAAAGAAATGAAAGCATATATTCATTCAAAGACTTATAAACAAATGTCTACAGCATCTTAATTTGTTATTGCTAAAGACCAAAAATGTCCTTCAGCAGATAATGAATAAACAAATTGTGGTATAACCAAATACTGGTATAGTACTGAGTAAAACACACATAACAACATGGATGAACTTCAACCTAATTATGCTGACTGAAGGAAGATGAAAAACTTCACACTATCATTCTGTTTGTATAAAACCACAGAAAATGCAATCAACTCTATTGTGATAGAAGTAGAAAGTAGATCATTGCATACCTAAGGAAGTTGGAGGAAGACAGAGGAGGAAGATTACGAAGGGACAAGAAATGCAAAGTTTTGAAAAAAATCATTTTAATAGATTCAGATAAAGCATTTGACAAAATTGAACACCCATTCATAGTTTTAAAAAAAAAAATCAGCAAACTAGGAACAAAAGAAAACTACCTCAATTCAACAAAGGTCACAAATGAAAAAACCTACAAGACTTTCCTTTTTTTTAAGACTTCCACTTTCTATGCCAACATGAAAAACATAGTAGAGACCAGAAACAGATACAGATACATACAGTGATTTCACTTCTGACAAAGGCGCCAAAGCAATCCAAAGGGGAAAGGAAATTCTTTTTTTTTTTAAATGGTGCTGGAATAACTGGGTATCCATAGGGAAAACATGAGTCCTGAACCCTACTCACACCGTAATAAAAAATTAACTCAAAATGGATATATAATAGAACTAAACATAAAAGCAAAAATTATAAAAAGTCACGCAAAAGCAGGGAAAAATCTTTGCCACCTTGGGGTAGGCAAAGATTTCTTGGATAGTATACCCCAAAAAAATCATTAAAGAGAAATTTGATAAATTGGAATTCATAACAATTTAAAAACTCCTTGTAAGATATTGTTAATAAAATTAATAGGTAAGTCACACTGTGGCAAAAAGTTTTTAATGTTCCAAAAGGACTTCCTTTTGTTTCAAAATAAAGAACAGTTACCCTCAAATATAAGAAAATAATGATTTCAAATGGCTAAAGATTTGGATAAACACTCCAAAAAATATGAATGATCAGTAAATAAAAGAAACTCAAGATCATTAGTCATCATGGAAATGCAAAAAGATACCACTACATACCAACTATAATGTCTAGAATTTAAAGGACTGACAATACCAAGTGTTGGAAAGAAAATGGAGTAAGTGGAATGGAGCAGTGCAAAATTTCTAAAATTGTTAAACATGTAGTTACTACTCAACAATTCCACTCTTAGGTATTCATCCTATAAAAATACACGTACACAAATATTCATAACAGTTCTACTTATAACTAGTCCCAAACCGGAAACAACACAAAAGTCCATCAGTAGGTGAACAGAAACATAAATTGTGGTCTATCCATACAACAGAATACTACTTAACAAAAAATTGAACAAAGTAGTGATACACGCAACAATATAGACATACCCCAAAGTCATTATACTGACCAATGGAAGCAAAACATAACAGAATATATAATGTATGATTCCATATTTATAAAATTATTTTAAAAGGCTAATCTAATGTACATTGACAGAAAGTTGATCAGTGGTAGTTTGAATGGGAGTGGGCATGGGGCGTGGAAATTAATTGGGAAGGGAAACAATGGAAACCTTTCATGTACTGTAAATGTTGTGTATCTTGATTATAGTGGGAAATCTGGGTTGTTTACACTTTTTGACCATTAATACACAATGCTGCTGTGAGCAACCATGTACAAGCTTTTGTGAGATGTACATTTCCAATTTTCTAGAGTAGGTAGCTAGCTATGAAGGAAAGTGATGAGAAGAAAAGCATGACCTTCATTAGCTTGAAAAATAAGTAAATCACATGGCATGCCAGAAGATGGAAATTGCTAAAGAAGAAAATGAAATTGGAAAGAAGACTCAGGATGGCTAGGATCAGGGGAAAGGCTCACTGCAAAACCCCACTAAAAGGATGATATTTGGGCAAAGATCTAAAGACTATAAGGGAGTGCACCCTATTGACTGGATGGTAACTCCAAGTTTAACGTTTTAAGAAACTGACCAGCTGCTTCCCCATGTGGCTGGACCTTTATTTTAACCTATTTGTGTTTCTGACTCTAAAATGTATTTCTTACAGTTGCATCATGTTTTTTATTTTTAAACCATTCTGCCTACGTTGGTCATTTAAATGGAGTGTGCACTCAATTTACCTTTAATATAATTACTGATAGAATTTATGGTTAAAATTTGTTACATATTTTCTATGTGTCTTAAGCCTTTCTTCCCCTTCTATCTCTTAATTATTACCTTCTTTTGTGTTAAATAGATATGTTCTAGGATGCCATTTGATTTCCTTTATTATTTCTTTTACTATATATTTTTTAGTTATTTTCTTAACGGTTTTCCTGGGAATTACAATTAACATCTTAATCTGTAACAATTTAAATCTGATCAATACCATCTTAATTATAATATTATAAAAAACTATGCTACTGAATAGTTCCATTCATTCCCCAAGCCAAGATAATTTGAATGCTTAAAAAAAATAAACAGGGCTTCCCTGGTGGCGCTGGTTGAGAGTTCGCCTGCCGATGCAGGGGACACGGGTTCGTGCCCCGGTCCGGGAAGATCCCACATGCCGCGGAGCGGCTGGGCCTGTGAGCCATGGCCGCCGAGCCTGCGCATCCAGAGCCTGTGCTCCGCAACGGGAGAGGCCACAACAGTGAGAGGCCCGCGTACCGCAAAAAAAAATAAATAAATAAAAAACCATAAAATAAAATAAACAGAAGAGGGAGCCCTTAAAAATCACAAATTTAGAAAAGGCATCCAGAATCTTGACTCCTTTCTCAAAACTGAGGAAAATTAATCTCATATATAAATGACCCCCCATCCCCCAAAAAGGCCCAAGGTCAACTTCTATACAAGAAATTATATGACTAAAGTTAATGACAGTTATAGAGACAATATATATATACATCTAAAGCAAATGCCCTGAAAACAAGGAAAAATACTATACCATACTATTCAATAACATGCTAAAAGACAAGAAAAAACTTTTAGATAAGAAAAATCATAAATGAGAATTAGAAAAACTCAGAATTGGGTGATAGAGCTCACAAGTAAATTTCAAATAAATGAAAAATAATGAAAGAATACGAACCTAGAAAGAATATGAGAATAAATCCAACAGATCAATGTTAACACAAATAAGAATAAAGAAATATTTGAGAAGGATATGAAAATGAATTACAGTTTAACCTATAGTTGTTTTATCTAGGCTTCTGTGTAAGTCTTATGATTAAAGAAAAGGTGAAAATCATATTTAAAAAACGAAGACAAAAAACCTAAATCACATTAGGGATCCTAACTACTCTTAGAAAACAATTCTACTAATTCTTCATAAGGATCCACAAAATCTAATAGGATCTTTTCCTTCCTAACATACTAGCTTCATGTCCTGTTAGTCACCATTCACTAACTGATCTAGATGCTACTACTCAAACACGCAAACCTCATCCCCCTTGAGGGCCTTTGCATGTGTGGTTCACTCTCCTTGGTTGTGCTTTCTCATACAGTCAAAAAGCCTGTGACCTTACTTCCTGTCTCTGCACAAACGTTAGGAAAGGGTTCTTGATCATGCTACCTTACCTAAATTTGCTGTGTTCTTTGTTAGTGTCCTTTATAACATATTTCACTACCTTATATTATTTATCTATTTATTTCATGTTAATTTCTTCCTTAACATGGTATAATCTCCATTACTGCAAGAACATTATCTGCCCTATTCAGTATTACTGGGTTGATTATGCCAAGCACAGTGCCAGCTCAGACTATTCAAATATTTTCCAGGTATAGGAATGAATGTATTTTTAGACAAGAGTCACATTGAAAAAGAGGATCTGGAAAGAATCTGGTCCAAAATACAGGTAAATGGCTACACCATGGAAGGAAAGGGACTAGCCTGAAATTGGGAGGGGAATATGAGAAAAATAACATGGTGAATGATTAATGAGCTTAAGATGAAGTTGAGATACTTCCTCTTCACATTACAAGACTTTCCTTCACTGAGAAGAGAGCTTTCCAATTAATGTTTCAAGGATGTGTTTACCAAGTGTATTTACCACCTGGGCTATCACTTGCACAAATGACTTCTGCCTGACCTGCTCTTACGTACCTGTACACCAACTTCTTGTTTTTTCTCTCATAAACATCCAGGGTTCTTTTCCTTGCTCCAGTAAGGTAATTACATTTGGCTTAGAAATGGAATGGCCTGCTTTAAAGAAAACAGAATGCCACAGGTTGCAGAAATAAATTGTAACTAGTCAAGGTAAAATTATAATTATGATAATAAAAGATCATAATGATATTGACTATTTTAGAGAATGAGAAAATTAAAGGATAAGAGTCAGTTAGGTAAGGCAAAGTTGTTGTTTTGCTGTATTTAAAATTCAAACTCATATGTCCTCTAACTCTAGAGAGCAAACATAATGTGGTTAAAAACATATTTTGAAGCCTGGGATCAATTCCTGCCTTTGCTACCTTCCAGGTGGGTATAACCTCGAATAATTCACTTAAACCCACTATACCTCAGTATTCTCATTTATAAAATGGGGATAATAATAGTACTGCTGGGGGAATTAAATCAGTTAATACTCTCAGTTATTTTAATCAGTTAAATCACATAATGTGCTTAGAATAATGACTACTACACAGTAATCAAAATGTTAGCTATTAACATTATTCTTATGCTCTAATGTCACTAGAGGATACAAGAAAAGAGAGCTATAAGATATTCATTCCATTTTGAATGTAATTTTCATGTATTACAACTTGCAACCACAAATCAGATGAACTTCGTTTTAAGAAATGAACTGCTTTTGGTACAGTTTTAAATAAATCCCAATTATGCAATCCATCACCATATAAACTGTAGAGGCTCTTTTGATACCGAGAGCAATTTAGGACCCTCTGTCAAGCTGATATCCCTGAAACTGTTTCAGATCTTAAAATGGAGTATTAGAGCAATCTGGAGCACAAATGAATAAAAAACTTGGATCCTTTGACCATGGTTATACAGTATATGCCACAAATACCTAATTTAGCTGCTTGGTCATTATGGAAGAGATGCAAATATAAAAAAAGAACACATGGAGATGTGAATATGATTGAAGGATAGGGAAGATAAAAGTGTTTAATGGAGCTGCCATTTCTAACCTGACAAAGCTCAGACCATGTTTTTGGGAAGAGGAAAAAAAGCAAATTTAACTAGTTTCTGGAAAGGCAGCCCTGAAAATTACAGTAGAAAAAAATACACAGCCTATAGAGCAGATTCTAAATTAATCTAAATTATTTGAAGCGGATGAACATACCCAGTGAGACCAAGTTACCATAGTTCTCCATCATCACATCCCGGTACAAAGTCTTCTGAACGAGGTCAAGACATTCCCACTCCTGCTGAGAGAAGCCTATGGCCACATCACTGAATGTCAGTGATCCCTGAAACAGTAAACACATGTATCACTGGGCAAATTAAAGAAAATACTTTGAAAGCAGAAGCAGGCGTTGATGGACTTCTCCATAGGAAAAGAGAAAATGAAAGTATGTAGGCTGGCAATCTATGATGTGGAAGGAGACTTAAGCACAAAGTATACATATTTTTTAAGAAGCCTGCCAACACAGGTCAAATGTCTTCAGTATTCTGGGATACTTCTAAATATCTGAACCATTTGGAAATGGGCAAAATAATGTTTCCCTCCTAAATTAAAAAGCGTATATACAAGAGTAATGTCCAAATGGTATCTGCCTCAAAAATTCTCAATAAATAAATATTTCTCCAAATTTTAAAAACTGGGTTGCATAAAATTAATACGATTTTCTTCAAGTATCAAGTACTATTATGTTAGATCTTGCCATAAGCATTTTTGCTTGATTCAATAAATCCATTTATTATTTTGGCATATGACATTGTATTTTATAAATAAATCAGATTTAATAATTTATACAATTAGATGCACATTTGGAAGGTTTTCCACAATTGTAAGGTTCTATTTTCACCAACTACATATAATGATATGCATTTTTGTTGCCATCTACCATTTCTCACTGAACACTTTCCTGATTCTGAGTGTAGTAGGTAACCTCATTGATTACCAGTGATCTCCATTTCCTGGTATTTATGTCCTAATGTAATCCTCTCCCTTTGAATGTGGTCTGAACCCAGTGAGAGAGAATTATTTCCAACAAATATAGAAAAGTGATGGAATGTCACATCCAACATTAGCTTATAAAAAACTATGATTTCCACATTGCTTATTCTCTCTTGCTGTCTCGGTCACTCTGATGAAGCCAGCTACCACGTGTGAGCTGCCCTAAGGAAAGCCCCACATAATAAACCTCTTTTGGAGGAAGACGCGGTCGCCGCTGTAGCGGAGCCTCGGGCCGTCCACTCCTGCTCCTGATTCACTGCCGTTCGCTCTCGCGGAGGAACAAGTTGGTCAGGAAGCCGCACCGCAGCTATGGCTTTTAAAGATACCGGGAAAGGGGCTTCCCTGGTGGCGCAGTAGTTGGGAGTCCGCCTGCCGATGCAGGGGACGTGGGTTCGTGCCCCGGTCCGGGAGGATCCCACATGCCGCAGAGCGGCTGGGCCGGTGAGCCATGGCCGCTGAGCCTGCGCGTCAAGATACCGGGAAGACTCCCGTGGAGCCCGAGGTGGCGATTCACTGGATTAGAATCACCCTCACCAGTCGCAACGTGAAGTCTTTGAAGAAGGTATGTGCTGATCTGAGCAGAGGCGCGAAGGAAAAGAATCTCAAAGTGAAAGGACCGGTTCGGATGCCTACCAAGACTCTGAGAATAACTACAAGGAAAACTCCTTGTGGTGAAGGTTCTAATATTTGGGATCGTTTCCAGATGAGGATCCACAAGCGACTCACTGACCTGCAGTCCTTCTGAGATTGTCAAGCAGATCACTTCCATCAGTATTGAGCCAGGAGTCGAGGCTGAAGTCACCATTGCAGATGCTTAAATCAACATTTTTAATAAATTGATAATCAGTTGTTAAATATTGTTGACTTTTATTCATAATACTGACAGGTCTTGGGAATAGAGTTGTGCTATGGAATTCATTCCACCTTTTAAGTAGAATAATTAAAATTAGATGGGTAACCTATGTTTTACTCTTTTTCATTATATTTTCCAGGGGCCACTAAATTAGTTTACATTTGACATTATTTGAAAACTGAAATGTCTTAGCTAAATAACATGTGAGACCTTGTGTTGATGATGAATATATACAGTTCTGGCTGCCTATTGGAGCTTTTCCAGGGAACATGTGTCTGGGTTCTACTCTGGAAAATCCGATTTAATTGATATGGGGTACTATCAAAAGTTTCTGGGGTGATTCTAATGTGTACAGCCATGGTTAAGAACCTAAGGTACTAGAGGGCAAGTAACTCAGGGAAAATAGATCTTAAATTCCAGCCCTGGCTCTGCCAGTTTGTCATAACTCCTTTTAAATTTGAAAAATTTCAAAATGTTTTTGAAACTTTGTTAATAAATTTTATAGACAAAAAACAACAAAACAAAACAAAAAAACAATAAACGAAGAGCAGTCGCCAGCCAACAGCTACTGAGGAAGTGAGGCCCTCAATGCAACAGCCATGAAGAACTGGATCAAGTCAACAACCACTTCAATGAGTTCGGATGCAGATCCACTCAAAGTTGAGCTTTAAAATGACTGCAAACCCTGACCAACACATTATAACCCTGTAAGAGACACAGAGCAGGAGAGCCAAGCTAAGCAACATCCAGATATCTAACTCACTGAAACTGTGAGATAAACGGTTGCTGCTTTAAGATGCTATGTTTCAGAGTAACTCATTATGCACTAAAAGATAATTCATTGATTTAAATGATACTGAAGAAGGCTGGTCAATTATATAGATGTTACACAAACTTAGCATGTCTCATTCAACAACAAAATAGCCTTAGTGTTTATGTCTCATGGCTTTCCTACCAAATCCATGACCTCCATGTTCAAAGCCCCAATCATATACTACTCATCCATACAAAGCAGGAATTTCATACCATATTAAGATTCAGGTCATTCAATGATAAGTTCCACCTCATCTACCTGGAAATCTCGGATCTGTGGAAAACTTCAAAGTCTTACCATGGATAGTTAAACAGAACCATTGTCTCCATCTCCAAACTACAGATCTGACCTGCATAGCATAAATTTCTACTTCAAAGAACTTACCCCACTGTTCCATCACTGCCCTTAATTGAAGAATGGGCACTTAAAATATATTGAAAATTTTGGACAATAATTACATGAACACTAGTTAGTTTTGAATGGGCCATACGGAGACAGTGCCAGGTAATTTGGCCACATATTTCTCTGGAACAATAGCTAGGAAACAGGTTATTTGAGGGAACTTTCTGTTAGGAAACATCAGGAAAATTAATGAAAATACTTACATGACCAAAAAAAAAAAAAATACACATATTTCAAGAAGGAGAGAAACATCAACTTACATGGGCCATGGTTTTAGACCTGCAAGAGATGATCAGTCCTCTGGGCTCCTCTACCAGAAAAGCAGAGTCCAGAAAATCCAGACCTGGGAGAAGAGAAAGACCTTGAGACCAGTTGTATTTTAGTGTTTCCTCACTGGGTTTAAGTTAATATTACCATTTATGCTCTTCCATTCCAGATTCCAAATTACTTCATATCACACACAACTTGGGTAAGTTAGGATTCTGGACAAATCCATTTCCTCACTCAATTCCTAGGAGTCTCAGCTGCAGTCATTTCTGCATTGAAACCAGACCCAGATACTTCAGTAGAAAATTTTCTGGCCAATGTACCATTGTTACCAGGTTGACGTGAAACTAAGATTGGGCAGCTCTGTCCTGCTCTGAGCAGATCTTCTTCTCTCCATTCCCAACTTCAAGAGAAAAGAGGCCACATAATCCAAATCAGAACCTCTTTCTGGGCTTGAAAGTGGGTGAAGTTGATCAAAATATTAGAGATGGACAAGTAATGTTCAGCATTCTGAGTCCAGCAAAGCTTATTAGTTAAATATATGACCAATATTATACTAGATTATACAAGTAGTCATTCAATGTTAAATTGGGAAGAATATTTAAGGACGTGGAAAATGTTCCATATATAATGTCAATAGAAAAATCAGGTTGACTAATATATTTCTATTTATAAAATATAAGAGCATATTAATCAATACAGAGAAAAGAATGACAATCATAAAACAGAAAATAGAAAAGTCTGGAAATATATATGGCCATATATTAACAGCTATTATATTTTTGGTTATGTTTTTATTGTTTTGTTTTTTAGGGGGTGTTTTTAGGAATGAAGTACTGGGTATTCAGTTGTTTTTAGTTCATACATGAAACAATCAAAACTAGTGAAGACATAAATTATACCTTTGCCATGATCAGAATTTGACATCGGCAATCCCTATCTTTTTGCTTAGATCTTGAGTTTTGGGTTTTTTTTTAAGGTTACTTCATAATCATTGTAACAATTGACATAAGAACTTGAAATTTTTTTTTTTAATTTATTTGTTGCTGCACATGGGCTTTCTGTAGTTGCGGCGAGCAGGGGCTACTTTTCATTGCGGTGCACGGGCTTCTCATTGCGGTGGCTTCTCTTGTTGCGGTGCACAGGCTCTAGAGGGCAGGCTCTATAGTTGTGGCGCAGGGGCTTAGTTGCTCCTCAGCATGTGGGATCTTCCCCAACCAAGGCTCAGACCCATGTCCCCTGCATTGGCAGGAGGATTCTTAACCACTGTGCCACCAGGGAAGTCCAAAATATGTTTTTTTCTAAATTTGTTAAGGTGAAGACGTCCACAAAGTTCTTTGTTCTTTAAATTCAGATCATTGGGATGTCTCTGGCAGTCCAGTGGTTAAGACTTCACCTTTCAGGGACTTCCCTGGTGGCACAGTGGATAAGACTCCATGCTCCCAATGCAGGCAGCTCACGTTCTATCCCGGGTCAGGGAACTAGATCCCACATGTATGCCGCAACTAAGAGTTCACATGCCACAATTAAGGAGCCCGCAAGCCACAACTAAGGAGCCCTTCTGCCGCAAGTAAGACCAAGGTAACCAAATAAATAAATAAATATTAAGAAAAAAAAAAGACTTCACCTTCCAATGCAGGGGGTGCAGGTTCGATCCCTGGTTGGGGAGCTAAGATCCCACATGCCTTGGGGCCAAAAAACCAAGAAGCAATATTGTAACAAACTCAATAAAGACTTTAAAAATGGTCCACATCAAAAAACTTTAAAACAATTATTTTAAATAAATAAATTCAGATCATTTTACTATATGGCTTATATTTTGTTTCCTTTGGATCCCAATATCTCATTTTATAATTTCTTCTCAGTTATGTTGGAATTCTGACCACAAAAAACTTGGGAACAGTCCCTGAGTAATCTCTTTTGTGAAGTGATGACAGTCTCAATACAGCTTTATTTCAGATCTTTTCAACAGAAGAATTTATCTTGTTTCTGAACCTGTCAGTTTTGTCGTGATATCCTCCAGATAGCTGCTGAATTATCTTACCTATTAATTTTGCTATACATCTAATATCATTAGAATGAAATCTACAAAATATAAAGGTTATAGTAAAAAAATCCACTTATTGCCATACAGATCCCATGTGTTCAGTATTACTTGTTTATATGCTTACTGTCACTATAGTCACACTGATGTCTCCTTTAGGCAGGTCACCTAACTCTCACCAGTGGCCTTTATCACACACTAGCTTTCAATTATTCATATTCAGATTTTAACTTCCTTCACAGATTATATGTACTCTGAAGGACGTAATTATGTCTTTTTAGTGGCTGTATTACTTCAAATATTATACTTTCCAGGTCTGACATATTTTAAACAATTAAAAGAAGTATGATTTTTGACTACAAAATACCACTTTTAGAAAAATTTTAAAGGAAATAACTTACAGAAGTTCACAAGGTATATGCACAAGAATGTTCATCAGAGAATAATTTTTGATAGTCCAAAATTAAAAACATAAAAATCTCACAGCAGGCAAACAGGTTAACTATATTATAGTCTGCTATATTGTGACATACTATGCCTTTTTTTTTTTTTTTTTTTTTTGGGTGCATTGGGTCTTTGTTGCTGCATGGGCTTTCTCTAGTTGCAGCGAGCGGAGGCTGCTCCTCGTTGCAGTACGTGTGCTTCTCACTGCGGTGGCTTCTCTTGTTGCTGAGCATGGGCTGTAGGCACGCGGGCTTCAGTAGTTGTGGCAAAAGGTCTAACTAGTTGTGGCTCGTGGGTTCTAGAACGCAGGCTCAGTAGTTGTGGCTCATGGACTTAGTTGTTCTGCAGCAGGTGGGATCTTCCCGGACCAGGGCTTGAACCCCTTTCCCCTGCACTGGCAGGAGGATTCTTAACCACTGCGCCACCAGGGAAGTCCCCCCATGCCATTCTTAATAAGAACGATATTAAACCATATAATTGACGGAAAACAATATTAAAAGAATTGCTCGGTGAAGAAGGCAGGTCTAAAAAAGTATGCATAATTTAAGAGGTGGCATCCCGTTGAAATTAAGAAAAATATTTCAATGCCGATTTCCTCATCAGCAAAGTAGGGATAAAAATATCACATACGATATATGACTAGTTTGAAGACTAGGCAAAATAATTCAAATACACACTAAATTGTATATCATGATGACTAATGTAAATTATCTATCATTATTGAAGAACAAAATCATTCCATGTTCCTTAATCTTTTATTATAAAAGGAAGCTAATTCTGGTGCTTCCTGGTTTTATTATATTAAAACTTGTGCTTCTTGGGTGTCCTCTTTCTTCTAATTCTAGTATTTAAAATTTTAGGAGGTACGTTTGAAAAAGCAGATTTCTGCTTAATAAAATCATTAATTAAAAAGAGAGAGAGAGAGATCAGACAAGAAGAGAGAAAATGTCCCCTTCCTCAGTCCCCAGCAGCTATAGAGAGCAAGAAAAACTGTTCAGAATCATAAACCTGTTCAAAGAACATCATGATAAAACTGGGAAAACTAACTGGAGAATGGAATCTTATTCTTTGCACAGTATAGAGATTTATGTAAATATTTATAAATATAATCTTTATTTTCTGGTATAACAACAATGTTTGGAAATATTGTTTGTACTTGTAAGACACCTGGAAATCAGAGATTAGTGTTATTTTTTCTGAAAACAAGCTTAAATCTCTAAATTATTAACTCTGAAAGCATGTCTTACTTAGTAATATGGTGCCCTGGTAATTAAGTTTTAAATAACATTTGTAATAACTAAAAGGTTTAACTACTTGTAATGCTTTTCACACAAGATTCTCTGCCCTTCCCTCTTCTCCCTACATGTACAGGGGTATAAAGAAAACTATCATTGGATTAGATTTCTTTTTTGAACTATGAGTTGAACCTTATCTCCTTTATTTGATCAATTTTATTCTGCCAAAACAAAACCACACAAAATTGGAAAAATATACACCAAAATGTTAAAGTGACTATCTCTAAGCAGGGAGATAATGGGTTATCCTTGCTTTCTTCTCAGTAAATTCCCTAAAGAAATGAAAATTTTTTGCAATAAGCCTGTATTAATTCCATCATCATAAATAAAATATATAAAGATATTTCAAAGTATTAAAATATGTATAGACATCACTTGGGAAGAGGCCATATATTCCTCATTTTAAAAATCTGTTAATATGACAATGAAAAAAAATCAATGTGATTAAAATAAATACCAAAAAAAATAAATAAATAAAATAAAATAAAATAAATACCAGTTAAGGGAATTCCCTGGCCGTCCAGTGGTTAGGACCCAATGCTTCCACTGCAGAGGACCCGGGTTCGATCCCTAGTTAGGGAACTAAAATCCGCATAGTAGTGTACTAGCACAAAAACAGAAATATAGATCAATGGAACAGGATGGAAAGCCCAGAGATAAACCCATGCACCTATGGTCACCTAATCTATGACAAAGGAGACAAGACTATACAGTGGAGAAAAGACCGCCTCTTCAATAAGTGGTGCTGGGAAAACTGGACAGCTACATGTAAAAGAATGAAATTAGAACACTCCCTAACACCATACACAAAAATAAACTCAAAATGGATTAAAGACCTAAATGTAAGGCCAGACACTATAAAACTCTTAGAGGAAAACATAGGCAGAACACTCTTTGACATAAATTGCAGAAAGATCTTTTTTGACCCACCTCCGAGAGTAATGAAAATAAAAACAAAAATAAACAAATGGGACCCAATTAAACTTAAAAGCTTTTGCACAGCAAACCATAAACAAGACGAGAAGAAAATGGGAGAAAATATTTGCAAGTGAAGCAACTGACAAAGGATTAATCTCCAAAATATACAAACAGCTCATGCAGCTCAATATCGAAAAAGCAAACAACCCAATCAAAAAATGGGTGGAAGACCTAAATAGACATTTCTCCAAAGAAGACATACAGATGGCCAACAGACACATGAAAAGATGCTTAACATCACTAATTATTAGAGAAATGTAAATCAAAACTATAGTGAGGTACCACCTCACACCGGTCAGAATGACCATCATCAAAAAATCTACAAACAATAAATGCCGGAGAGGGTGTGGAGAAAAGGGAACCTTCTTACACTGTTGGTGGGAATGTAAATTGATACAGCCACTATGGAGAACAGTATGGAGGTTCCTTAAAAAACTAAAAATAGGGGACTTCCCTGGTGGCGCAGTGGTTAAGAATCCGCCGGCCAATGCAGGGGACACGGGTTCAATCCCTGGTCCAGGAAGACCCCACCTGCCGCAGAGCAACTAAGCCCATGTGCCACAACGACTTAGCCTGTGCTCTAGAGCCCATGAGCCACAACTACTGAGCCTGCATGCCACAACTACTGAAGCCCATGTGCCTAGAGCCTGTGCTCCGCAACAAGAGAAGCCACCGTGATGAGAAGCCCGTGCACCACAAAGAAGAGTAGGCCCCTCTCGCCGCAACTAGAGAAAGCCCACGCACAGCAACAAAGACCCAACACAGCCCTAAATAAATAAATAAGTTTATTAAAAAAAAACCTAAAAATAGAACTACGATATGACCCAGCAATCCCACTACTGGGCATATACCAGGAGAAAACCATAATCAAAAAGATACATGCACCCCAATGTTCATTGCAGCACTATTTACAATAGCCAGGACAGGGAAGCAACCTAAATGTCCATCAACAGAGGAATGGATAAAGAAGATGTGGTACATATACAATGGAATATCAACCATAAAAAGGAATGAAATTGTGTCATTTGCAGAGACATGGATGGACCTAGAGACTGTCATACAGAGTGAAGTAGGTCAGAAAAACAAATATCGTATGTTAACGCATATATGTGGAATCTAGAAAAATGGTAAAGAGGATCTTATTTGCAAAGAAGAAATAGAGACTCAGACATAGAGAACAAACGTATGGATACCAAGGGGGAGGGAGAGTGAGATGAATTGGGAGATTGGAATTGACATATATACACTATGTATAAAATAGATAACTAATGAGGACCAACCACATAGCACAGGGAACTCTACTCGGTGCTCTGTGGTGACCTAAATGGGAAGGAAATCCAAAAAAGAGGGGATGTATGTATACGTATGGCTGATTCACTTTGCTGTACAGCAGAAACTGACACAGCAGTGTAAAGCAACTATACTCGAATAAAAATAAATAAATAAAATAAATACCACTTAAGTATATTCACTTCTTGAATATCCTTTAGCTGTACTGCACTGATATAATTAGAGACATTTCCCTATAAACACTCTAACATCAATGGAAAAGGAAATTGCCTTTGCAAATTAATGTGAATATGTATACCAAATAGGTAGAAAAGTTCTGGGTACACAGAAAATGCTCAATAAGTGTGGCTAAACATTTTCATTCTTCTCTGAAAAACCAATTAAACTATCATTTTGGATATAATCCTTGCAAAAGTTTTTACAAAATTCTTTTTTTAAAATGAGTTGCATATATAATTTCAAATTTTCTTGACTACTATTATCTACATATTAAGATTGCTTAATATTAGATCATAGCCATTTTTTTTCTTGTAACGGCTAATTCTTATAAACAGGAATTTTATTATCTACATAATATTCTATCTCATGGATATCGTGTGATTTTCTTAACCATTCCATTAGTATAATCATTAATTTTGTGCAAAACCATCCCAAGGTATAACAGTCTTTAATTGCATATCAATTACCCAGGTCTAATCTTTTGGGTTATCACACCTTTGAAAAATGCATCTTTCCAAATATATGCAGTAATTCTATACAAGCACAAGGGATTTGTGGTCCCCTGTAGGCCCCAAAATACAAAGGATCCCTGGATCAGAACACTTGTTCTGGAAAACTAGCGTCCACTAGCCCTTTGACATGCAAGCACTCAACACATTAACACCATATTTTCATCACTGATTTATAGAATCTGAAGGGTGAATGACACAGAATAAAGACAATGTTGAGCATTTATTGTGTGCCATCCTTCAAGACTACTAAACCCGCTGTGACCTCATACCTATAACCAGAATTAAGTAGGATTGTGCGATCTGTATCAGGGCTCACAGGTTTCTCCCGTCAGAGCTCATAGTTTCATACTCAAATGCTTTCATACTCAAATACATAAATGAGCCCCAGAGAAGTGCCAGGGAGGGTAATCCGAGGAAGGAATCCTAATCTTGGGAGTCTTTTTATCCATACGTTCCTAGGAGCCTGTCTCAGGGGCAATTGTTGATTTAAAATTCCGATCTCAGCAGCTGGTATGTACTTTCTTGCTGGAAGGTGTCTTGTAGGACTCAAAACCAGATTTCCCAACTGCGCCCACATTCTTTGGGAGAAGTACATGTTTGAGAGAAGCCTAGAAGCAGCAAAGGGGAAAAAGAGCTATGTGTCACATGACACCGTAGAGCCACTGCAATCCACATTCACAAAAAGGACATGCACCCTGTGTCTCCGTCACACAAGGAGGAACACACACCTCTCTCAGTCTCACAATCGCACTCACTCTAAGAGATAAAATCACCCTCCCCGCTGCTCAAGCGCCCACAGCCCCGACGGGGCGGGCGGACTCGCGTGGCTGCGCTCCGGCCGTCCACGCTTTGAGCGCCTCCCGCAATCCCAGTCTCACCGCCACTGGCTGTCCCTCATGGGCGCCAGCTACGTCTGCGCAGCCGTCTTCGCGGCGACCCAAGCGGATTCTTCCTCGGACGGGTGCCACTCACGCGCAGTACGCAACACGGGACACGGAAAAGGAACCGGAGGTCAAAGTCACCTCGCCGTCTGTGGGACGTGAGGTTCCAGGTTGTTAAAGTCCTGAAGCAAAGCAACTGCCGGGCCGGGCCTGGAGATTTCTGGGAATGACCGCCCCACTGCGCCTGCGCAGCGCTGGTGTCCCAACGCCCGGAGGCCCAACCTGAGGCGGAAGGCGGGTTCAGCTGTTCCCAGGGCCAGGAGGCGGCGAGTGAGGGTGCGGCCGGACCAGAGGATTGTGAGGAGGGGCCTGCGGAGCTCTTCTTTTCCAAGGCTTCAGGCTTGCGTGTGAAGGGTCTGTCCCGTTGAATCAAGTAATATGACCTCGAGGGCCATCCAGTGCGAGCTCTTGAAGTGGGTTCATGATCCAACCAAACTGTGCGTGTTTGTGTCGTGTGTTACGAGTGTGCAGGTGAATGTATCCCTTCCCTAAAACGCTCATTCCACTCGCAATGCCACAGGTGCTGACTACTCCGGTTTTAGAGCTGAAGCCTCTGAGTTTACATAAGGTGTATAACATTATACTGTTGATTAGCAAAGACGTGTTTCCAGGTGAGAAAACCTGGATACAGTGAGACTTTATAATATATTCTCATTGTAGAAAAAGGGAGAATGAGTTTTGGTCCCTTTTTCAAGAATACTGATTGCAGTTCTCTGAAAACTAGAACAAAAAGCAATACCTTATTTACATTTTACAATATTATGTCCACCAGAAATTGTTGTTAAGCGATTCTTTTCATCCCTCTCTGCTCTATTGTGAAGTGGCGAGCTTGACTGCATTTTTAAAAGCCCACAGGTTGAGAAACATCTTTTAATTCGTAATGCCTGGTCATGACATCTCATTGAAAAATACTTTGCTTCTCAGTTGTTTGGGCAGTGAAGATAAATCAGACTCAAAATCTGAAAGGAGGAAGATTATTCTGGGCTATCAGAAGAATTAAGGTTGCATTACACATATATATATTTAGATTCATGAGTGAGTTCATGAGTAAGCAAATGGGAAATGTAAAGTTCTCATCAAAGGATGCCCATATTTCAGTTATCAGCATTACAACATATTTTAAATATGCAATCCACGCATAGATTAACATTTCAAAAGGATATAAAGTTTAACTAAAAATGCGATCAACCTCTTCTGCCATATATTTCAGACATATAGTAGCTAACCTTAGCATGCACAGCATTTTGATTTTAGTGTATATAGCCTTCCAGACGTTATTTTATTTTTTTCTCATAAAATAATTTGACATTTAAAAAAATATTATTGAAGTAAAATTGATTTACAATGTTGTGTTAATTTCTGTACAACAAAGTGACTCAGTTATACATATATATATATACTTTTTCATATTCTTTTCTGTTATGGTTTAATCATAGGATATTGAATTTAGTTCCCTGTGCTATACAGTAGGACCTTGTTGTTTCAGATAAGTTATTTTATTTTTATTAATTTATTTATTTTATTTATTTATTTTTGGCTGCAATGGGTCTTCGTTGCTGCGTGCGGACTTTCTCTAGTTGCGGCGAGCAGGGGCTACTCTTCGTTGCGCGCGGGCTTCTCTTGTTGCGGAGCACAGGCTCTAGACTGCAGGCTCAGTAGTTGTGGCTCACAGGATTAGTTGCTCCACGGCATGTGGAATCTTCACGGACCAGGGCTCGAACCCGTGTTCCCTGCATTGGCAGTCGGATTCTTAACCACTGTGCCACCAGGGAAGCCCCCAGATAAGTTATTTTAAAATAAAATATACAATGTTACACACACACATATGAATACAAAATGTATATGTAATTTCAAATACTATGTATGCTATATGCATATGAAAGTATGTATTTCTTTTTCTTCACACAAATGTGTTTCCATATCAGTACTTAAGGAGTGTCATCATTTTCAACAACTGCAAAATAGACCACAGTATGTGTAGCTGAAACCTTCTCTAAGAAACAAAACTCTACAAATAAATATTATGGATTTTCCTATTTTTTTCTCACAACCAATGCTCAGTTAATATCCCTCCATAAACTTCAGTTTGCACCTATGTAGGCTTACATGTAACTTAAGTTCTCGAAAGTGGTCTTGCTTTTTGCACATTAACTTGTGATACTGACAAATTTCTCACTGTGATTATACCATTTTACATATTCACAGCAGTGTAAGAATATCTGTTTCTGCTACCAACATTTTCCCATTTTAACGCTTAGTTCTTTTTTTCCCTCTCTCCCCCTTTAACTCGCACTTCTAATTCTAAAGCTCCACTTTCACCCAACCTGAAGAAATAATCTAAAAGACTCCTTTTCCATTTGAGTCCAAGCTTAATGAGGGATACGTACCTATAATACCTATAATTTTAGCCTTATCTGTCTTACAAATAGGGCAAAAGTTTAATATTAGTTTGTAGGCTCAGCAAAATAAAATTTCAATCACAAACATACAGGCTGACAACATGATCTAGCGTTCCTATTTGAAGGTTACTTGAGCTTTATAAAATCTTTCTCAGTGTAGGTACTGAAAACTCACGGAACAGCAGTAAAAATGAGTAGGCAGGTGTTTTTTCAGCTAGCGGTGATGGAGAGAGTCCTGCCCTAGGGTTCTGAAGATATCCTAACACACACCTAGATTCTAGACAGATGAGATTGACAGCAGTCTGAGTCGAGTATCCTCAAATCCTACAGGAGAAGGACACAACATGTCACAGGGTGGTGTCACTTGGGAGCAGGATTTCTACTAACAAGAGGATGAGGTGCCCCCTGGTTGCTGTGCAAGGATGTGATTGGCTTCTTTGATTAATTTGTGGCTGACAGGGACATGATTTGGCTGATACGGGAACTAACAGCGTGGTTAGTTTTCTTCCCACTGCTTGGTGGGCATGTCTGGTGAGAAGAGGGGAACTCATGGTTAGGCCTACGGGCCCTGAGAGGTTCAAAGATATTAAGACAGCACATGAAATTTTAGGCCTTGCAATACAAGAGAAGGAGGGAAGCACGTGAAATGTTTGCTCTCTTGTGATTTCATAACAAAAATTAATAAAATTATCTAAGAAATTTTGGAAAACAACATAAAGGAGAATCAAATGCATAATACAGTTCTTGTATAAAAACCTGTGTGAACATTTCAAAATGTTTCTTACAAGGATTTTTTTGATGTACATTTAAATGCACTGCTACTTAGTATATAATATCTCCTGCTTTTGGCACTAAGTATCATGATAAAACAATTTCTACAATATATTTTTTTAATTTTTATTTTATAATGGAGTATAGTTGATTTACAATCCACAATATATTAAGAAATAAAACCTTATACAACTTAATAGAAAGGCAAACAAACAACCCAATTAAAAAATAGGGAGAGGCTCTGAATAGACATTTTTCCAAAGAAGACATACAAATGGCCAACAGGTACAGGAAAAGGTGCTCAACATCACTAATCATCAGGGAAATGCAAATCAAAACTACAATAAAAATATCACCTCACACCTGTAAGAATGTCTATTACCAAAAAGACAAGAAATAAGTGTGGGAAAGAATGTGGAGAAAAGGGAACCCTTATGTACTGCTGGAGGGAATGTAAATTAGTGCAGCTATTATGGAAAACAGTATGGAGATTCCTCAAAAAAATTAGAACTACCATATAACCCAGCAGTTCCACTTCTTGGTATTTAACCAAAGGAAACAAAATCACTATCTTGAAAATATATCTGCACTCCAATGTTCAATGCAGCATTATTTACAATAGCCAAGACATGGAAACAACAAGAGTTCATCAAGAGATGAATGGATTTTTAAAAAATGTGGCATATATACAATTATTATTCAATCATAAAAAGAAGGAAATCCTGCAATTTGTGACAACATGGGTGGATCTTGAGGGCATTGTACTAAGTGAAGTTAGACAAAGACAAATACCAATACTGTATGACCTCATTTATATGTGAAATCTAAAAAAAAAAAAAATCAGAAACAAAAAAACGAAACCAAAGCCATAGATACAGAGAACAGATTGATGGTTGCCGGAGGCAGCGGGGGAAATGGGTGAAGGTGGCCAAAAGCTACAGACTTCCAATTATAAAATAAGTCACGGGGATGTAACATACAGAATGGTGATTATAGTTAATAATACTGTATTACATACTTGAAAGTTGCTAAGAGAGATCTTTTTTTTTTAACCAGTCATCTTTTATTGGGTGTTAGCTATCCATTAGGTTATGAAAGGATTCAGGGGTGCCCCGCAAAGGTCATGGTCAGGAATGCAGAGTGCGCCCTCTTCAGTGGTACTCGCTTGGCCGATCATGTTCTGAAGTTAGAAGGGCAAAATGGTAAGTTTCTTCAAAGGTATGGTGAAAGCACAGGATGCCGGGGAAGGCAACAGGCTAAGATCACATGAAGCCATCCTGAAAATTCCTTTCAGGAGATGATCCAGAACCCGCTTGAGGAATTAGGAGCTGATCTGCCACCTGGCCAGCTTCTTCCTTCCCTGAAGGAACACCCAACTCAGAAAAACAGCACCCAAGAGCCCATCTTTCATTGCTCTGGATGCAACAGACTAGCAAGGGGCTGAATGCTGTCAGAAAGGGCCCATGAAGCCCAGCCAGTGGCCACCACTGAAACTGTTCCCAGCATCTCCCGCCGGACAAACTCCCCTCAGGTCTCAGAACCAGGAATAGCCAGGCTTTTCCAGAGCACTACACAGACATCGGACTGTAGCACTGACCTATTTCCCTCTTCACACTGGCTGCTAGGAAGATAAAGCCAAGTTTTCCACCAACCTTTGGTAGAGCCTACAGTATCTTATAGAATGCTTCCTAAGTATTACCTTTATCCCAGCTTCATCTTATTTTTCCTATCTTTGTCTTTGCCACAATTTTCTCACTTAAAGTATGCTGTATTCTGATAAGTCCTTCCAATTCTTCAGTTGTCAGGAGAATGAAGGACTTGTCAATTTGACAGGGAACCAATACCACCCTGTCAAGGGAAACCCCACCAAAGACAAAGCAACCCAAGAGACTCACTAAATTCCTTGTAAGAATGTCAGTAGTTGAAAAGCACATAAGCTGCCGGCACCATAGAAGGCCCAGCAACGCTCCCTTTCTTCATGTTGAAGTACTTGTTGTAATACCAGTAATAACCTGCAAACAGGAAAGGAAGTCACTTCTCTGAGGGCACACTCTACACCTTCTAATATGAGAGGGCAAAGCTGAGGAAAGGCCTCAGGGAAGGAGGAAACAGTACGCAAAAGAGAGCCACAGGGTGACCAAAATTATAAAGAAAAACACAGAAGGAGGGGGGGCCCTGAGGAGGCTGGCGACCACGCAGGCCCCTAAAGGATGATGACGTGGCTTCCACAGGACTGATCTGACTAGTCCTGCACTTTAAAATGCACAGAGCTGAGGGATAGACCATTTCAAATATTCGTCTCAGTTTTGTCTGGCAGGGAGACAGAATGATGTCTCCTTATGTTTCAAACTCATTTTCCCCAAGTCTTATGACATTTCTTTAAGATGGATGGAGGCAGTGGTACTGATTCTAAGCAACAGAAAACATTCCTTGTCTGAAATACCTCAGAGCCAGCCTTTGATAGGACCCATCAAACATGGAAATTCAAGAGCTAACAATCTCACCCTGTCCTTCTCTACATAACTTACTGATCTGAGAAGGCTTTTACTGGCCAGATTAATTCAGAGCAAAAAGAGACATGAAATACCCAGAGATTTGCTTTTATTTACACATGCCCATAAGGCTCTGGCCTCTTTGAATGCTCCAGCAATGCCTTTAGGGATGAAATCCTGCATTAGTATCCAGCTTGGCAGCTCCCTTAATTTGACATCCAGGAGCTTCTTCAGTGGTACAACTGATGCCACCTTGGAGTCCTGGCTGTCTGCTCCTAAGAGAGATCTTAAAAGTTCTCATCACAAGAAAAAAATTGTAACTATGAACGATGACCCATGTTAACTAGACTTATAGTGTTGATTGTTTCACAACGTACGCAAGAATCATTATGCTGTACACTTGGAACGAATATAGTGTTACATGTTAATTCTATCAGTTATAAAAAAAGAAAAAGAAAACAAATGGATTAAAAAATGGGCAAAACACCTGGAAACATTACCAAAGATATACAGATGCCAAATAAGCATATGTTAAGGTATTCACCATCATATGTCATTAGGGAAGTACAAATTAAAACATGGAAATACCACCACACACTTATTAGAATGGTCAAATTCCAAAATACTGACAACACCAAAAACTGGTGAGGAGGTGGATTACCAGGAACTGTCATCCACTGCTAATGGGAATGGAAAATGCTACAACTACTTTGGAAGAGATTTTGAAGTTTCTTACAAAACTAAACATACTCTTTGCATACAGTCCAGCAATTGCACTCCTTGGTACTTACCCAAAGTAGTTGAAAACTATGTCAACACAAAAACCTGCACACAAATGATTATACCAGCTTTAATCATAATTGCTCAAACTTGGATGCAACCAAGATGTCCTTCAGTAGGTGAATGGATAAATACATTGTGAAACATCCAGATAATGGAATATTATTATTCAGCACTAAGTAGAAATTATCTATCACACCATAAAAAGACATGGAGGAACCTTAAAGGCATATTGCTAAGTCAAAGAATCCAAGTTTTAAAAGCCATATACTGCTATGATTCCAACTATGAGATATTCTGGAAAAGGACACAATAAAAAGACTAGTGGTTGCCAAAGGAGGAGACAGATGAATAGGGAAAGCACAAAGGATTTTTTAAAAAATAAATTTATTTATTTTTGTCTGCTTTGGGTCTTCGTTGCTATGCACGGGCTTTCTCTAGTTGCGGCAAGCAGGGGCTACTCTTCGTTGTGGTGCGCAGGCTTCTTATTGTGGTGGCTTCTCTTGTTGCAGTGTGTGGGCTCTAGGCATGTGGGCTTCAGTAGTTGTGGCTCACAGACACTAGAGCACAGGCTCAGTAGTTATGGCACACCAGCTTATTTGCTCTGCAGCATGTGGGATCTTCCTGGACCAGGGATTGAACCCGTGTCCCCTGCATTGGCAGGCGTATTCTTAACCAATGCACCACCAAGGAAGTCCCAACACAAAGGATTTAGAAGGCAGTGACTATCCTCTGTATATTGTATTTGTGTGTGTATATACACACACACACACACGTTAAACTTTGGTATTATAATGTATGTATGTATAATGTATGTATATCGTTATGCATTTATTCAAATCCATAGAATGTGCAACACCAAGAGTGATCCCTAAGATAAGCTATGGACGTTAGGTGGTTATGATGTGTTCATCCTTGGTAAAAAATGTACCGCTCTGGTGAATGATGTTGATAATGTGTGAAGCCATGCATGTGTGGGGGCAGTGACTCTATAGGAAATCTCCGTACCTCCCTCTCAAATTTGTTCTAAAACTTAAACTGCTTTTAAGAAATAAAATTATGCAAAATAAAAAAAGATTAATAATGAATGTGGTTCCCATTTTTGGAACTTACCAAAAAAACAGTGCTGTGAACATTCTCGTGTATGTATCCTGGTTACTATCTTCAGCTTCACTAGATGTTGCTCTATTTCCCCCAAAGTAAATAAACTATTCACAGTCCCAAAATATATCATAATTCACAAAACATCACTTTCTTTTGACAGTTAATACTGTCAAATTTTAAAATTAGCCTCTGGTGTGTGTGGTGATGATTGAGGTATTAATTTGCCCAGGTTCTCCTTTTGTTTTTATTCCCTAAGTATGCCCCATGTCAGGATTTGTGAATGTGGAAGGGTAGTAGGTTGCCTCTCAATTCCAACAACTTACTCTACTCATAGTACTTGAGGCCACTGATTTGGTCAGGGCTTGGAACCACTTCTCAAGACCTCACAACCTAACCCTCTTACTTCCATTTGAGATATGCTCTTTCCTCAATATGACTGAACAACCTCATCTTCTTGTGAGAGAGCACAAAGTCCTCACTCTGCCTAACCATGCGTCAGGTATTTCTGACTTATCGTTGTGACTCCATGCTCATTACATTTGAAAACTGAAAGGAAGAGTTCAGATTTTGTTTTCTTGTTTAACCTGACTAAAGTGTAATGAATACCTCCTGGACTGTTGCTAGGTGCAGGAGTTTCTTCATTAATGGGAAGAACTGAAGGGAAACTTCATTGATAATTTATCCTTTTACTGTCATCACACATATGGAATTCACTAAAGATGCTAATGAGGAGACTGCATGACTTATTAAAAAGTATAGAGAATGTAGGCAATGTCTCAGCTGAGGAGAAAGAAGCTACAGAAAGTAATTATGAAAAACAATGAGGGACTTCCCTGGTGGCGCAGTGGTTAAGAATCCGCCCGCCAATGCAGGGGACATGGGTTCGAGCCCTGGTCCGGGAAGATCCCACATGCCGCAGAGCAACTAAGCCCGTGCGCCACAACTACTGAGCCTGCGCTCTAGAGCCTGCAAGCCACAACTACAGAACCTGTGTGCCACAATTACAGAAGCCCACGTGCCTAGAGCCTGTGCTCCACAACAAGAGAAGCCACCACAGTGAGAAGCCCACACATTGCAATGAAGAGTAGCCCCCGCTCACTAAAACTAGAGAAAGCCTGCGCAGCAACAAAGACCCAATGCAGCCAAGAATAAATAAATAAATTTATAAAATGCTAAAAAAAAATAGAACATGAAAATTCATCTATTGATCCAGGAGCATGAAGTGAGTTGAGGAAAAAGAAGTCATCAACATTTTACAAGTTACTCATTATGGAGAGCAGGATGAACCTAAATGGTTAATTTTGACACTGATATATACCTTGATAATTTGTATTTCTAGTGTTTTAAATAGTGAACTTATCCTCATTCCCTATTCTTAGACTATTCACCATTATCTTATTGAATGAAAAATATTAAAATTATCTGTGTGTTCATTTTAATTGTTAAAAATAAATATCAAATTTTGTCTAACATTTATGTTAAGTCAAATCACAATTTTTATTTTATTTATTTTTTATTGGAGTATAGTTGCTTTACATTATTGTGTTAGCTTATACTGTACAGCAAAGTAAATCAGCTATACATACATCCCCTCTTTTTTGGATTTCCTTCTCATTTAGGTCACCACAGAGGATTGAGTAGAGTTCCCTGTGCTATACAGTAGGTTCTCATTAGGTATCTATTTTATACATAATATCAATAGTGTATATATGTTGATTTCAATCTCCCAGTTCATCCCACCCCCACCCCCTGTTTCCCCATTGGTATCCATACATTTGTTCTCTACATCTGTGTCTCTATTTCTGCTTTGTAAATAAGATCGTCTATAACAATTATTTCAGATTCCACATATATGTGTTAATATGCTATATCAAATCACAATTTTTTTTTTTTTTTTTTTTTTTTTTTGCGGTAAGTGGGCCTCTCGCTGTTGTGGCCTCTCCCGTTGCGGAGCACAGGCTCCAGACATGCAGGCCCAGTGGCCATGGCTCACGGGCCCAGCCGCTCCGCGGCATGTGGGATCCTCCCAGACCGGGTCACGAACCCTCGTCCCCTGCATCGGCAGGCAGACTCTCAATCACTGTGCCACCAGGGAAGCCCTAAAGCGTTTCTTACAACTATGAGTAGTTTGATGCCTGGTGAGTCTTCCACACAGACCAGAGGTCTTCCCACATTCCTTACATTCATAAGATTTCTCACCACTATGAACTCCATAATGTATAGTAAGTTGATAGCTGTAACTAAAAGCTTTCCAAAGCTCCTGACACACAAAAGTTTTTTCACCAGTATGAATTCTCTTATATATAACAAGGTATGAGGCAGTGTGAAAGGCTTTCCCACATTCCTTACATTCATAAGGTTTCTCACAAGTATGAATCCTCTGAGGTACTTTAAGGGTTGAACTGGCACTAAAGGACTTCCCACACTTGTTACATTTATAGGGCTTCTCACCAGTATGAACACTATTATGTCAAATAAGTCCTTCACATCTTCTAAAGACCTTTCCACATTTCTTATGGTCATAGGGTTTCTCACCAGTATGAATCCTCTTATGTATTTTAAGGGTTGAACTTGCACTAAAGAACTTCCCACACGTGTTACATTCATACGGTTTCTCATCAGTACAAATACTAATGCCGAGTAAGTCCATATACACTAAAGGTCTTCCCACATTCCTTACATTCATAGGGTTGTCTCACCAGTATGAATTCTCAGGTGTGCTTTAAGGCTTGAAATGTACTTAAGATTTCCCACGTTTGTCACATTCAAAAGGTTTCGCACCACTATGAATTCTATGATGTAATCTAAGAATTGGAGCATCACTAAAGGCCTTACCACATTCCTTACATACACAGGATTTCTCACCAATATGAACTCTTCCATGTTGAGCAAGGTTTGAGGCACAACTAAAGGCCTTCCCACATTCTTCATCTTCATAGGGCTTCTCACCACTATGAATTATCTGATACAGAAAAAGAGATGAATATTTTTCATATATAAACGTTCTTCTATGGCTGATTATTATATAACTTGAATCCAAATCTAAACTAAATGAGAAAAAAAGTATTACCATTCCATGGCAAGAAAAAGGAAATGTTCTATAGTACAATTAATAGAAATTTCAAAATCTTCCCCAGTAGAGATGGGTCAGAGAACAGTTATAAAATTTGAAATACTGAAAGGAGAGCTCAAAAAAACATTTTATGGAGTGAAGTGCTGTTAAGTATTTAACAACCAGCTCTACACACACAGAGAGACACCCCTGTTTTTTAGTGCTTACCAGTGTTCACAGTGTAAATACTCCTACCATGGTGATTCTATAATTACAATGCCACTAAAAATTACAAATGTCTCCCCCACTGTGGTTCACTCCCTCTTATGCACAGCCATGTGTTCTTTTCAAATGAGATACTGAGTTTTTATTTACTTAACTCCCCTTGAGAGTTCACATCAAATACAAAGGTTGAAATCTTTTTTCAAAGTTAATGATGGTCTTCCCTGGTGGTGTAGTGGTTAAGAATCCTCCTGCCAATGCAGCGGACACGGGTTCGAGCCCTGGTTTGGGAAGATCCCAAATGCCGTGGAGCAACTAAGCCCGTGTGCCACAACTACTGAGCCTGCGCTCTAGAGCCCGCCAGCCACAACTACTGAAGCCCACGTGCCTAGACCCTGTGCTCTGCAACAAGAGAAGCCACCGCAATGAGAAGCCTGCACACTGCAACGAAGAGTAGCCCCCCTCACCACAACTAGAGAAAGCTCACACACAGCAACAAAGACCCAAAGCAGTCAAAAATTTAAAAAATAATAAAATTAAAGGAAAAAAAAGAGAAGCTATTAAAAAAAAAAGAAACACGCTGTGGGAAGGCCTTTGTAAGGGTTAATTTCTTATTGAAGCATGGAAAAATATTTCCTGGTTAGAAATGATCACAAGAAGCACAAGAAGGCCTTTAAACTTAGTTCAAACCTTAATGCACATAAAAGAATTCATGATGATATAAAACCTTGTGAATATAGGAAATGTGAAAAGAAATACAGAATGCATGAAAAACCTACCCAACACAGAAATTCATAGTGGTGTGAAAATCTAAACATGAGGAATGTAGGAAAGCATTACATATGCCTCTCGACCTGTTTGACATAGGTGGATTCATATTGGTGGAAGACCCTATAAATTTAAGAAATGTGGAAAGGCTTTTATAAGTGACTGTCAAGTTCCTGAATATGAGAATATTCATACTGATCTGAAATACTTTGAACGTTGGAAGATTTTTGCATTTACTTCAACCCTTATTATACAAAAGAGAATTAAAATTATGTAAAATTCCAGAAATGTAAGGAATGTGGAAAGGTGCTTAGAGTACATGGGAGCCTTAACATCAAAAAGTTATACTGGTGGGAAACCCTATGAATGAAAGGAATGAAGGAAGGCCTTTCATCATGTCTCACATCTTGTTCAACATGAGAAATTCATATTAGTGATAAAACCTATAGGTGAAAGAAATGTGGGTTGGCCATTAGAGATGGTTCAGCCCTTAAAGCACATCGAGTTATTCATATTGGTCTGAATTGATTAGAATATAAGGAATATAGGAATTCCTTTAGGCATAGCCAATCTCTGCTTAGCATCAGATAATTCCTACTACTGGGAAATTTCTGATTATGAATTATATTGATAGGCCTTCAGCAAATATTCCAACTCTTAGCAAATACTCCAAATTTTCTCATATCAAAGAATTGATAATATAATCTACTCAACATAAAAGAGCTTCCAATTGTCACTCATGTATTAATCGAATATCAGACAATTTGAAATAGAGATAAATTCACAAAAGATAGGGATTCTTGCTTGTTTATGCCTGCAACATTCACACCATGAGATCTGTCGGATATTTTAATTTAATTAACACGTTCTGTAATATCTACTCCTGAGCAACACCGGTAACATTTATTATCTCTCATCATTTTTACAGGTCAGAATTTTGGGAATAGGTGGCTGGGCAATTATGGCTTGGGGTTTCCCATGAGGCTGCAGTTTTCTGAAGGCTTGAGTGCAGCTGGATCATCCTCTTTATGAGCCTAATAAGTTGATACTGTTGGAGTCCATTGTATGGAGAAAGGGGAGTGGCTTGGAATCTGGCGCCTGGTGAGGCGGCGAGCGGCATGAAGATCCCCATGTCCCCGCTCAAACTGACGGTCACGTTGCCGGGAAAACCACTGACCCGGAGAGAGCGCGGTAACCTCCTCTAGACTTGGGCAGAGGCCGCCCGTGCCCTGCCACCACACTGGGCGGGTTCTCTGCCTCTTACATTGCTTTGCAGGAAACTGTGGAAAGCCCCTTCTTTCCGCCATTCTTCCACACTAGGCCCCCAACCTCTCCCCGCCTCCTTCTCCCCTCCCATCCAGTCCCCTCTCTTCTCCTCCCTTCCCCTTGCCGCCCCTCGGCAAGGCTTTCCTCCACTCTGCGAGGCCCCAACAATCGGTCCGTATATTCCTCCAGCCTTCCATTGAGCCGTGGATCCGTCCATCCTTTCTTCCGTCTATCGATCTGCTAGACCACTGGAAGACTTAGGCCCCAGGCCCTTCCTAGAGCACTGGACACGGCCCGAGCCAGCCAGCCAGCCAGCCTTCTTCCTTTCTTCCTTCCTTCCCACCCTCCTTCCTTCCTTCCCTCCTTCCTTCCTTCTTTCCAGCCAGCCAGCCAGTCAGCCAGCCTTCTTCCTTTCTTCCTTCCCTCCTCCCTCCCTCCCTTCCTTCCTTCCTTCCTTCATTCCTTCCTTCCTCCCTCCCTCCCTCCCTTCCTTCCTCCCTTCCTTCCTTACCTGCTTCCATCCGCTCATTTATCCTTGCTTCCATCCATGTGCCAAAGGCACAGGGGCCGCAGGCGGCGCCTGCCCCTAGGCCGGCCAGCCGCCAGAGGGCGCGCCCTTATCACGCAGAGCCCCGCCCCCGTTTACTGAGTAACCTGGCAGTGCAACAAACGGGAAACCCGGGGCAACGAAGGCGTTTGTCTGCGCCCGCGTGGTTCGAGGGCAGACTTCCACCAGTAGAATGCTGGTTGTCAGAGCCCAGGGAGGGGAGAGAGGAGGACGGAGGGCAGCGAGGGATGTAGGGAGTGTGCGCCAGCCCTCCTGTCCTCAGGTTCTGGACATCCTAGATCTCTTGGTCTCTGCCACCGTCTCCGCCAGTGGCTGCCAAAGCTGGTGGGCAGACCAAAGCACGCCGGGTACCTCTGCGTATCCAAATGTCGATCGGCATGGGTGGGAATGGTGTCAAATGGGAAGAGGGTGTGCGATCTCATCTGGTGAGGCGGGGGCGAGGAACATCCCAGAGTCCCGGCTCGAAATGTGAACTGTGGTCGTGTCACCAGAAAATCCAGTGACCCCGAAAGTGGTACCTCCCCTAGACGTGGGCAGAGGAGGCCCATGCCCTGGTGCCACACTGGTTTGGGGTGGCGGGTGAGACGGGGGTCCCTGCCTCTGCCTCTCCCAGTGCCTTGCAGGGATGTGATGCAAGGCCCTACTCCGCACAGTTCTTCCCAACTAGCCCCCACCTTCTACGCCCCCCGGCGCCCCTCCCACTCCATCCTGCTTGGTAAGCCTGGGCTGGCCCTTGCCGGCCTTTCCTCCACTCTTGGGAGCCCCAACAATCCGTCCATCTACTCATCCGTCAGTCCTTCTTGCCTTTTGAACCATACATCCATCTGATGATGATTATCATCAAGAAACAATCCATTATAGGAAAAGAACAGAGTTATTGGAGCTAAAGTCATTTGTTTGGAGCCAAAGTGGAGCACACGATTTTCCTGGCACCTTCCTCTGTCAACAGGGGTTATAATCAATGCTTTATTTATTTATTCATTCATTCATTTACTTATTTATTTATGGCTCCGTTTGGTCTTCTTACTGCGAGGGTGTCTCTCTATTTGCATCAAGCTGGGGTACTCTTCTTTGTGGTGCAGGGGTTTCTCATTGCAGTGGCTTCTCTTGTTGTGGAGTATGGGGTCTAGGTTCGCGGGTTCAGTATTTGTGGCTTCCAGGGCTCTACAGCACAGTCTCAGTAGTTGTGTCATATGGGTTTTGTTGTTCCCCTGCATGTGAGATCTTCCCAGAGTGGGGTTCGTACCCGTTTCCCCTGCATTGGCAGGCGGATTCTTAACCATTGCACCACCAGGGAAGTCCCTCTATTTCTTTCTTAGATTGAGTATTAATTTGTTTTTCATTGACAAAATATACTCTGAGAGAGTGGTAAGATGAAATTAATAGAGATGTAAGTGGAAATTAATGAAATGGATAAGGAAAGCAGTAGCTAAAAGAACAAATGTGGTATAAGAGAAAAAATTTCTAGTCAAAAAGCAAAATCTTATTATTTAAGAAGAGTAAGAAAGGCTTCCCCACAAACAGAACAAGTGGATGCATTTATTTCCCATTTTTCCTTTAGCAAAAAAAAAAAAAAAAGATTAAAGTGAGTTCATTTAGTTGAGAAATACAAAATGTATTAACATGTGAGAACCAAAGAAAATGAGGATGACAGCAAATAGGAACTGTTGAAGAACTCTGGTATCAAAGGCCCTACACAGTTAGACATCTATTTGTGAGGCAATTTAACTGTATAAAACCTCTGAAGGCTCAGGTACGAAAGTGATGACCCTGTAGAGATATTGGATCTGAAAACAGGAGAGTGGTTGAAGATTTGTACACAACTGGTTGCTCTCCTGCTTTACTTTCTTGTCTTATGTAATCAAATACACTAAACGGGGGGTTTGATCTCTGGATGTATTGACCTGGAGAGGACGTATACCTGCACAAAGAAAGACAGTACTGAGGGATAGACAGAGTGAAAAACCATACCCCAGACTTTGGTCCTCTCAGGACCTTCCCCATCCTGGCCCCAAACACCAGTAACTTAGGAGACTGGAACTGTTCTCTGCTCTAAACTAAAAAACAGAGAACAGAGCTCTGGCAGTATCCCAATGAAAAGGCTGGCTCTGAAGTCTACCAGTTGAGAAGTTTTACCTCCTGACTGGAGGCAAGAATTGCTACACGTTTCAGGAAAGTATTCAATGTAAAAGGGAGAGAAGAATTCAAAAAATTAATTTTTTTTTTGATTTGGACATAAAAGGCAAAAATGGACAAGGAAAGTTTAAACAAGTATAATTACTCTCTGAGAGATCAGAGATTACATTGCTTCTGTAAATAAGAATAGAAAGCTATGAAGAAGGAAAAATTAGGCACAACTCATGAAAAATTCTTCTATCAAATACTAATTCCAGGAAGAGAACAAAAAACTTGAAATAGAGAAGACTGTCAAAAAGCAAAAATACAAGAAACACCCACAGAACTAGATCCTATAGACTGAAAGTGCTCACTTATACCTAGCATAAAAAATGTTTAAAAATCCACAACATAAATCATGAAATCTCAGTATATTGGGGATATAAATAGCAGTAAGTATTGGGAGGTGAACGAGAAGGAGTCATAAGATTACATACAAAGGAAGAGAAAACAATTGGCATTAGACTTGACAACATGAGCTACCAGAAAACTTTGAAGTAATGTTTCCAAATTGTGAATACTGGCAAAGTGTGAGGTAGAATAAAGACATGTTCAAGCACAAAAGACTCAAAAATTGATCTGTAACACACGCATCTTTTTTTTTTTTTTTTGGGCAGCGCGGCTTGTGGGATCTTAGTGTCCCGACCAGGGATTGAAACTCGGGCCCTCGGAAGGGCAGAGTATTAACCACTGGACCGCCAGAGAATTCCCTCTAACACGTGCATCTTAAGGAAGCTGTTGGAAAAAGAACTTGAGCAGAAATGAAAAATTAGCGAAAATTAACTTAATTCCAGGAAACAGGAATCCAATTCAGGAAGACAATGGAAGTAAGTTTCATGATAAGTGTACAGTCTTGAAATGAGAGCCACAGAATGGAAGCCTGAGAGATTCTAATTGGATATTTGAACAACTGAAAAAAAAATCAGTGGACACTTAACACATCCACTGGAACATCTCTAAAAACTAGCAACAGGTACAAAGGAAGCTAACTAAATCCTTAATAAACAAAAATGTATCTTTGAAAAAATATACTTGGTTTTGAATTTAAAATAATTTACATAATTAGTATATTGACATAACCAATAATTGAGATATAACCATATTTGAAGGTGGTCAAGGAGAAACAAGAAGGTAGAAGTTGTTTTGCTTTAAATGAAGTACTGATTGTTACACTGTACATTTTTATTGCTAAGGTGGACAAAAAAATGTTGCCTGCCGTTTCAGTAAACAGAAAATATTGCCCACCATCAAGCCATCTGCCATTGCAGCCACACCCGAAGGTGAGACCTGTGGAGAATTCAGGATGGAGGAAAACAGGATACTGGCCCTAGATAGTCAAGATGCATATCAAAGGAATCATCTCAATGAACCCAGACTCTTGCATCTTCCCATACACAGAAAAGCACTAAAATCATTAACTTGACATATCTGGTTTTTGTGATTAGCAGTAATATATATATATATATTTTTGCGGTACGCGGGCCTCTCACTGCTGTGGCCTCTCCCGTTGCGGAGCACAGGCTCTGGACGCGCAGGCTCAGCGGCCATGGCTCACGGGCCCAGCCGCTCTGCGGCATGTGGGATCTTCCCGGACCGGGGCACGAACCCGTGTCCCCTGCATTGGCAGGCGGACTCTCAACCACTGCGCCACCAGGGAAGCCCTAGCAGTAATATTTTGATGTTTGACTCCTTTTATTGTTTTTGATTTTTGTTTTCTTTCAGCAAAAAACTCTTATACCTCCTGGCTCCTCCCTTACCTCTTTGGGACAATTCCTCAGAGCTACCTGAGAGGCTGTATCCCAGGCTATCTTCCTCAGTAATGTCCTGAATAAAATTCTCAACATTTAGGTTGTACATATTTTTTTTCAGTTGACACTAAGGATATTTTTAACTACTAAAATGAGACTGATCTTTTAACTTAAAACTGTTCAAAGAGGGCTTCCCTGGTGGCGCAGTGGTTGAGAGTCCACCTGCCGATGCAGGGGACGCGGGTTCGTGCCCCGGTCCGGGAAGATCCCACATGCCGCGGAGCGGCTAGGCCCGTGAGCCATGGCCACTGAGCTTGCGCGTTCGGAGCCTGTGCTCCGCAACGGGAGAGGCCACAACAGTGAGAGGCCTGCGTACCGCAAACAAACAAAAACTGTTCAAAGAAACTTTTATTATCCAGTGAAGACATTGAATTCATCCAAGATTTCATCTAGGAGCAGGGGGAAAAATACCCCTCAACCACAGAGGAGTATTACAAGTGCAATTATGAGAGAAAATAAAGTGCCCCTCTCTTTTGTTTTATGAAGTCCTATTAATTTCAACTTTACTTTCTGATTAATTGTCCACAAAAATGATGAATAAACTATAATAGGAACAGAAAAGAATTTTATTTGAGCCAAACTGACTATATTCTTGAAGACAGCCTCTCAGATAACTTGGAGGAACTGCTCTGGAGAAACATGGTTTTCAGCACAGTTTTATATCTTGTCAGAACAAAGAACACCAAACAAGTCAGGGATACATTCCTTCAAGGTTTCAAGAAAACAAAACAAAAACAGATCAGCATGTACACAGTGAGTCAGTATGGCCTTGGCACCGAGGAAGTGAGTCTTATTGTCTTATTGTCAAAGGAGTACCAACATTGGCATCTCAGGAAGGGAAGCATTTAATATTTATCTTTAAAGCAGACATTCTTCTGATCACGGCACCTTTTTCTTTAATAACTGAAGCAGATGTACAATGTATGTTTGATAGGCCACAAACAGCCTGTTTTAGTTAGCATAAAGTTTGAGTTAAATCATGTATAAGCCAGAAGGATTTCCCCATACCTCAATGTGTGAAAATCTCTCTCATCAGTATACTCCTACAATTCTAGGTCTCAGCAATAATGATAACCTTGCCTCTTCTTTTCCAGTCTTGCCTGTGCTTGCAATTACTCATCCAACTGCCAAATCACCACATTCCTGAGGGTACGCTTAAGACACTGATCATCAAAAATCTAACACCCAGTAACACAGTGACCCTCAAACACAGTGCCCATGGAAAGCAAGAACCAGAAGTGCTGGCCTATCAAAACCATCCCAGAAATAACACACAATAGGGCTATAAGAGAAGAAAAATCTTACCTCTAGCCATCTTACGTTCTCAGCAGGGGCCCTTTAAAAAAGATTAACAGGAGAAAAACAATTTATTAATTTGTGTGCACATGTCATATGGGAAAGCCTTAACAAGAGCAATTCAAAGTATGGCTTAGAACTCCATCTCTTATAGCATCTTCAACAAAGAACATAAATTTATAGAGAAATGACAGGATAAAGAAAAGCAGTTTTCAGCTTCCAAGGGTGGCAAACTGTGGGAGGAAACTAATGGAGTAAAGTTTATTTGTAGATTCCTTTGGTGCCATCTATGGGCTAAGAATCTAGAGTTGTCTCCAGTAAAGGAGAATTTATATCCTGCTTTTAGGCAGAAATGGGGGAGGGTAGAGAGAGCTTTTCCTGCATTTGATGCTTCTAAATTGCCCTTGGCTCAAAACTGTTCTTTTTTTAAATTTTTATTTATTAATTTATTTTTATTTTTGGCTGCGTTTGGTCTTCATTGCTGCGTGTGGGCTTTCTCTAGTTGAGGTGAGCGGGGGCTACTCTTCGTTGTGGTGCGTGGGCTTCTCATTGCGGTGGCTTCTCTTGTTGCAGAGCACGGGCTCTAGGCACACGGGCTTCAGTCGTTGTGGCTCGCGGGCTCTAGAGCGCAGGCTCAGTAGTTGTGGCGCATGGGCTTAGTTGCTCTGCGGCATGTGGGATCTTCCTGGACCAGGGCTCGAACCCTTGTCTCCTGCATTGGCAGGCGGATCCTTAACCACTGCGCCACCAGGGAAGCCCTTAAAACTATTTTTATGTCAAAGAGGCATATGTTGGGGTGACACACTGTGGTTTCCTTCAGGGCACAGTCTTCACAGATACACATAATCTCAGGCACTTCACGAGGAAGCAACTGTAGGGCAGCAAACTTTGCCACGCCAAAATGTGTATCTTTGGCATGAGGATTAATTCAGGCAGATTATTTTTAAGAAACAGAAGACTTGGGAAGTTTTTCTTTTTACCTCCTCCTGAGCTGCCTAAAGAGTTTAGATAAAGGGCTGTTCCCAGAATAGAGCAGATATCTCACCAGAGATATCTGCAAAGAACAGGGGCTAAGTGTGGTGGGGAAACTCTTGGCAGGGGCTGGAGATGAGTCCACTACAAGTCCCATTGTTTCTGAGTAGCTCAGCAAACATTTGCTTACCAAATGTTTGCTTTTCCGTGTGAATTGCCTTCTTTCCCTTTGAAGTCCCAAACCACTACCCCCAACATCCTCTTTTGTCTTTAGCTGAAGGGCTTCAGCTATTTTGGCAAGTTACTTAGTTTTCCTGGATCTCTCCCAAGTATACATGTTATTAAAATTTTGTTTGATTTTATTCTGTTAACCTGTCTCATGTCAACTTAACTCTTAGACTGTAAGCAGATAGGGTAAGGGGTCCCTGGAGAAAGAGAACCAGGAATGGCTTTCTTGACATAAGAGAGGCAATTTTGGCCTAAGCCATTTTGTGATCTGAGCCTGGCCACAATACTTGCTCTTGAACAGGCTAAGTAATAAATGATCTTAAGGGAACAAAGGAATGTAGGAACAGAGAAAAGGCAGTCAAACAATAGTGTAGTGATAAAACAGAGTCCTAGTTCCTCCTCAAGGGATATGATATTGGAGAGGCAGCAGCAGTGAGCGGTGGCGTGAAGCGAGATCTTAGTTCCCTGCCCAGAAATTGAACCTGGGTAGCCTGGATGAAAACCAGGAATCCTAGCCACTAAACCAGCAAGGGCTAGAGGCTAGAAGCAAAATTTCCCTGGCTCTCACCTCCATTGAAAACTGCATTTCTCGAGGCAAAAACTGTAAAAACAGGTCCAAAGTTTATTATTAGAGACACAGCACAACAAGTGGGAGAGCACACAGAGAAAGACTTTGTTTAGTTAAGACAGAAGCAGGGCAGAGATACACACCCAGAGAGAAAGGATGTGGTCATCCTCTCCTTGTTTACCTTTGGCCAACTATATGATTTCTTTTTCCGCACCTGACCTGCCCTAGGACCCTCCCCAACATATGTGTGCAACTGTTTTCCAAGATGGATTCCAGCCCAGAGGCCTGTGGGAGGCCTTGGCACCACCTATTCTGGGGCGGTGACCGCTCCTTTTTGACCCTGAGGAGGCTTTCTGTGCATGTGCAATGTCTCTGTTGCCCCAAGGATGGGAGATCTATGACCTCTTGATCCTTTACCCAGACAGGGTTTAGCCCCTCTCTGTTCCTGCCATGACCGTTATCTTCAAGTGTCCTCAGGAGGCAAAGCCTGGCTATTTACTCTGTTTCTGTTGTTGTTTCTATTTCGAAGTACAAACAGGAGACTGGGTGTAAATATCTAACCTGGAGCCCACCTATCTCCTGTTCTCAGGAAATGCAAACAGGAGGCTAGTTCTAAGTGTCCAGTCTGAAGGCATCTTTTTCTGCCCCAAGAAATGTAAACAGGAGGTCAGTTGTAAATGCCCAGCCTGAAGCCCATCTGTCTCCTGCCTCAGATATGAATAATAACATATCTTTGAGTTCTGCAGGAATTAAGGCCCCACCACCTGAGGTGGAGGACAGAATGATGATGTTGACCAGTCAACTAAAGCTTGGACTCTGTTGACCTTTGCCCCAATTCTATGTTGAATTCTCCTCTGCTCAAGCCCCTTCATGAATATGCATGTACCCTTAACTTAAAACTTCCCCAGTTTTGCTGTTTAGGGAGACACTACATTGGGAAAGATCCCAGTATTCTCCTTACATGCTGCAAGTAAGAATTCCTTCCTTCTCCCAACCTTTGGCTTGGTTGTGTCTTGGTGGGCTCGACACCCACCAAGAGGCGAACCCAGTTTTCAGGTAATAAGACCAGACAGAACTTGGAAGCATGGAGGAAAATTTCCTCCTCCTCGACACAACCAGACACCCCTAAACCCGGCGTCACAGTCCAGCGTAAAAGCATGCAACCTTCTGTCGTCCAACACAAGTTTGTGCACCCAAAGCACAGTGAGGCCAAACCGAAACGTCGGAACAAAGAAAGGTTTATTGTAGGGACAAGCAAGTAGAACAGGTGGCTCGTGCTCAGAAACCCCAAACTCCCTAATGGTTTTCTGGGAGAAGTTTTTATAGGCAAAATTTGGGGTGAGGGCTGCATGGTGTGTGACTTTCTTCTGATCGGTTGGTGGTGAGAGAACAGGACAATGTCCCAGGACATTTGTGCTCAGCCTGAAGTTGCCATCCTCCAACTGGGAGGTGGGGGGGTGGGGGTGGGTTTAGTTCCTGCAGAAGAACTCAAAGATATATTATTATGTGTATTCCTCGAGGAAGGACTAGCACTGTTTTACTGCTGCACTTTTTTTTAAAATTTAATTTAATTTATTTTTCATCACATTGGGTCTTCGTTGCTGCGTGCGGCTTTCTCTGGTTGCGGCGAGCGGGGGCTACTCTTTGTTGTGGTGTGCACGTTTCTCATTGCGGTAGCTGCTGCTATTGTGGGGCATGGGCTCTAGGCGCGCCGGCTTCAGTAGTTGTGGCACGTGGGCTCAGTAGTTGTGGCACACGGGCTTAGCTGCTCCGTGGCATGTGGGATCTTCCTGGAGCAGGGCTCAAACCCATGTCCCCTGCATTGGCAGGCGGATTCTTAACCACTGCGCCACCAGGGAAGTCCCTGCACTATCATTTCTTGATTTGCTTCTCCTTTGTTTCTGCATTGCCTCACTTTTCTGATTAGCAACTGTTTCAATCTGCCCTTTGGTACTCTGGAAAGTTGTAGGAGGCTGAAACTGAAAGGGTTTTGCAGCCAGGAGGGCCCCACAGTGTCCTGCTTAGTTTCATTTCTCTGTGGCACCATTTCAGTCCAGCATCCAATGAGTGGCACACACTCAGTAAACAACTCCATGCATGAAAACACAACCCCATCCATGATCACACACTCAGGCGCACGGGGCACCACGCCAACGCCAGTCCCTTGGCAAATATCACAGGGACCATGCTTGGGACACTGGGATATCACAATCACTCTTAAAAGCCTAAAGATCTGGACACCCTAGACCAACTTGGAATCCTGGCCCCAACCTCTTCATACCGGCCCCCCTTACTCATCCCACCCTCCAGCCCTCAACGTGTGTCGCCGCAAGAGCATCCTCAGCCCCACGGAGAACCCCAGGTTCGAACGGGTCCACCCGTGCGCTTGCGCACGCGGGACAGAAACAGCACCTCCCAGGAGCCTGAGCGCAGGACTCTCGTGGGTGGGGGCGGAGCTCCGGGCCTGCGCCCGTTGCAGAGCCAAGAACCAAGTGAGAAAAGGCGGAATATACAGTTGCTCTGATTTTGGACTACAGTTCCAATAGGGGAGCAGGTCAGCTCGACAGCATGGGTCACTCACAAGGTCACCTTTACAGGCGGGGAGCCGGCCTATTAGGAAACCCTGCTTCTCTGCCCGCCCCGCCCCACGGGGATCTGGCCCCATCCGTCTCTCCAAGCGCTAAGTGAGGAGCCTGGGGACTTGCCCCCGCCCCCTGCGCGCCTGCGCACCCGGGACTGAGAAGGAACTCCCCGGAGTTCCAGCGCCGAAGTCTTGAGCGCTGGGCTGTCCTCCGAGGCAGGCGAGGCAGGCGAGGCAGGCTCGGAGGCGGCCGCTTCTCTTCTGAAGGAAACGAGCGCGGGACAGGCCAGGTTCTGCGGACGAGATCGAGGGCCTCAGGCCACTGTGCGTTTCCTCCGGAGTGAGGGCTTGTAGTTCTGAGACCGGGAGCCGCGGGATTAAGCTCTGGCGGCGGTAATCGGGCGCCTCCCCGGCCTATTCTGTAATGCGCGACCCGGAGGTCCTGCGCTTCACTTTCCTCGCCTCACCTACCCAGGCCCAGGCGTAGAGAAAAGGTCTGGGAAGGAAGTGGGAGGTGGAGCCTCTGGGTGAAAGTGCCCTGCAAAGACGCGGTGGGCAGCCCCGGGGGTGGGCGGTTGTGGTGTCGGAACTACAGCGGACCCAGAGCCGCGAACCCGGACAAGGGTGACCAAGGACCTTCCTCCGTCTCCCTGTTTCCATTTCCTGTATGCAGGTGGTGGGTAGCGAGGGTCAAGGGGACGTGGACGTTTGTTGACCGAGACAAGAAACGCCTGCGGTGTAATGAACCCTGTTTGCTTCCCCAGCCCGTCAGTCTCCAGAGGAGGCCTGTGAAGTGAACCGAATCGCTGCTGCAGCTCTAAAAGCCAGGTTCTTTGTGAGTTTGTGCTGCTTCTTTGTTTCCGTGAAATGCATTTGGTTTTCAGGACACGAGATTTTTTTATTTCCTTCCCTTGGAATATCCTGCTTAAAAGAATGATCTACTTATTGATTTGGGCCTGAGGATTTCTCTACCTCATTAAGGGCAGGGACCTAATTTATAGATTCTCATTCTAGTGCCCACTTAATTCAGTTCTGCAGTTAGTTAACCATGTGCTATAAATTAAGTTGCTCTGTGAGCACAGCTTTTCCAAGGATTCTAATGATGGAAATAGCCCTATTGGAAGTTAACGTTTATGTTTTCTTTTTTTTTTTTTTTGCGGTACGCGGGCCTCTCACTGTTGTGGCCTCGCCCGTTGTGGAGCACAGGCTCCGGACGCGCAGGCTCAGCGGCCATGGCTCACGGGCCCAGCCGCTCCGCGGCACGTGGGATCCTCCCGGACCGGGGCACGAACCCGTGTTCCCTGCATCGGCAGGCGGACTCTCAACCACTGCGCCACCAGGGAAGCCTATGTTTTCTTTTTGACTGTGATTTGTTGAGTAGTAGTTTAGGGCTTTAGACATCTGTAATTATTACGGAGTATGAGTGGGGATTTTTTTTTCCCAGGGGAATCCATGAGTGGAAATTTTTGGTACCAGCCTGATGTAGTTAGAGGTTTGATAGCATGAGTTTGTTTTATTTATTTTTGACAAATGAAAAATTGTATGTATTTAAGGTGTACAACATGTTTTCATATATGTACACATTGTGGAATGGAATGCTAACCACACCGACTAATTAACATATCCATTACCTCTCTTAGTTACCTTTTTTTGTGTGTGTGACACGAATACTTAAGATATACTGTCTTGACAAATGTCTAGTATATAATACATTATTATTATTATCTATAGTAACCATGCTGTGCATTATTTATCTTATAACTGAACTTATTTATCTTATAACTGAAAGTTTGTAGTTTGTTTTGGGTATGTCTTTGGATAGAGGAAGAGAGGTGTGTGTAGTGGTTGAAAATTTTGAACCTAGAGAGTTTTAATCCTGACAACCACTTAAATCTGAGTGAGTTTGGGCAGTCTTTCTGTGTTGCAGTTTCTTAATATGTAAAATCGGAATTATTATATACCTCACAGGGTTGTTTTGAAGATTACCTGAATTAATATCCGTTAAACCTCTTAGAAGATTACCTGGCACATTAGAAGAGTGCTTAATTAATATTAGCTGTTGCTGTTAGTGATGATTCTTAGTCTTTCCCTATCAACTTTGTATATTCCCAAGAATAATGAAAACGTGAAGTTAATTAGGATGAATACTTGCAAGCAGGAAAATGAATCCCGCTCAGGTGGACCAGAACAGGGATTCTTAATATGAAGTCTTTGGACTCTGTTTATGAGTTTTCAGGACAAGAAAAATCTAAGGTATATACAGAAATATTGTATATATTTGTCAATGGGTAATTTGGGGGAAGAAGTCTATCATTTCATATTATCAGAGTTGTATAAGACCCAACAAGATTGATTCTCACTGGTCTAGAATCAAAGTCTGGGATAACTGGGAATGACTTTTGGGATAATCTTAAAAAATTAGTATCTAGCAATTTGGTTAAGTAACTCACAGTCCATACATGTGATGGAATGTTATGCGATAATAAAGATTAGGTTTATAAAGTCATAAGAAAAAACCATATAATGTAATATTGGGAAGTACTTATTGTTCTGAATAAAAAATTTTAAAGAAATTGTTAAGTTACATATGTGTCCTGAACGCTAAGGTAAGGATTAACAAGATCTTTTGCAAGGATTTAATAATTGGTTATTCGTTGGCACGCAGGAGGGGTTAACTCAAATGATTGAGCAGCTGCTGTGAAATAAGCATTTTTTTCTGTCTGCTGTGCATACTGTCTCTTAATCTTTGGAAATGTCACGAACCAGCTTTGTGATCCTTCACAGAAGGATCTCTGGGTGTTAATGAACTACAACATTGAAGAACTGGTAAGAATTATTTTTTCAGTGACATTGAGTTCCCTGTTGTTACTACTTATGCAGGCCTATTTAATCAGTTTTTTTTAATGACTATAAGGTACCCACCTTCCCAAATCATTAAAAAATTATTTTTAATGGGAATAGCTTTTTTTTTTTTTTTTTTTTTTTTCCGGTTCGCGGGGCTCTCACTGTTGTGGCCTCTCCCGTTGCGGAGCACAGGCTCCGGACGCGCAGGCTCAGCGGCCATGGCTCACGGGCCCATCCTCTCCGCGGCATGCGGGATCTTCCTGAACCGGGGCACGAACCCGCGTCCCCTGCATCGGCAGGCGGACTCTCAACCACTGCGCCACCAGGGAAGCCCCATATATTTTTTAAACTGATTTTTTTTCATTTGTTTCTTGGATATTTTCCATTCCTTAACAGTTTTCTAAAACTTAGCATTTAATGATTACTTTATTCTATTTTGTGGATGTTTTATAAATTATTTAAGAAATCAGTTGTTGGGAAGTGATGTTCAAAACTGCCTAAGCAATTCCTTAAACAGCCTTTCTTAGGTCCTATTACTTAATCAGCTTTTCACTTCAAGGTCACTTGGGATTTCAGAGGTAGGAACATTTAGGAACATGGCATTGACTTTTGCCAAGTTGGGGTTCAGGTGATAACTCTGAAGTATTTGGCTGAATTTCTGAAAGAGTCTTAGAATATGAAATGGACAGTTCTGCTATTTTATGCCAGAAGCTTCATCCTCCTGATCCTTCATTTGAGTGAGAGTTTGAGAAATGAATTAATGATAATCTTACAAAAAACAAAATTATTTTAACCTCAGAGAAGACTTGGGAAAGGAAGGCGAAATAATCTAATTATACTGTATAGCTCAGTTGGAAATGGTATTTACATAGTCATAATAATGGAAATTGAATATCCATTTACCCTGTAATAGAACAAAACCATATTGGAAGGATAGGGAGATGGAGCTACGCATACGTGCAGTGGGAGATGGGTGGATAAAAGACAGCCAGAACTGTGCTTTCCATAGTAGGAAGTCAGTAGATAATGGTTAAAACTGAAAATTCAGAGGTAGCAATATTAGCATGTTATTTGAATATATGGTGTTTAAGTAACAAAAAAAAAAGCTAAAAGAGGTGAAAATTGTTGCCTCTTGATTTGGAAGATGGGAGAAAGAGTAGCAGGGATGGAATTGTTGGGGCTTTTTGTGATATTCCTTGTAGGGTTGTTTTAAATTTATGGCCAGGTACAAGTGATACAAATTTAAAATTTTTTGATTAAAAAATTAAGAGACTCCAGAGGAGAACAAAATAAAGATCACCTGGGATACCATCCAGTAGAGGTAACATGATAAAATTTTATTCCAAGTCCATCCACAGACTTTCATGCACATGCATAATATATACATGTATGCATATGTATGTAGTTTTCTTGCCAAAAATAGAATCACACACAATACTATTTTCTAAACTATCTTCTTCTCCCAACGATATGTAGTGACCATCTTTCCATGACATCAAATAAGAATTTTACCTTTGTATTTTTAGTGGGTGTTTAGTTTTCTGTTGTGTGAATGCATGATAATTTATTTAACCTTGTTGAAGGATATTTAGGTTCTTTCTGGCTTTTTTGGTCCCATTATAACCATTTTCCACATATCATTTCATTCTTTTTACTGCATACCACAAGTGTCCATTTCTCCACAGCCTTAGTGATACTCTGAAGTATTATCAGTTTTTAAAATCTGCTAATCAAATTCCTTTAAATTCAACTCCTTAGTTACTAGTCAGTTTTAACTAGTGGGTTATTTCTACTTTCTAGAGAATTATCTGTACTCACTTTTACAAATTCACTTTTCCCCAGCCTGGATACCAAGAGAACTGGGTTGGTAAATGAGATCATGTAGGCAGTATTGATGATTCTTAATAGGAAAATGGTGAACAGTGAGCTCTGAGGATTCTGGGAAAGATAGTTCAGCCTTGAGGATGGGATCCCAGTGTGCAAGTAGTCTTGCCATTATAAAAACTGCTAGGCATGATCTGTGCAAGTGATTCTCAAATTGTGGCATTTGGACCAGCAGCATCGGTATCAACTTAGGAATTTTTTCGAAAGGCAAATTCTCAAGCCCAACCCCAGACCTAGTAAATGCCAACCTTGAGGAGTGGGGGCCTGCAAACTGTATTTTAATAAGCCTTTCAGATGATCTGATGCATACAAAGTTTGATTACCAAACCTGCCCATTATGATCACTTGGGGAAGGTTTAAAAATTCTGATTCCCGGGTCACACTCCCTGCTAATTAAATCAGAATGTTTGGGGGATGGGAGTTAGGCATCAGTATACTTTAAAGATCTGCTGGTGATTCCAGTGTGTGGCAAAGTTTGGGAAATTCTTGTCTGTACTGTTTTCTGCCTTCAGGGTTAGGGAGGCAAGTCAGATTCCTGACTCTCAGAAGGAAGTTCTGGTTTAGATGATGTAGCCACTTCTCAGCTGGGGAAGGTGGGAACGAGGGGAGGTGGCTCTGCTCAGGACAGGTCTGGACAGCCTATGCTCAGGTCCAGATGGGCCTCGCTGGGGTGGGGAAGTAACTGGAATCTCTCCTGCTAAAATGGCTGGATATGTCCTACCATGCAGGGGCGTCTGCTCTATGTCTATCCTTGTGCAACGATTTTCCTGTCATTTTGGGGAGGGCATGTATTTGTCTAGATTACCTCTTACCTTTCATCACTTGTTTGTGTGTTGGGAGGGGCGGGTAGAGGGGTGTTGCATGTAGGAATGGAAAAGTGGTGTGAGTTTTTAAAATTTGGGAGCTGTGAGGCAATTTTGTTCTTATGGCTTCATATTCTTCCCCCAGCTCTTAGCTTCTGTGGACTCTGCTTCTCCAGCAAATGACCCTTGAGAAAAACTAACCAGTTTCTTGCAAATCTGAAATCATGGCTCATGTAAGTTGATATTTCTCTCTTTTTGAAATGCTGTAATTGTTTTCAGGTTATGTAAGCATTTTCATTAATTATCCCAAAACTTCCTAACAGAGCCCCATCCAACAGCTTTTCCCTAGTTGCTCCCACTCTAGTGAAGGATGGAGCCAGACAGCCTGGCCCCTCCTGTGTGCCCCTCTCTGTGTGAATTGACCAAATTACTCAGGGTCTCCTGTGTGTTCATTCTTTGTCTAGAGCAGAGATAAAGCAGAAATGAAGTCCCTAGAGGGAGACAACTGATAGGAGACTCTCAGGACTGGAGAACACTTTAGAGCAGCACTGTCCAATATTAAAAATACAAAATTCGTGCCTTATTAGCACAGTAGGCCTCATGGCAGTCTCATAATAAGTAGAGAATAATATGCAAGGCACATATGTAATCTTTTGTGTCACGTTTTATTTATTATTAAAAAAATTTTTTTAATTAATTTTATTTTATTTGGCTGCCTTGGGTCTTCGTTGCTGCGCGTGGGCCTTTCTCTAGTGTTTTGGCGAGCAGGGACTACTCTTTCTTGTGGTGCGCAGGCTCTCATTGCGGTGGCTTCTCTTGTTGCAGAGCACAGGCTCTAGACGCGTGGGCTTCAGTAGTTGCTGCACATGGGCTCAGTAGTTGTGGCTCAAGGGTTCTAGAGTGCAGGCTCAGTAGTTGTGGCACATGGGCTTAGTTGCTCCGCGGCATGTAGGATCTTCCCAGACCAGGGCTGCAACCAGTGTCCCTTGCATTGGCAGGCAGATTCTTAACCAGTGTGCCACTAGGGAAGTCTCTAGTGTCATATTTTAAAAAGAAACGTGCAGTTAATTTTAATGCTTTATTTAACCCAATATAGCAAGATACTATCATTTCAAAATGTAATCAGTATAAAAATTATTGAGGTATTTTACATTCTTTTTTTTCTCTAAAGTCTTCAATATCTGGTGTATATTTTATAGTTACAGCACATCTAAATTTGTACTAGCTACAGTTCAAGTGCTCAGTAACCATGTGTCTAAGGTAGCATATTGGACATTGTAGCTTTAGAAATTTTGTGTAACCTAAATTGTAAATATAATTTAATATGTTTAAGAGTATAGAAATAATCTAAATAGAGTCATTATTAAGTCCAACATATCTATTAAATGGAGTATTTTATAATAAGTTTAAAATATTCAATAAAAGATTTGTTATAGGGCTTCCCTGGTGGCGCAGTGGTTGAGAGTCCACCTGCCGATGCAGGGGACACGGGTTCATGCCCCGGTCCAGGAAGATCCCACATGCCCTGGAGCGGCTAGGCCCGTGAGCCATGGCCGCTGAGCCTGTGCATCTGGAGCCTGTGCTCCGCAACGGGAGAGGCCACAGCAGTGAGAGGCCCACGTACGGAAAAAAAAAAAAAAAAAAAAAGATTTGTTATATTAAGGGAAAGTGCTAATGATACATATAGTGATGAAATTGGGTCTGGAAGAAATTCTTTAATTTTGTGCAAACTCTACTTTTTAAAAATAGAGATTTTATGGTTCATCTGGGGGGAAAAATTCCATTGATTATTTTTTTCTAACCCTTAAAGGGAAAGCGATTAGAGTAAATCACATTTCTGTTTTTGGCCGCACCTTGCAGCATGTGGGATCTTACCTCCCCAACCAGGTTTTGAACCCATGCCCCCTGCAGTGGGAGTGTGGAGTCTTAACCACTGGACCGCCAGGGAAGTCCCTATAGTAAATCATATTTATTTTTTTTAGGCCCGTTGCTAGCAGTATTTTTATGGACACTTTCAATTAATTGTGAAATTCTTTTCTTTTTTATTTACAATATTGTGTTAGTTTAAGGTGTACAGCAAAGTGATTCAATTATTTTTTTTCAGGTTATATTCTATTATAGGTTATTACAAGATAATGAATATAATTCTCTGTGATATACAGTAAATCCTGTTGCTTATCTATTTTATGTATATAGAGTAGTTTGTACCTGTTAATACTCCTAATTTGTCTCTCCCTCCCTCCCCCCCCCCTTTGGTAACCATAAGTTTGTTTCTGTTTTGTATGTAATTCATTTGTATTATTTTTTTAGATTACACATATTAGTGATATCATATAGTATTTGTCTTTTTCTGATTTACTTCACTTAGTGTGATATTCTCTAGATTCATTCATGTTGCTGCAAATGACAAAATTTCAGTCATTTTTATGGCTAGCATTCAGTTGTACATCTTAAGCCAGTCTTCTGTTGATCAGCACTTGAGTTGTTTTCCATGTTTCAGCTATTGTAAATAGTGCTGCTATGAACATTGGGGTTCATGTATCTTTTCAAATTTTTGTATTTTCGAGTTTTTGTTTTCTCCAGATATATACCCGGGAGTGGGATTGCTAGATCATATGGTAGCTCTATTTTTAGTTTTTTAAGGAACCTCCATTCTGTTCTCCATAGTGGCTGCACCAATTTACATTCCCACCAACAGTGTAGGAGGGTTCCCTTTTCTCCACACTCTCTCTAGCATTTATTATTTGTAGACTTTTGGATGATAATCATTCTGACTGGTGTGAGGTGATACCTCATTGTGGTTTTGGTTTGCATTTCTCTAATAATTGGTGATGTTGAGCATCTTTTCATGTGCCTGTTAGCCATCTGGATGTCTTCTTTGGAGAAACGTCTAGCTAGGTCTTCTGCCCATTTTTGATTTGGTTGTTTGTTTTTTTGGTACTGAGTTGTATGAGCTGTTTGTATTTTTTGTATATCAACCCCTTGTCGGTCACTTCGTTTGCCAATATTTTCTCCCATTTGGTAGGCTGTCTTTTTGTTTTGTTTCCTTTTGTGCCCATCAACAGAAGATTGATGGTTTCCTTTACTGTGCAAAAGCTTTTAAGTTTGATTAGGTCCCATTTGTTTGTTTTTGCTTTTATTTCTTTTGCTGTTGGAGACTGATCTAAGAAAATATTGCTACAATTTAGTGAAACTCTGATTAATTACCTGAACGTATCTGGAAATAAGTAAAATTAGGTATCCCACAGTTATATAGGAAGTTTCGTCTGTAGCAGTAGTAGGCAAACTACAGCTTGTGAGCCAGATTCAACTCATGGCCTGTTTTTGTACAATCTATGAGTTAATTACTTTTTGAAAGAATTGTTTTAAAAAAGTAGGGAAAGGAGAAGGATATACAAATAGTGACAATATGTGGCATGTGGCCCTATACAGAAATAAATAATTTTACAAATAAAACATGGGTTTGTCATTTCAGGATTTGGTGATGTTCAGAGATGTAACTGTAGACTTTTCTCAGGAAGAGTGGGAATGTCTGAACTCAAATCAGAGGAATTTGTACAGAGATGTGATATTAGAGAACTATAGCAACCTGGTGTCACTGGGTAAGTTTATCTGTGTCAAGTAATGTAGAAATTCACATGACTGAATTTCAGGGCTATCCTTCTAAAAGCTAAATGTCTGCTTTGTAGTTTGGGAATAGGCACCTTCAGCTGTTAAACTATTAAATAGCACCTTTAGCTTCCCCATAAATCAGTGACATTTACATTTTCCTTTGCCTTTTCCATAATTGCTTCTCTTGAATGACAGTTTGATATAAATTCTTAGACGCTCAGAGCAAAACCATTTTCAAAGAAATCTGGTTTCATACTGCTGTAGATGGTCTATTATCTATTAACTTACCTGCAATGTGAGTAGGAAGACAGAGGTGTCTGGCTCTACATACCTATTGAAAAAGCTTATACAATGTATATGATACTGGGTTAAATCAGTAGTTTGTAAAAACTCAAGTGGACACATTCAATTTATTGCAACAAACATTATCTTTTAATTGATTTACGATTAAAAGTTTAAAATATATGAACTTTGCATTTAACATTGGATGAATATACTGGCAAGAAACTATATTCCTTTTAGCAAAGTATTTAAAGAAAAGCAAAAATAGTACCTAATAAACATGTAGACTGCTTACTATGTACTAGGCACTCATCCAAGCACTTTGTTTATTAAGTCAAACCTCACACAATCCTATACATTATTATAATAATGGTATACATTATTATTTTATATATTTTTATGTATTATTTTATATATTATTTACATATGGGTATATATTATTTTTCCAACTGAGAAAACTGAAGCCGTAAGTTGTTCAGGTGACAGAGGCAGGATTTGAAACCACTGCTGTCAGTGGTTACTTTCTCAAGAGACAGAGGCTGTATGAATTGGCAATTAAAATAAGGCACTATTCCTATCTCTCTGTTCTTGTGATCCTGAAGTAACTCTAATATCAATGTTTTTCTGTTCATTTACTCTTCTTTGTTCTGAAGGCTTAGTCAAGTATATCCTTTCTGTATTATGTTTTCTCAAGGAGGATGTTCCGTTTCTAAACCAGATGTAATTACTCTGTTAGAGCAAGGGAAAGAACCCTGGATGGTTGTGAGGGATGAGAAAAGAAGACGGAGCCTAGGTGAGTAAGTGATAATAAGGAAAGGTAAGCTATTGTGGCATGGCATATTCCTGCTGGTTGGGAAGGAGACACACCACTTAGGTGTTGATTATGAAGGAGAGACCTGAAACCTGGGAAGAAAACTTAGATTTCAGCCTCAACCACCAAAGAAATTCCATCTTTACTTCCATTTACCTCTTCTTTCTTCACTGTCCTGTTTCTTTCTCATTTCAATGGGGGAAAGCTTTCTTCACCAAAGACCACCATTTTACCTGTATTTTGCATCTAATTTCTTTCCAGCTCATCTTTTGTATTTGGCTTTTATGTATGTATTTCTTCATTGCCTTCTTTTCATGGAGTTTACGTTTTAGTAGGGTAATCATACAATAAACAAGTGGATTACTAAATATCATGAAGTGATTAAGTATTATAAAGAAAAGTGAGTAGGATAAGAATATGGAGAATTATGATGGGTTAATGGGGTAATTTTAGATAGGGTGGTCAGGGAAGAAGAACCAGTTAGCAGAGGCTCTTCAACTTGTCAAAGATGGAATCATTTGAGCATCTGTATACATAACTGCAATGTATTGCAACCACATAAAATACCGCATGCTTAATTCCATAAATTCTTAATGATGCTAACAGCAGATTGTTCACTATTGGAAACTACTAAAGAACTAACTTATTTGGAAAGCATAAATTTAAAAGAAAAAAGAAGCGTTTATCCTGTCTTCCTTGTAAGAACTGTACCAATAGGTAATAGATGGAGGGATGTTTTTCTTAATAAAAGTATTCAGTGAATAAATGAAGAATGATAGGATATTATCACTTTGGAACCCATAGTGAGCTATTGGTTCTAGGCACTGAACATCAGTGCTGATAGCGTCATAGAAATAGAGACAATGAATGAAGGGGTGAATGAAAGGATACAATATGACCTATGAAGTGGGCCTAAGTCTAATGGAGCATCTAAAGCCACCAATTTATTGGAGGAAGATAGAGGAGCATGTTCTATTACACCTTGGGAATATAGTCAGAAAAATTCAGAATATGAGAAATGCTATAGGGTCAAAAACAGTTCTTCAACAAATAAATTGTAAGGGAAATCAAAAGATAGTAGGACAGGGACTTCCCTGGCAGCGCAGTTGTTAAGAATCTGCCTGCCAATGCGGGGGACATGGGTTTGATCCCTGGTCCGGGAAGATCCCACATGCCGCAGAGCAACTAAGCCCGTATGCCACAATTACTGAGCCTGCACGCCTACAACCCATGCTCCGCGGCAAGAGAAGCCGCTGAAATGAGAAGCCCGTGCACCACAACGAAGAGTAGCACCTGCTTGCGTGCAGCAACAAAGACCCAATGCAGCCATAAATAAATAAATAAATAAATATTTTTAAAAGATAGTAGGACAGTCTGTAGGTTTTAGACATGTAGAAGACATGTCAACCATTGTACATTATGGGCTTTGGATCAGTTATTATTTTTAAATTGTTTAAAATTTTATGTATGAGGTAATTGGAAGTGTGAACACTGACTTTTGATGTTCTTAAAGAATTACTGTTCATTTTTTCAGGTTTGGATAATGGTATTATGATTATTTTTTTAAATCCTTTTAGAGATACATCCTGAAGTGATAACAAAAAACATTAGATTATGGGATTTGCTTCAGAAAATGTGAGGAGAGTGGATTAGGGTCTGCATAGGCCAGTACTGGGCTTGGTTGGTGGTTGCTGAGGCTGGCCATAGATACATGGACATTTATAATTACTCTTCTCCTTTTGTGTATGTCAGATATGCTCTGTAATAAAATTTTGTTTCTTTTAAAGTTATTGGGAGTTGAAAAGAAAGTGAGAAGTGAGGCAGTGATGAAAATAAATATATATAACTCTTGGAGGAATTTTGCCATAAAAGCAGACACATGGGGTACAGGGAAAGTATCTTAAGATGTGATGAGGTATTAGAACATGTATATAGGCTGAAGGGAATGATTTCAAAGAGGGAAAATTGATGGAGTAGAGAAAGAGGGAATTCTGTAAGCAATGGCTTTCAGTAAATGGGTAGGAATCAATTTATGAAGGAAAACCAATGCATATGATAAGAATATGGACACAGGTTGGTTGGATAACGTGGTGAAGGGGAGAATAACATTTTTCTTTAAATTGCTTCTTATTTCTTAATGAAATTAGCAGTAAAATTATCAGCAGAATGTGAAGGTTATTTGGAATTCAGTATGGATTATTTAATATTGAGTTGGCCAAAAAGTTCATTTGGGTTTTTCCATAACATCTTATGGAAAAACCGGAATGAACTTTTAGGCCAACACCATATTTGATCAGTTTTGATTTTCAGAAGTACAGTTCTGTGGTTATAGGGTTTTAACATTTACAGATCTCTGGTTGCATTTACCCTGGTGTTAATGTGCCTAAAACTGCCTCTGTCATAAATATTCTGTATCCGTATCATCTTGTATCAGCAAAGGTTATTGAAGACATCGTATCTCAGGAAACTAATTAACTCTATGAACAGGTAATTCATATTTTCTTTTTAATTAAAGCTGGTATCCTGCAAATGGAAATAATATTTCTCCTTTTACATTGCTTTAAGATAGGTTAATATTTTGCTTTCACATTAGCATTATTTACTAGAATAAAGTCCTTTGATTCAGTAGAATACAAACTAATATTTGGTTTATTAATTTTGAGTAGTTAAATATTTTATATATGTCTTTTGATGTTTAGTTTGGCCTTTTGTTTTAGAGTTGGTCCAGTCAGTTTTTTCTTGATTAAATCATACATATAATGCATAGGCTATTATTTCCAGTTTCAATTTATTTAAAGTAGAACAAGAATCTAAAGATACTTGTAAAGCAAACTGTGTGCAGAATCCTTCATGACTCTTTACATTTCCCATCAATCTTTACTATTTTCTCACTCATGCCTATTTTGAGAACAATGCAATGTGCATCCCTAGCCAGAACTTGCAAAGCACTGAACCTAGTTTTCATAGATAGAAATGGTTGTCTTTCAGTTTCTTGAAGGGGAAAGAACTGGCATAAACAAATTTGGGAACAATTATGGCTGACTTTTAACAGAAATCTTAAGATAACACTTCAGTTGTTTATGCAGCTGACCCTTGAACAACATGGGTTTAAACTGCATGGGTCCATTTATACATGGGTTTAAAAAAATAAATGTGTATTACAGTACTGCATGACCTGGGGTTGGTTGAATCTGTGGATGCAGAACTGCGGATATGGAGGTCCAACTGTAAAGTTACACACAGATTTTCAGTGGGGGGGCGGGGGAGGGGGTGGTATTGTCCCCTCTAACCCCTATGTTCAAGGGTCAACTGTAGTATAGTCTCCTAGATGAGAATGTTCAGCGTGCCAAAGCCTTAATCTGACACGTCATTTAGGTGGGGAAGCCATATAAGCGTCTCTATATCCACACTGGGAATATTTTGTTTGTTCTTTAAATTAAAATGTTCAACTTCTATAGGATAAGTTTTATAACTTCTGCTTTGTTTTTTATGAGTGAATATGGACATTTTGCCCTAAGTTTGTTTATACTTTTATTTTGTGCATTTTCTACTCACTTCCTTTATTCCATTACTTTTTCCATTGTTTAATGTTTCTTATACAGTTTGTATGGGCTTTTCTGCTGTATACAATTTCTCATTTTTCTTACAAATGTTTGGGCCTTCACTTTTGGTTTTGACTGTGACTTTCCTTTAGATCACTGGTTTTTAATTTTTAATTTGCAAGTAAATCCTTTGAAATCACCATCTTAATAACAACTGTCATACTTTTGTACCTGCCTGCTTATTTACTACTGTTATGACTAGCTAATTACTGTTCATTTTATGTATAATTTATATCTTATTTGTCTTAATGAGACCTTAAATTGTTTTTTTCCCCCAAATTTCTACAAAATTGTCGTAGTTTTATATTGCTTTCTTGAATGGGGAGATAGAGACAGACAGACAGGAGGAGAGAGAGGGAGGGGGAGAAAGAGAAAGAGAGGAGTAAAGGAAGGAGAACAGGAGAGAGGGAAGGGAGGGGGAAGCATGGAGAAAGACACTCAGATTTCATAGGAGTATTTTCTGTGCCATTCATTTTTTTGTCTCTGCTCACAAATTATCTACACTATTTAAATCATTATTGCCTTTTAACGTCTTTTTAGTATATCCTTTTTAAAGTAAACTTATTGAAATACGAACAGATATAAAAAATACAGAATTATAATATGTGGCTCACTGAATTGTCACAAAGTAATTACACATTGATTCAGAAATAGAGCTTTACTAGTATATCAGAAGCTCCCCCCTAACTTTCTCCAGTCATTCCTCCCTACCAAAGTTAACTACTAACCTGACTTCTAACAAGTCCATAGATTAGTTTTACTGTTTTCAAGCTTTATAAAAATGGAATAGTATAAATTCTTTTATGCCTGGCTTTGTTTACTCACCATTATGTTTGTGAGAATGATCCATGTTGTTGTGTGTACTTGTAGATTATTCATTCTCATTGCTGTTACAGTTTGTCTCATTGCTCTTATTGCATTGTATCCACATATCTTAATTTTCTTTGTCATTCTTCTGTTGATGAACACTTAGATTCTTTCCAGTTTGGGTATATTAAAAATAATGTTGCTGTATTGTAGATTTTTTAAAATACCTTTTTCTTTTTGAAAAATATTGAAATCTTATTTCAAAAATTTTGAGAAAATATACATTTGAGAAAAATACGTCTCTGCTCAGAATTTCATTAGCATGTTACTCTTTTGTAAACCTGTTGCTGTGACTGAAAAATCACTAATATATTTTTAGGCAGTACCTAAATGGCATTGGCTATGAAGACTTCAGGGAGAATATAGGAAAGGGTATGAAGGAACAAAACAGGTTGAGTATTTGTAACATAGTGTGTATAGTTAATAAACTCAAATGAAGATAAATAAGTAGAACCTTTTATTACCTTGATCGTGAAAGTGAGGTTCACTCACAACTATGCAACGTAGAAAATGAACTGAAGTGGAGATATCTGCAAGTGAAAGTGGAGAGGCCATTGGAAGGATGATCAGGTGTAAAGAAATTTTTCCATGTATGTATTTGATTGAGATAGCTTAGATGTGCTTTTGTTTCCCATCTCTATAGGAAGTGATAAAAAAGAAGGTGTAAGATTGGAGGCAAGGCAAAATATACATTTTTACTATTAACTAATTATTGAAATTTAATAATTAATAGTTACTGTGTGCTATGGGTTTGTTATTCAGTGATAAGTGAAAGATTGTTTCTGCCCTTGGGGTAAGAAAATAGAATAAAAACTGGGAAAGTTAATGAATATACCACAGCAGAATTGAAAAAAAGTTTTAAGCAAGGAACAAGTTATTAGGATAGAAAATAAAGGATATAAATTAGATGAAGTCAGCACAGGTATTTTTTCTGACTTTTATCATGATACCTAAAGGATGAAAGGAACCCAACCATGTGGAGAGCCCGCCAGCATTCCTGGGAGATTTAACAGCCAGTAAAAAGCTCTAAGAAATGGAAAGATTGTAACATATTTTAGCAACTGAAAGGAGGTAAGTGTGACAGATGTAGGGTGCAAAGGGGGCAGTAGCTTGAGATGACATCTTTTGGTAAACAAAGGCCATGTTATTCATAATAAAGTGTTTCTACTGTATTCTTATTAAAAAGAGAAATCATTAAAAAGTTTAGGTAGAGATCTCAGACTTTGATTTGCTTCTGAATTATCTGGTCTTAACTCATTTTCTTTATTCCTCTTAGCTTTTTTCAAGCTACATGATTTTTAAAGAGTTCTTAAGCACATTTTCTTCAACTGGACTTTCCTATTATAAAATTTTTATTTGCTTATTTGTTTACTTTTTCTAGAATAAGAAAATAACATGTGTTTATCTTATTTTCTTTCAGATTTGGAATCCAGATATGGCACTAAAAAATTATTTGAAGTAAAGGATGTTTGTGAAATGAATGTATTTCAGTGGGAGATAATGGAAAGAATTAGAAGTTGTGGCCTTGAAGATTCCTTTTTCAGGAAAGATTGTGAATATAAAAAGTTTGAGGGACAAGAGGGTCCTCAGGAGGCGTATTTCAGGCAAGTGAAAAAAACCACCTCTGAAAAAATGCCCAAGAACAAAAAACGCACATCTCTTACTCTGTATCAGAGAATTCACACTAGAGAGAAACCCTATGAATGTGGGGATTGTGGGAAGGCTTTTAGAGTACGCCAACAACTCACTTTCCATCAGAGAATTCATACTGGTGAGAAACCCTATGAATGTAAAGAATGTGGAAAAGCCTTTAGACAGTGTGCCCACCTTAGTCGACATCAGAGAATTCATGCTTCTGACAAACTCCTTGAATGTAAAAGATGTGGAAAAATCTTTACATGTGGTGCAGATCTTCGTGTACATCAGAGAATTCACGTTGGTGAGAAGCCTTATGACTGTAAGGAATGTGGGAAGGCCTTTAGAGTGCGAGGACAACTTAATCTCCATCAAAGGATTCATACTGGTGAGAAACCCTATGAATGTAAGGAATGTGGGAAGACCTTTAGACAATATGCACACCTTACTCGACATCAAAGACTTAATATTGCTGAGAAATGCTATGAATGTAGGGAATGTGGGCAGGCTTTTCTGTGTAGTACAGGCCTTAGAGTACATCACAAACTTCATACTGGTGAGAAACCCTATGACTGTAAGGAGTGTGGGAAGGCCTTTAGAGTACGGCAACAACTTACTCTCCATCAGAGAATTCATACTGGCGAGAAACCCTATGATTGTAAGGAATGTGGGAAGACTTTTAGTCGTGCCTATCATCTAACTCTCCATCAGAGAATTCATACTGGTGAGAAACCTTATGAATGTAAGGAATGTCAGAAGTTCTTTCGTCGTTACTCAGAACTTATTTCACATCAGGGTATTCATATTGGAGAGAAACCCTATGATTGTAAGGAATGTGGGAAGGCCTTCAGACTGTTCTCACAACTTACTCAACATCAGAGTATTCATTTTGGTGAGAAACCTTATAAATGTAAGGAATGTGAGAAGACTTTTAGACTGCTCTCCCAACTTACTCAACATCAGAGTATTCATACTGGTGAGAAACCCTATGACTGTAAGGAATGTGGAAAGGCCTTTAGACTACATTCATCACTTATTCAACATCAGAGAATTCATTCTGGTGAGAAACCATACAAATGTAAGGAATGTAAGAAGGCATTTAGACAACATTCACATCTTACTTACCATCAGCGAGTTCATAAGGTCACTAAATAATTATTAGAAAGCCATCCATTGTGAATTTTGTGTTAAGGGGCAGTAGAAAATAAATCCTGGAGGAAAAGTGTTTGAATGTAGGAATCCCTTTTGCTTCATGCTCAAAATTAAAATAAGAGGTTTTAAAAGAATAGGTTAATTTAATTAATATATAGAAATATTTCGTCACCATTCAAACCATGTTAAACCTTAGGAAGTTCTTTCTAGAAAGAAACTCTCTTAAAGGAGTGAATGTGGAAAAGCTTTTGATCTTACCTGTTATCACCTCTGTTCTTTCATCTGTACAGTATACCTATGGAAGTTGCCAGGGCACCAACTCATTCTGGAAATTGATAAATAAAAGGAAGGAAATGTGATTTAGCCTGCATTTCCTGTATAAACTATATTTCAAGGCAACTAGAAGTTGATGAGGTAAAGTTCTTTATTAGAGATTTTTATAGGACATAATGAAATAATGGATCTAGGCACAATTCTCAGTAGAGGTGTTAAGACCATTAGGTGAATGGTTGATGTCAACTTCATAGTGAATAGATCAGGTTGACAGCATCTGAACCCACTGATCAATTTTAATCTCATCAAAAATAGGACAAAACATTTTGTGCCTCCTGATATGATACAATAAGACATACCATTGACAAAAAATATTGAACCTGAATCTAATTAAAGCATCAAGATCTAACTCCCAGTTTAGAGAAAATTCAGGAAACAGGAACAAATTACATGATACAGCAAGAAGCAGACAAATCTAAAATGTGGGTAATTCTACAAGAGTAATGACAGCTTCTCAACCAATAAAATGGATTGAAAAAGGGAGGTGGAACTCTTAGATATTAAGAGTCTTAAGAGGTGTATCAACCAAATGCAATGAATGAGTGGTTCTCATTTAGATCACAAGTTGAACAAGTGTAAAAAAGACATTTTTATGACAGTTGGGGAAATGGGACTATTGACAGTATTAGATAATATTAAGAATTATGTTCTTGTTAGATGTGCAAATAGCATTGTGTTTATGTAAAAGTGTCTTAGAGATAAATTAGCAAGTTTATACACATGAAATGATATGTCTAGAATTACCTTTAAAATGCTCATGCAAAAGAAAATTGAAGATGGATAACTTGTTTGTCAAAATCATGGTAAGATGAGTCAGGTGTGTGGTTTTTGCTTATTTTGTTTTTGCTCTTTTCTCTATTTTCATGTATTTTAAATTTTCCATAATTTTTTTTAAAGATAAAGTATCTGTGAAATTATAACCCACTTAAAGTGAATGATGTTTGTAAATGGCTACATATCAGAACTTATGGATGTTGCTAAAGTTTTACACACAGGGATATTAAATGTGCTATAATGTATTTGGGAAATTAAGATTGAGGATCCAGATTTTATCTAGTTCACCTAATGCTACATCTGTTGTAGTGCCTGTCCCATGGTACTTCGTATATTTCAAGAGTGAGTAAAAAGAGCAATTACAACTACTTGTGGAAATTAATGGAATAGAACTGTTTTATCTGATAAGGTAGCTGCTGGCAACATGTTGAACACTTAAAATTGAGCTATTGAGAGCCTGAATTGCGGTTAGTACAAATTAAGATGGTGTTAAGTGTAAAAAACACACAGGTTTTGAATACTTCTAAAAAAATATCTAACAGGTCAGTTTCTCACAGCATTTCTCTGCTGTTGTTGGGAAGCTGTGATATTCAGCGGATTGCATTACTGCATAATACAGAACCCAATTTAAGTATGTCTCTGCTCCCAAGTAGCAGCATGTTTACACACTTTGGTCTCTTTGGTTCTACCCCAAGTCATGCTGAATTTTTTTTTCTTTTCATAAAACGTTGCCTGTGTTTACAGCTGAGTAGTTTTCTCAGACTGTTTATAGCCTGTAGATGTTTCGGCATCCAAAGGCACTTTTTTACTTTATACTGTTTCCCACTAAGTTCAAGCTTGCAGTGCTTCAAGTAGTACAATTCTCTTTAAGACTGTATTTTCTATGATTTTTATTAGGGTTCATTCAATTAGACAAAAGATCAACAGGCTCTTCTCTGTATTGGGTTCCCTGTGAGGCTACTGTGGAAAAACGACTTTGAAATTCTTAGAAGCCACGCTGTTTCACAGAAAGGATGCAAGTTGGCTTTATCTTTACCCTGGGGTGACATTTTCAGGACAGCACCACATATTTGAGTTTTCCTCCCCTCTCAGGCCCATTATAACTTTGAGAACCCTTTGCTACCTGTAAACACTGTCATGAACCCTCTATTTCCTTGAAATTCTACTTGAAATATGCACCAATCGATATAATGAATAGAATGATTTTTTTTTTACTCTGTTAATATGATGGATTACCTTCATGGATTTTCAAATATTAAGCCTTATATCACTGGAGTAAACTCCATTTGTCTGTAGTGTGTACTTTAAATATATATATATATTGCTGTACTTGCTGTGATTGCTATGATTTACTAATGTTTTGTTGAGGATTTTTGCATCTGTATTCATGAAGGATACTGGTCTATAGTTTTGTTCTATTTTTGTCTCATTTGGTATCAGGTTGATGGTGTTCTCATAACGTGAGTTTGGAAATGTTGCTTCCTTTTAATTTCTGGAAGAGGTAGTGTAGAATTGGTGTTAATTATTCTTTGAATGGTAGAATATTCCAGTGAAACCATTTGGGCCTTGCAATGGACTGAATGTGTCTCCTTAAAATGTGATGACATCCTAACCCCCAATGTGATGGTATTAGGAGGTGGGGCCTCTCAAGAGATAATTAGGTCATGAGGGTGGAGCCCTTCTGAATGAGATTAGTACCCTTATAAAAGTGACCCCAGAGAGTTCTCTCACCCTCTCCTGCCATGTGAGGAGGATACAACAAGAAGATGACAGTTTTCAATCTGGAAGATGTTTCTCACCAAAACTAACTGTGCTAGCACCCTAATGTCAGACTTCCAGCCTCCAAACCTGTGAGAAATAAATTTGTTTACAAGCTACCCAGTCTGTGGTACCATGTTATAGCAGCCCAAGCTGAATAAGACAAGTTTGTACTAGAAGTGGGTACTAATGTAAAAGACATGGAAGTGGCTTTGGAACTGAATAGTGAGTGGATAAAGGCTGAAAAGAGTTTTGACGTGCATGCAAAAAATAACGGATGTTAAGGGTGATTCTGGTGAAATCTCAGAAAAGAGGAGAGCTGAAGAGAAAACCTCAGTCTTAGGAAATAATCATGAACAAAATGTTAGTAGAAATATGGACAGTAAAGACCATTCTGCCGCAGTCTTAGATGGAAATGAGGAACGTATTATTGGAAACTGGAGGAAAGGTCATTCTTTTTATAGTGGCAAAGAACAGGGCTAAATTGTGTTTGTGTTCTAGTATTTTGTGGAAAGTAGATCTTCTGAGCAATGAAATTTAATGTGTGGCTTTCCTCCTCCTGGCTGATTATAATGAAGTGCAAGAAGAGAGAAATGACTTAAAGATGGAGTTTTTGAAGCAGAATGTAAAGATTTGGAAAATTCTTAGCTGAGTAAATAGTGTTAAAGTGAGGGCATAGATTGGGAAAGAATAGCATCCTATAAGTTGGTTGGGAGACATGTGGGATGAAACTGGGGACATTGAGCTCCTGAGTTTAGAGTCTGCTTTACTAATGGAAGTGGCATCCCCATCCACAGTGGCAATGGCATTTCCACCTCCATTTGAGGGGATTAAGCCCGCATTGCCTGAAGAAACCATGACCTCCCCTGAGGCAGTGGCCATGCAAGATGATGGTGATGGGCCTATCACTAGACTCAAATCCCAGCAGACTCCTAAAGGTGAAGTACAAAGTGTGACCCAGGAGGAGGTGTGCTACACTCCAAAAGAATTACTTGAGTTTTCTAATTTTTACAGGCAAATCTAGGGAACAAGTATGGGAATGGATACTAAGGATGTGGAATAATGGTGGAAGGAACATGATTGGAAACTTGGTGACAGTGAAATCTGGGAAAGAGATGTGTGGATAGACCACTCTGGGCAAAACATTTGAAGGTATTTGTGCCCTGTATAAATACCTACTAAAGGGTGACCTCAGCAGAGAGGACTTTAATAATCAAGTGGATAGGATGGCCTGTTCTGTGGATAACAGTTTCTTTTCCCAGCTACCCCCATTATCATCCAGTGGGCTTAGGAACATAGTGGTGGCAGGGATGGACATTATGCATGGGCTCAGAAACATGGACTTCCACCCACCAGGGCCCACCTGACTGTGGCCACTGCTGGGCGCTCATTCTGCCAGCAGAGACAAGCACTGAATCCCTAATATAGCAGCATTCCCTGAGAGGTGTTCAACCAGCTACCTGGTGGCAGGTTGAGTACATTGTATCACTTACATTGTGCAAGGGGCAGCGCTTTGTCCTTATTAGAATAGAGACTTACTCTGGATACAGATTTGCCATCCCTGCATGCAGTGCTTCTGCCAAAACTGCCATCCATGGACTTACATACATACAGTGCCTTATCCACTGTCATGGTATTCCACACAGCATCACCTCTGATCAAGGAACTCCTTTCACAGTAAAATAACTGCAGCAATGGGTCCATGCTCATGCAATCCACTGGTCTTAACATGTTCTCCACCATCCTGAAGCAGCTAGCTTGATAGAATGGTGGCATGGCCTTTTGAAGACTCAGTTATAGATCCAGCTGGTGGCAGTACCTTGCAGGCTGAGTCTGGGTTCTCCAGAAGGCTGTATATGCTCTGAAGCAGAATCCAATATGTGATAGTTTCTCTAGTAGCCAGGATTCATGGATACAGGAGTCGAGGAATAGTGTGAGATAACAAAATTCAGTTGACCTTTGAACAGCCCAGGGTTTAGGGGTGCCGATACCCCGTGCCGTCAGAAATCTGCATACTGCTTTATAGTCGGCCCTCTGTATTTGTGTTTCTGCATCCGTGGATTCAACCAACTTTGGATTGTGTAGTACTGTGGTATTTATTGAAAAAAATCCATGTATAAGTGGACCCTCACAGTTCAAACCCATTCAAGGGTTAACTGTATATATGTTGGTCTCTGCCTCTAGTTCCTGGCCCAGAGCTCCTAAAACTCTGGTAATTTCCTAAGTGATAAGAACACTAGGGGCATCTCTTACTCTAATATTTTGTCCTTGACCTGGCTCCTGACAAAGGGCTGTTGAAATCCTTGTAATTTCCTAGGTGATAGGAGTATCTTCTGTTCTAATGAGGCAACTCTGGGTGGGCTCCTTGATGGTCCTTGGATGAGGGCTGGTCTCCAGAAAGACTGAGGAGGCATGATTAGAACGTTGGAATTTTCAACCCTGCTCACCTTTCTCTTGAGAAGGGAGAATAGCTGGAAATGGGGTTAATGATCCATCATGCCTCCATGAAGAAACCTCCATAAAAATCCCCAAAATACAGGGTTCAAAGAACTTCCAGGCTGGTGACCACATCCACACTGGGAGGGTGACACCCAAATTCCACAAGGACAGAAGCTCCTGTGCTTGGGACCTCCCACACCTTACCCTGTGTTTCTCTTCATCTGGCCGTTCATCTGTATCCTTTTATCACATCCTTCAGTAAACTGGTAAATGTAAGTGCTTTCTTGAGTTCCATGAGCTGCTCTAGCAAATTACCTGAACCTGAGGAGGGGGTCGTGGGAACCTTGAATTTGTAGCCAAATCAGACAGAAGTTGTAACATGGGGACCTACTACTTGTAATTGGCATCTGAAGTGGTGCGCAGCCTTGTGGGACTGAGCCCTTAACCTGTGTGTCTGACACTAAATTGTAGGACACCCAGCTGACCCCCCCCACCCCGCCATGCACCGCGGCCCCACCCCCGACATTTGGCGACCAGAAGTGAAGTGTTCTGTGTGAATAGTAAAGAAGACGCACAAGGAAGAAACACAGGGAAGAACTGTGGGTTTTCCTTTACAGGTGGAAATGGTAGTGGTAAAACTATTACCCCTAGTGATCCACTATCAAAATTTTTGCTTCCCATTCCCATGACTTTATGCCCTTCTGGGTTAGAGGTTTTAGTTCCAGAAGGAAGACTGCTTCCAGCGGGTGGCACAGTAATGATTCCAGTGAATTGGATGTTCAGACTGCCACCTGGCCACCTTGGTCTCATACCTCTGAATCAACAGGCAAAGGAGAGTTACGGTGTTGGCTAGGATGATCGATCCTGACTACTGAGGGGAAATTGGACTACTATCCCACAATGGAGGTAAGGAAGAATACATCTGGAATACAAGAGATCACTTAGGGCATCTCTTATCACCATGGCCCTGTGACTAAGGTCAGTGGAAAACAACAACCCAATCCGGGCAGGACTACCAATGATCCAGACCCTGCAGGAATGAAAATTTGTGTCACTCCACCAGGTAAAGAAGCATAATCATGTGACCAGTTACAGAAATGAGGACTGTAATTGTCATGAGTATTCCTCCTTGTTTTGTTATGAACCTGTTTGTTTATGCTTATAGTCTTTTCTTTCTTGATCCCATACCTTGTAACTTTACATCACAGTATTCAAGTATTGACTTTATATCATAGTATTTAACGTTGTTAATTTTACATCATCATATTTAAATTACAGGGTACCTAGAAGAAGTGTAAAGATCACCCAAGGACTTTGCATCCTCTTCTGGGAAAAATTTACTGAGTTTTCAGTTGTACCCAGAATAGCTGTATCATGTTAGGTGAAATTATGACCTTGTTATTGTTTTTATTTGGAGATTAAGTATGGTTTAAGGAGAGCGGTATGAGTGCCGATTTGACAGTGTGCATTTGTAAGAGTTAAATTTATGTGTCAGCTCGGCTGGATCAGAGGATGCCCAGATACCGAGCTAAACATTATTTCTGGGTGTGTCAGGATGTTTCCGAATGAGATCAGCATCTGAATCAGTGAGCTTGGTAAAGTGAGTTTGCCCTCTTCTATGTGGGTGGGCATTATTCAATCTGCTGAGGGCCTGAATAGAACAAAAATGCAGAGGAAAGAGGAATTCTCCCCTCCCCTATTTTCTGAGCTGAGACATCTCACCTCATCTTCTGCCCTCAGACTGGGGTTTATTTACATCATTGGCTCCTCTCATTCTCAGGCCTTTGGGCTGTTGACTGAATTACACCACTGGCTTTTCTGGGTCTCCATTTTGCAGATGGCAGATCGTGGGATTTCTCAGCCTCCATAATCATATAAGCCAATTCCTTAAAACAAATCTCCTTTGATATCATATTGGTACTGTTTCTCTGAAGAACCCTAATACAGGCCTGGAGATTTCTTCTTCTGAAGATGGTAAATTATGGATTTAATTAATAGTTATCAGACTATTCGTCTGGATGAGTTTTCATAGTTTAAAATCCATGTCAGATAATTCCAATATCTGTGTTAACTTCCTGTTGATACCCGTTGATTATGTTTTATCATCCACTTTGAGATTTTCCCTAGTTCTTGATACGCATGTGTGTGTGTGTGTAATTATTGTATCCTGGATATTTGGGGTTTTATTTTATGAGTCTCTATTTCACACTTAAATCATGTTCCTAGTTACTGCAAGGTCAGGGTAGTAGACAGGCTCCATGTACACGTAGCATTTGAAGTTGTCCACCAGCTGGGAGGAAGACATAGGCAGGTTATTCCTGGGACAGATTGGCAGTCAGGATTCTGCTCAAAACTCACAGCCTTAGCAGATTTCCATAGACTGTGTCATGGAGCTGCCTCATTATTGCTGGCAGAGGGTGGTGACCGTTTTAGCCATCTGGCACATCTTCCACGAATGATAGCATCTGCTTGTATCAAAAAGTACAAAAGGTCTTTATCTTGTATATTGTGATTCTTTTTGGCTAGGAATGGAAAGTGAGAATTTCAATTTTATCGAAATACCAGTAAGATCTCTAAATTAGCGTAACCCAATATTGATGGGAACCAAAATTTGTGGTGAGCCACAGAATATCTAGTCTGACTTCCTTCTACCCTTGCTACCTGAACCTATCCATGTATAAAAGTTTATTGGAGAAATAGTACCATGTACTGATCTCTGGTTCAAGTAAATACATTTTACAGGATAGTGCCCCAACATCACATGGTATTCCTCTTAGCTGACAACATAATTGACTCTTTAGTAGTTCTTTCCACCATTGTATAATATCAGTTAATTGAGGAGATGTATACCTAAACCTAGTGAATCCATGGATTTTAGCTCATTGATTCACTTTTTCTGTACAGTAAGTTCCATCGTCAAAATCAGTGTTGAGTGGGATAATATGATGAACAATACATTCAGTTTTGTGGAATTATAAGTGAGATAAGGCAAACCTAATTCAAGAATAAGTGCCCAGTCCACTTCTTTGAAGGCTGTTTTTATGTAGTATAGAATTCTGGTTTGACATTTATACAGCATATTGAAGACATCACTTAATGTTTTTTTTTTTTTTGGTTTTGTTTTGTTTTGTTTTTTTTGGTCCACACCCCGTGGCATGTGGAATCTTATTTCCCCTACCCAGGGATCGAACCTGTGCCCCCTGCAGTGGAAGCACAGTCTTAACCACTGGATCGCCAGGGAAGTCCCAGATTACTTAATTGTTACGGCTTTAGTTTTGTTGATTTGGAGAAGTCAGTTCTCAGTCTTAGTGTTACTTCTCACTACTTTTTTTTTTTTGTTACACTAGTCCAAGTTAAAAGCAGACCCCAGATGGTTACATTATACAAGCTGTGAGGTTTTTAAACTTGTGACAAGGGCCAGAAGGGAAATTCTACACATTGCAAGGAAATCCTCACTTAAGCTTCAGTGAGCCAAACGCACTTAAAACCCATGAACTGGTCGTCCGTAGCCAGTCCAATCTCTACAAGGAACTGGCATATGTTCTTGCACTTTTCACCCTGTAGCTGAATTACTTCTCTATATTCTGGATGCTCAATTACAGTACCATTTCAGGCAAATTTCTTCCTAAATGCCTTCACTAGTTTCTTTTTATCGTAATCAGCGATCCCTTGGACTGTAGTAAGGGTCTTCCTGCCGGTTCTCCGTTGAATTCTTTTATCAATATAATCCCCAGTGCCGGCAGGAAGCAGATCATCTCCCTTACTTGCATCAGCAAAGGGGTCGAAAGAGTGGAGGTTCTGGATAGCAGACATACGATACAATTCCTTTTCCTCTGTGGAAACGGCCTGCGGAAGGCCGCGGCTGGAGAAAGCGGGCGCGGAGGACTGAGCGTCGGGAAGCGAGGGGGCTCGAGGGGGAGGCTGCTTAGTCCATGGCAGCGGCTTAGTGATTCCTTACTACTTTTTTTTTTTAACTTATTTTATTTTTGACTGCGTTGGGTCTTCGTTGCTGCGTGCCGGCTTTCTGTAGTTGCAGTGAGTGGGGGCTACTCTTCGTTGCGGTGTGCGGGCTTCTCATTGCGGTGGCTTCTCTTGTTGCGGAGCATGGGCTCTAGGTGCGCGGGCTTCAGTAGTTGTGGCTCACGGGCTCTAAAGTACAGGCTCAGTAGTTGTGGCACAGGAGCTTAGTTGCTTCACGGCATGTGGGATCTTCCCAGATCAGGGCTTGAACCCGTGTCCCCTGCATTGGCAGGTGGATTCTTAGCCGCTGCACCACCAGGGAAGCCCCATTCACTACTTTTTATGATTTCCTTTTTCTTTGGTTTTTCAACAGAGTTTTCTTTGTATTTATTCTTCTTGGCCTTTTGACAGCTTCTTTGAACTATGGCCTGATGGATTTAGTTTGGGACATTTTTCAGCTAATATTTTTTCAAATATTCTTCTGCCCCTTTTCTCCCTCTGCGTCTTCAATTGTGTGTGTTTAAAACCTGTTCATTGTATTTTACTTAGCCCTAAATTATTATCTCCATTTTAAAGTAAGATGATGAAATTGGCCCCCAAAACTAAATTGTCCAAGGGCACATGGTTATTGTGATAGCTGAGATTCACATCTGAGAAGTTTGACAAAGCCCATTAAAAAAAATTATGATTGAATATCACCTCTCAATGTCATGCATTTTTTAATGCCTTCCATCTCAGTACTTCATCAGGAATATGATGAATTAACAGATCTGTGGAATATGCCATCACTATTGATGGCATAATATATCACCTTACTGGTGATAATAATTTATTTAATCTTTTATTAGGTATTTACGTTTCTAACTTGTGCTTATTGTACATCATTCTTTGATATACATCCTTGTGCATGTATCACTGTGCATTTTATAACTCTTTCCCAATGACAGTTTCCTAGAAGTTATATTTCTGAATGACTATCAGGTATTTAGTAATTGCTAACAATATGGCAGGCCCTGGGCTAGTGTTTGAAGATTAGCATTAAAAGTGTAGTTGCTATCCTTCAGATCTTTATAATTGAGCAAGAAAAATGTAATCCTTACAGGAATAAATCTAAAGTAGGGGGTGATAAAGACCTCTAGACTAAATTAAGATGATATACCTCTGAAGATATAGATGGAAGACATTCTAGCAAGCTGAAAATTATTTTGAATTCATGGACTCTCTGGAAATGAATGGATTCATGCAGCAAGCTACACGTCTTTTACATTTTGTATTACACTGATGTTAGATGCAAAGTGAGATTATTAGTATAAGATGTTTCAGCAGCTTTTGAAGAACATTACGGCTAGAAGATCAGGAAGATATGAAGAAAAACAGCAATGAGACTTAATCAATACATTCATTACTTAGGAACTTCTAGCCATACTTTTCTACCCAGTAATCCAACATAGTTATACTTAGGAAACATAGATTTGTTCAGATATGTATTTGGAACACGAAGGGGTAAAGAAAAGTCATTCAGCATAAATACACTAGCTCTTATAAGAGTATCTTTAACTTTTCTACGAAATCAAGAGAAAGATATACTATCCTATGATCCTTAATGCCACTTCTTTTTTTATATAATTTATATATTTATTTTTGGCTGCATTGGGTCTTTATTGCTGTGCGCTGGCTTCCTCTAGTTGTGGCGAGCGGAGGCTATTCTTCGTTGTGGTGCGTGGGCTTCTCATTGTGGTGACTTCTCTTGTTGCAGAGCATAGGCTCTAGACACGTGGGCTTCAGTAGTTGTGGCACGCAGGCTCAGTAGTTGTGGCACATGGGCTTAGTTGCTCCGCAGCATGTGGGATCTTCCCAGGCCAGGGATCGAATCCGTGTCCCCTGCATTGGCAGGCGGATTCTCAACCACTGCACCGCGAGGGAAGTCCCAATGCCACTTCTAAGTATATATTCAAGAGAAATGATTACATTTATCCACAAAGTTATATGGGTAAGGATGTTAATAGCAGCTTTATTTTAACCCAAAAATGTTACCAACCAAAATGCCCTAGCAGGATGCATAAGAAAATTGTACTACATAACAATATGAAAAAAGAAAGTACTGGTACATTTACATAGATGAATCTTAAAGGTATTATGCTGAGTGAAAGAAGTCAGTCACAAAAGAGTATGTACTGTATGATTTCATTTATGTGAAGTTCAAAAGTAGGTAAAACTAACCAATTATGATAGAAGTCAGAATATTTGTCACCCGGGTGGTATAGACCAGGAAGGGGCATGACTGAAACTTGTATGTTAGAAAAACCCTGTATCTCAATCTGGGTGGTAGTCACCCTCCTATACACGTAAAATAATCAAGCTGTATACTTAAGATCAGTGTCTTTTACATACTTTATGTGTATTATACTTCAATTTAAATAATCAAGGGGGAGAAGGATGGGGGCATTTAATAATAGACTCTTGATGTCTCCCTAGTGTAGATTAATGTGTGTGGCTCATGGACACCTGGCCCTTCAACAAAGCCTGCTAATTGATGGTTCTTAATCTCATTGCAGGGTCTGATGATTAGGACTAAAAGAGAAAAAAAGACAAAAATGTATTCATTTTTGGCTGGCTACAGTGGGCATGATTTCATCCTTCCCAGTCTGGATACTAAATGAGAGTGATGAGCCATGAGAATCTGAGAGTTGTAATGTAGGCTTAGAAGAATGCATGGTCTGTGCAGTTTTCTCACTTCAGATGTGGAAGATCAACCAGGCTCCAGAAACCTTAAAGGAAGTTCTATATGGATGATACGGCCCCTCCTCTGGCCTGGAAGAGCAAGTTTGAACAGTCTAGTCCCAAGCGTAGCTCAGCATCCCAGAATGCAGTACTGGTGGAAATCCTGTTAAAGTGCCCACACTTTTGTTTTAATGTAGGAGAACATCTGCTAGGAATCCATCTGTTTACATCAGCGTTCCCTGGGGTTTGCAGAAAGCATAGAGGTCCCTAGGCTCCACCTTATCTTCCCAATGTATATATGGGGGGAGGGTGGTTTGGAAGAAAAAAATGGAGGAGAAAAACCTTGACATTTTGTGAACTCCATGGCAAATCTGGTCTCATTGCCTTATTTTTTTCCTCCTCCCAGATAAGACTTCCCTGGATTCTAGGATTCTTGAGTAGATGAATTCCAAGGAAGACTGTCTAATTCTTGCAATTCTAAACTCATGGGTCATGTAAGTTGGTTTTCGGTGTTAAATTCTGTCATTTTTTAGGTTATGTGAAGACCTTAATTTTTTATTCTGAAACTTCCCCAGTTCCTCCTATTTTTGGAGGAATGCACTCCAGGTCCCTCCTCTGTGCCCCCATCTTCTCAAACCACTGTTCAAATGTGTACTGGAGAAATCAGCATCTCCTAGGTACTCAGTCTTCTGTCTAGACCAGAGGTGAAGCAAAAACAAAGTCCCTTCAGAGAGATACTTGACCATCTCTTGTCAGTTCTGCAATTTGATGATAAAGGATGATTTCGTTTGCACATGGGAAAGTTCTGAACTTTTCCATAGACCCATGTCTGTAGATAAAATAGGATTTAGTGTTGATTGGCCTCAGCTGCTGCTAAGGTGCTCAGTCCTTCTGAGGAAGCTGCAGGCTGCTTTAGGCTTTAGGCCCTCACTTCATCCTGAGGCTAGCACTGCGCCCAGCATTCCCCGCTTAGCATTCGCCCACACCATGGCCTCCATCTCAGAGCTCACCTGCATCTACTGGGCCTTCATCCTGAACAACGATGAGGTTACAGTCATGGAGGATAAGATCAATGCCCTAATTATAGCAGCCAGTGTAAATGTTGGACCTTTCTAGCCAGGTTTGTTTGCAAAGGCTCTGGCATTGGGAGCCTCATCTGCAATATAAGGGCTAAGGGACCTGTCCCAGCAGCTGATCCTGCACGAGCAGGAGGTCCTCCCCCCTCCACCACTTCTGCCCCAGCTGAGGAGGAGAAAGTGGAAGCAAAGAAAGAAGAATTTGAGGAGTCTGATGTTGACATGGGCTTTGATCTCTTTGACTAAACCTCTTTTGTTACATGTTCAATAAAAAGCTGAACTCTCTAAAACAAAACAAAACAAAAAAAGAATGTGGTGCAATCCCAGGCTTTGTGAGGCCTTTAGGGGTGGGCAAGGAAATGATTTAGAGCCTGCTTACAGATCCATGCTGGGAATTCCTGAGAGGTGAAAACCTATAGTAGGGTCCATTTTGTATCTGAAGAGCATGTCCTGATTTCAGGTGATATATGTGTGACTCTGGATTAACCTGTAACAGTATTCTCTGGCTCAGAAATGAGAAAATTGTCTGGGGGGGATGGGAGATGGAGTAGCAAGTAATAAGATACGATAGATAGGATGCTTCTAAAATGGCTCCCACTGATCCCTGCTTCCAGGTATTCACATCCTTCTGTAATCTCCTTTGCTTTAGTGTGGGTTAGATTTAGTGACTTGCTTCTAATGAATAAAATATGGCAAAAGTGATGGGAGCTCACTGTTGAGATTAGGGTCTGTAACTTTGTCTTGCTCACAACACTCTGGTTCTTCTTGCTTTCTCTGATGAAGCAAGTTTCCATGCTGTGATCTAAGGATGATCTCTGGCCAACAGCCAGTGAGGAACCAAGGCTCACACTCCGAATTCTATCAGCAACTATATGAGTGAGTTTTGAAGCAGATCCTTCCCCATTTGAGCCTTGAGGTGACTGCTGCCCCAGCTGACACCTTCACTGCAGTCTGAGAGGGAGAGGACCAAGTTCAGCTGCAAACAGATTTCTGTCCCAAACTGATTTCTTATTCCCATGAAAGTAAACTTTAAAAATCTTTCTTGAAGCTTTCAGTATTTTATCTTTTTATTTCTCTTTGGAAATTTTGCTAAAATGTGCCTAGATGTAGGTACTTTTTTTTTTTTTCTCGGTACGCGGGCCTCTCACTGTTGTGGCCTCTCCCATTGCGGATCACAGGCTCCGGACGGGCAGGCTCAGCGGCCATGGCTCACGGGCCCAGCCGCTCCGCGGCATGTGGAATCCTCCCGGACCGGGACACGAACCTGTGTCCCTTGCATCGGCAGGCGGATTCTCAACCACTGCGCCACAAGGGAAGCCTGGTACTTATTTTTTACTTAATTTTTTCATAGATGTCACGTTTAGGACCACAGTTATTTTATGTACCATTGAAAAGGAAAGAAAACATTGAATTAAACTATGACATGTCTCGGATATAAAGATGCATTTCAGTTTCATAGATGTTAAAATGAAAAATATGTCAGAATAATTATTGAATAGAATTTTATTAACTTGGTAGGCCTCTCTCAAATTAAGGACTTACATCCTTCTTTATTTTGAGGTAATTTTCATTGATTACTACTATCTCTCCTCAATTAGCTCTATTGTCTTCCGGGACTTATATTAAATGGTTGGAGGAAAATCAGTTTCTATCTTTTATGTCGTTTTGTTCCATACATTGCATCTCTTTGTTACATTTGGTTTCTTCTGGGCTGTATAGCAATTTAACCCCTGGCTTCCTAGTTCACAATTCAGCTGTGTGCATTCTGCTTTTCAGCCCATTTATTGAAGTTTTTTTTTTAACTTTTAAACTTTGAAATAATTATAGATACACAGGGAGTTGCAAGATAGTGCAGAGATAGTCCTGATTATACTTCACGCAGTTTTTACCAATGGTTACATCTTACATAATTACAGTACAATATCAAAGCCCAGAATTAGACATTGGTACAATGTGTTTATATAGTTATGTCATTTTATCATGTGCATAGATTCATGTAATCACCACTGCAATCAACATACAGAACTATTCCACCCCCACAAAGATGTTTCTGTACCCCTTTATAAGTCACACCTGCACCCCACCCCACCATCCCTAATCCCTGGAAACCATTAATGTTTCACATCTCTATAATTTCATCATTTCAAGGATGTTATATAAATGGAATTGTGTAGTACATGACCCATAGAGATTGGCTTCCAGAACTAAACATAATGTTCTTGAGATCTATCTAAATTGTTACATGTATCAATAATTTATTCCTTTTTAATGCTAAGTAGTATTACATGGTATGGAGAACCATTTTTGTTGTTTCCATTTTAGGCTACTACAGATAAAGCTGCTATGAACAATCAGGCACGCAATGCTATGTGGGCAAATTCTTTCATTTCTCTGGGATAAATGTCCAGGAGTACAACTGCTGAGTTATACGGTAAGTTTATATATATATATATATATATATATATATATATATATATGTATTTTAAAATGAAGTATAGTTGATTTACAGTGCTGTGTTAGTTTCAGGTGTACACCAAAGTGATTCAGTTTGTGTGTGTACATATATATATTCTCTTTCAGATTCCTCTCCACTATGGGTTAGTACAAGATACTGAATATAGTTCCCTGTGCTATACAGTAGGTCCTTGCTTATCTGTTTCATATAGTATGTATTTGTTAATCCCAAACTCTTAATTTACTCCCCACCCCCGCCATTTATTTTTTAAAGAATTGCCAAACTATTTTTCCACAGTGGCTGTACCATATTACATTCCCACCAGGAATATGCAAGAGATCTGTTTCTCAACATCCTTGTCAGAATTTATAGTATTGTTGTTATTTTCAATTTTGGATTTTCTAATAGGCATGTGGTGGTTTCTCATTGTGGTTTTAATTTTGCTTTTAGTTAATAGCTGGTGACACCGAATATCATTTCATGTACTCATTTGCCATCCATAAATTCTCTTTGGTGAAATATCTCTTCATGCCTTTTGCCCATCTTCTAAATATAATGTTGTTGTTGTTGTTTTTAACTGCTGAGTTTTGGGCGCATTATATATTCTATTTATGAGTTCTCTGTTAGATTATTGGGATTTGTTGGATTTCTGGTTGGACATGCAAATACTTTCTTCCAGTCTGTAGCCTGTCTTTTCATCTGCTTAACAAGGTTTTAGCCGAGCAAAAGTTTTATATTTTGATAAAGTCTAATTTATCCCTTATTTCTTTTATGATCATGCTTTTGGTGTCATGTGTAACGTGTCACCACCAATTAGGTCAGAAATATTTTCTGTTTTATCTTCTAAAAGTTTTATACTTTTACAATTTATTATCTATTGTAAGCTAAATTTTGTATATGGTGTAATTTTTAGGTAGATTATTTTGCCTATGGATATTCAATTGTTCCAGCACCATTTGTTGAAAAGACTATCCATCTTCCATTGTACTGAGTTACATCTTTGTCAAAAATCCATTTTCCATACTCATGTAGGGCTATTTCTTTATCCTCTGTTCTGTTGCATTGACTTTATACCCAACCCCTGCCAATATCATACAGTAGAGTACTATAGCTATGTAATTAGCCTTAAAACTGGGTAGAGGGTGTCTTACCACTTTATTCTTCTTTTTCAGAATTGTATTAGCTACTGCTGTTTGTCTCTCCACATAAATTTTAGAATATTGTATTAAAAACCTTGCTGAGATTTTGATAGGAATTGCATTAAACCTGTATATCAGTTAGGGGAGAACTGACATTTGACTATGTTGAATTTCCAATCTCTTAACAAGGAATACCTATTTATTTAGATCTTAAATTTCTTATCAGTGTTTTGTACTTATCTGCTTATAAGTTCTGTACTTGTTTTGTTTGATTTGCACCTATGTATTTAATTCTTGACACAGTTGTAAATGGTATTGTATTTTTGTTTCCACGTGTTCATTTCTAGTAATAGAAATACAACTGATTTTGCAAGTTGATCTAGTATCTTATGACATTGCTAAAATCACTTATTTCTAGAAGTTCATCTGTAGTAGATTCTGTGGGATTTTCTACATAAATCATCACATCATCTGCAAAAAGAGACAGTTTTAGGCACTCCTTTCTGAGCTGTAAATGTTTAAATCCCTATTGTGCCTTACTTCACTGCGTAGAACTTACGGAGTTATGTTGAGTAGCAGTGGTGAGAGTGAACATCCTTGCCTTGTTCCCAGTCTTATGGGTAAAGCATTCAGTCATTCACCATTACCTATGATGATAACTGTAGATTTGTTGTAGATACTCTTTATCAAGTTGAAGAAGCTACCCAATCATTCCTAGCTTCAGAAAGTTTTTTTTTTTTAAATCATGAATGGGTTTTGAATTTTGTCAAATACATTTTCTACATCAATTGATATGATCAAGTAATTTTCTAGTCTGTTAATATGGCAGATTACATTGATTTTCAAATATTGAACCAGCCTTGCATGTATTGAATGAACCCTACTTGTCATGGTTAATAGTAATTCTTTATATGCTGCTAAATTCTATTAGTATTTTGCTAAGGAGTTTGCATCTATATTCATGAGAAATATTTGTTGGTAGTTTTCTTTTTTGGACTGTCTGGTTTTGGTGTCATGTCAATACTGGCTTCATAGAATGAATACTGGCATTTGGTATAAAGTTCTTACTGGCTTCATAAGTGATCCTATGCTTCTTGAAGAGATTGTCTAGAATTGGAGTTGGTTCTTTAAATGTTTGGCAGTTCAACTGATCCTGTGGAAAGCTAAAATGAAAGGAAAAAAAAAAGTTCAGTAGAATTCTCTACCAAAATTATCTGAGCCTATAGATTGTATTTGGGGGAGACTTTAAATTATGAATTCAATTTCCTTAATATATAGGGCTATTCAAATTATCTATTTCATAATGATTAGTATTCATTTGTTTTTCATTAAATTGATCCATGTAATATGATTCATTTATTGTTTTATTTATTATGCCTTGTTATTTATTTATTTGTATAATTCATTCACAGTATCATACTCGTTTCAGGTGTACAGCATAGTGCTTCAGTATTTTTGCAGATTATACTCCATTAAAGTTTATTACAAGATAATGGCTATAATCTCCTGTGTATACAATATATCCTTATTGCTTATCTATTTTATGCATAGTAGTTTGTATCTCTTAATCCCATACTCCTAATTTGCCCCTCCCTCTTTCCTCTCCCCTTTGGTACCCTCTAGTTTTTTTTTTTTTTTTTTTTTTGCTTTATCTGTGAGTCAGTCTCTGTTTTACATATACACTAGTTTCTCCTTTTATTTTTTAGATTCCACATATAAGTGGTATCATAGAGTATTTGTCTTTCACTCTCTGACTTACTTCCCTAAGCATAATATTCCCTAGGTCCATCCATGTTGCTGCAAATGGCAGAATTTCATACGTTTTTATGGCTGAAAAGTATTCTATTGTGTATATATAGCATAACTTTTTTTTCTATTAGAGTATAGTTGTTTTACAATGTTGTGTTAGTTTCTACTGTACAGTGAAGTGGAGTTCCCTGTGCTATACAGCAGGTTTTTGGGTTTTTTTGAATTTTATTTGTTTTTCTATACAGCAGGCTCTTATGAGTTACCTATTTTATACATATTAATGTATATATGTGAATCCCAATCTCCCAATTCATCTCTCCCCCACCCTTCCCCCTTGGTGTCCATACATTTTTTCTCTACATCTGTGTCTCTATTTTTGCCTTCAAACCGGTTCATCTGTACCATTTTTCTAGATTCCACATATATGTGTTAATATACAATATTTGGTTTTTTTCTTTCTGACTTACGTCACTCTGTATGACAGTCTCCAGGTCCATCCACATCTGTACAAATGACCCAATTTCATTCCTTTGTATGGCTGAGTAATATTCCACTGTATATATGTACCACATCTTCTTTATTCATTCCTCTGTTGATGGACATCTTGGTTGTTTCCATGTCCTGGCTATCGTAATAGTGCTGCAATAAATATTGGGGTGCATGTGTGTTTTTGAATTATGGTTTTCTCTGGGTATATCCCCAGTTGTGCAATTGCTGGGTCATACAGTAATTCTAGTTTTAGTTTTTTAAGGAACCTCCACAATGTTCTCCATAGTGGCTGTATCAATTTACATTCCCACCAACAGTGCAAGAGGGTTGCCTTTTCTCCACACTCTCCAGCATTTATTGTTTGTAGATTTTCTGATGATGCCCATTCTAACAGGTGTGAGGTGATACCTCATTGTAGTTTTGATTTGCTCTTCTCTAATAATTAGTGATGTTGAGCATTTTTTCATGTGTTTGTTGGCCATCTGTATGTCTTCTTTGGAGAAATGTCTATTTAGGTCTTCTGCCCATTTTTTGACTGGGTTGTTGTTTTGATATTGAGCTACATGAGCTGTTTATATATTTTGGAGGTTAATCCTTTATCCATTGATTCATTTGCAAATATTTTCTCCCTTTCTGAGGGTTGTCTTTTCATTTTGTTTATAGCTTCCTTTGCTGTGCAAAAGCTTTTAAGTTTCATTAGGTCCCATTTGTTTATTTTTGTTTTTATTTCCATTCTAGGAGGTGGGTCAAAAAAGATCTTGCTGTGATTTATATCAAAGAGTGTTCTTCCTATGTTTTCCTCTAAGAGTTTTATAGTGTCCAATCTTACATTTAGGTCTTTAATCCATTTTGAGGTTTTCTTTGTGTGTATGGTCTAGGGAGTGTTCTAATTTCATTCTTTTACATGTAGCTGTCCAGTTTTCCCAGCACCACTTATTGAAGAGACTGTCTTTTCTCCATTGTATATCATTGCCTCGTTTGTCATAGATTAGTTGACCATAGGTACATGGGTTTATCTCTGGGCTTTCTATCCTGTTCCATTGATCTGTATTTCTGTTTTTGTGCCAGTACCATACTGTCTTGATTATTGTAGCTTTGTAGTATAGTCTGAAATTGGGGAGCCTGATTCCTCCAGCTCAGACTTTTTCCCTCAAGATTGCTTTGGCTGTTTGGGGTCTTTTGTGTTGCCATACAAAGCTTAAGATTTTTTTGTTGTAGTTCTGTGAAAAATACCATTGGTAATTTGATAGGGATTGCATTGAATTTGTAGATTGCTTTAGGCAGTATAGTCATTTTCACAATATTCTTCCAATCCAAGAACATGGTATATCTCTCCATTTGTTTGTATCATCTCTGATTTCTTTCATCAGTGTCTTATAGTTTTCTGAGTACAGGTCTTTTACCTCCTTAGGTAGGTTTATTCCTAGGTATTTTATTCTTTTTCTTGCAATAGTGAATGGGATTGTTTCCTTAATTTCTCTTTCTGATCTTTCATTGTTAGTGTATAGGAATGCAGGAGATTTCTGTGCATTAATTTTGTATCCTGCAACTTTACCAAATTCATTGATTACCTCTAGTAGTTTCCTGGTGGCATGTTTAGGATTCTCTATGTATAGTATCATGTCATCTGCAAACAGTGACAGTTTTACTTCTTCTTTTCTGATTTGGATTCCTTTTATTTCATTTCCTTTTCTGATTGCTATGGCTAGGACTTCCAAAACTATGCTGAATAATAGTGGTGAGAGTGGACATCCTTGTCTTGTTGCTGATCTTAGAGGAAATGCTTTCAGTTTTTTACCATAGAGAATGATGTTTGCTGTGGGTTTGTCATATATGGCCTTTATTATGTTCAGGTAGGTTCCCTCTACGTCCAATTTCTGGAGACTCTTTTTTTAAATAAATAAATAAATAAAATTATTTGGTTATTTATTTATGGCTGCATTGGGTCTTCATTGCTGCGTGTGGGCTTTCTCTAGCTGTGGCAAGCAGGGGCTACTCTTTGTTGTGGTGCACGGGCTTTTCATTGCAGTGGCTTCTCTTGTTGCAGAGCACGGGCTCTAAGCACATAGGCTTCAGTAGTTGTGGCACTCAGGCTCAGTAGTTGTGGCACATGGGCTTAGTTGCTCCATGGTATGTGGGATCTTCCCGGACCGGGGCTCGGACCCATGTCCCTTTCATTGGCAGGCAGATTCTTAAGCACTGCACCACCAGTGAAGTCCCTCTGGAGAGTTTTTATCATAAATGTGTGTTGAATTTTGTGAAAAGCTTTTTCTGCATCTATTGAGATGATCATATGGTTTTTATTCTTCAATTTGTTAATATGGTGTATCATATTGATTGATTTGTGTATATTGCAGAATACTTGCATCCTTGGGATAAATCCCAATTGATCATGGTGTATGATCCTTTTAATGTGTTGTTGAATTCTGTTTGCTTGTATTTTGTTGAGGATTTTTGCATCTATATTCATCAGTGATATTGGTCTGTAATTTTCTTTTTTTGTAGTATCTTTGTCTGGTTTTGGTATCAGGGTGATGGTAGCCTCGTAGAATGAGTTTGGGAGTGTTCCTTCCTCTGCAGTTTTCTGGAAGAGTTTGAGAAGGATGGGTGTTAGCTCTTCTCTAAATGTGTTATAGAATTCACCTATGAAGCCATCTGGTCCTGGACTTCTGTTTGTTGGAAGATTTTTAATCACAGTTTCAATTTCGTTACTTGTGATTGGTCTGTTCATATTTTCTATTTCTTCCTGGTTTTGGAAGGTTATACCTTTCTAAGTATTTGTCCATTTCTTCCAGGTTGTCCATTTTATTGGCATAGAGTTGCTTGTAGTAGTCTCTTATGATGCTTTGTATTTCTGTGGTGTCTGTTGTAACTTCCTCTTGTTCATTTCTAATTTTGTTGATTTGACTCCTCTCCCTCTTTTTCTTAATAAGTCTGGCTAAAATTTTATCAATTTTGTTTATCTTCTCAAAGTACCAGCTTTTAGTTTTATTGATCTTTGCTATTGTTTTGTTTCTATTTCATTTATTTCTGCTCTGATCTTTATGATTTCTTTCCTTCGACTAACTTTGGGTTTTGTTTGTTCTTCTTTCTCTAGTTCCTTTAGGTGTAAGGTTAGATTGTTTATTTGAGGTGTTTCTTGTTTCTTGAGGTAGGATTGTATTGCTATAAACTTTCCTCTTAGAACTGCTTTTGCTGCATCCCATAGGTTTTGGATTGTCGTGTTTTCATTGTCATTTGTCTCTAGGTATTTATTTCCTCTTTGATTTCTTCAGTGATCTCTTGGATATTTAGTAGCGTATCATGTAGCCTGCATGTGTTTGTGTTTTTACTTTTTTTTCCCTGTAATTTATTTCTAATCTCATAGCATTGTGGTCAGAAAAGATGTTTGATACAATTTCAATTTTCTTAAATTTACCAAGGCTTGATTTGTGACCCAAGATGTGATTTATCCTGGAGAATGTTTCATGTGCACTTGAGAAGAAAGTGTAATCTGCTGTTTTCGGATAGAATGTCCCATAAATATCAATTAAATCTATCTGGTCTGTTATGTCATTTAAAGTTTGTGTTTCCTTATTAATTTTCTGTCTGGATGATCTGCCCATTGGTGTAAGTGAGGGTTAAAGTCCCCCACTATTATTTTATTACTGTTGATTTCCTCTTTTATAGCTGTTAGCATTTGCCTTATGTATTGAGGTGCTCCTATGTTGGGTGCATAAATATTTACAATTGTTATATCTTCTTCTTGGATTGATCCCTTGATCATTATGTAGTGTCCTTCCTTGTCTCTTGTAACATTCTTTATTTTAAAGTCTATTTTATCTGATATGAGTATTGCTACTCCAGCTTTCTTTTGATTTCCATTTGCATGGAATATCTTTTTCCATCCCCTCCCTTTCAGTCTGTATGTGTCCCTAGGTCTGAAGTAAGTCTCTTGTAGACAGCATATATATGGGTCTTGTTTTTGTATCCATTCAGCAAGTCTGTGTCTTTTGGTTGGAGCATTTAATCCATTTACATTTAAGGTAATTATCGATATGTACCTATTACCATTTTCTTAATTGTTTTGGGTTTGTTTTTGTAGGTCTTTTTCTTCTCTTTGTGTTTCCCACTTAGAGAAATTCCTTTAGCATTTGTTGTAGAGCTGGTTTGGTAGTGCTGAATTCTCTTAGTTTTTGTTTGTAAAGCTTTTGATTTTTCTGCTGAATCTGAATGAGATCCTTGCTGGGTAGAGTAATCTTGGTTGTAGGTTCTTCCCTTTCATCACTTTAAATATATCTTGCCACTCCCTTCTGGCTTATAGAGTTTCTGCTGAGAAATCAGCTGTTAACCTTATGGGAGTTCCCTTGTATGTTGTTTGTCGTTTTTCTCTTGTTGCTTTTAATAATTTTTCTTTGTCTTTTATTTATCAATTTGATTACTATGTGTCTTGGTGTGTTTCTCCTTGGTTTTATACTGTAGGGGACTCTCTGCTTCCTGGACTTGGGTGGCTATTTCCTTTGCCATGTTAGGGAAGTTTTTGACTATAATCTCTTCAAATATTTTCTTGGGTCCTTTCTCTCTCACTTCTCCTTCTGTGACCCCTATAATGTGAATGTTGGTGTGTTTAGTGTTGTCCCAGATGTCTCTTAGGCTGTTTTCATTTCTTTTCATTGTTTTTTCTTTGTTCTGTGGCAGTGATTTCCATTCTGTCTTCCAGGTCACTTATCCTTCTGCCTCAGTTATTCTGCTACTGATTCCTTCCAGTGTATTTTTCATTTCACTTATTGTATTGTTCATCTCTGTTTTTTCTTTAATTCTTCTTGGTCTTTGTGAACCGTTTCCTGCATCTTCTCAATCTTTGCCTGCATTCTTTTTCTGAGGTCCTGGATCATCTTCACTGTCATTATTCTGAATTTTGTTTTCTGGAAGTTTGCCTATCTCCACTTCATTTTGTTGTTTTCAGGGGTTTTATCTTGTTCCTTCATCTGGGACATAGTCCTCTGCCTTTTCATTTTGTCTTTCTTTCTGTGATTATGGTTTTCATTCTGCAGGCTGCAGGATTGTAGTTCTTCTTGTTTCTCCTGTCTGCCTTCTGGTGGATGAGGCTAAGAAGCTTGTGCAAGCTTCCTGATGGGAGGGACTTGTTGGTGTGTAGACCTGGGTGTTGCTCTGGTGGGCAGAACTTAGTAAAACTTTAAGCCACTTCTCTGCTGGTGGGTGGGGCTGAGTTCCCTCCCTTTTGGTTGTTTGCCCTGAGGCAACCCAGCACTGGAACCTACAGGCTGTTTGGTGGGGCTAATGGTGTGTGGACTCTACTCCGGGAGGGCTCCCGCCAATGAGTACTTCCCAGAACTTCTGCTGCCAGTGTCCTTGTCCCTGTGGTGAGCCACAGCCACCCCCTGCCTCTGCAGGAGACCCTCCAACACTAGCACGTAGGTCTGGTTCAGTCTCTATAGGGTCACTGATCCTTCCCCCTGGGTCCTACTTTGTGTGTGCCCTCCAAGAGTGGAGTCTCTGTTTCCCCCAGTCCTGTTGATGTCCTGCCATCAAATTCCACTGGCCTTCAGAGTCTGATTTCTGGGGATTTCTCCTCCCATTTCCAGACCCCCAGGTTGGGAAACCCTCTGTAGGGCTCAGAACCTTCACCCCAGTGGGTGGACTTCTGTGGCATAATTGTTCTCCAGTTTGTGAGTCACCCACCCAGTAGTTATGGGATTTGATTTTATTGTGATTGCACCCCTTGTACCATCTCATTGAGGCTTCTCCTTTGTCTTTGGATGTGGGGTATCTTTTATGGTGAGTTCCAGTGTTTTTCTGTTGATAACTGTTCAGCAGTTAGTTGTGATTCCACTTCTCTCGCAAGAGGGAGTGAGCACACGTCCTTCTACTACACCATCTTGAACCAATCTCTACCATAACATTTTCTTTTTTTAAACATCTTTATTGGAGTATAATTACTTTACAGTGTTGTGTTAGTTTCTGCTGTATAACAAAGTAAATCCGCTATATGCATATGTATATCCCCATATCCCCTCCCTCTTGCATCTCCCTCCCACCCTCCTTATCCCACCCCTCTAGGTGGTGGCAAAGCCCCGAGCTGATCTCCCTGTGCCATGCAGCTGCTTCCACTAGCTATCTATTTTACATTTGGTAGTGTATATATGTCAGTGCTACTCTCTTACTTTGTCCCAGCTTACCCTTCCCCCTCCCCATGTCCTCAAGTCCATTCTCTACGTCTGTGTCTTTATTCCTGTCCTGCCCCTAGGTTCATCAGAACCATTTTTGTTTTTTAGATTCCTTATATATGTGTTAGCAGATGGTATTTGTTTTTCTCTTTCTGACTTACTTCACTCTGTATGACAGACTCTAGGTCCATCCACCTTACTACAAATAACTCAGTTTCGTTTCTTTTCATGGATGACTAATATTCCATTGTATATATGTGCCGCAACTTCTTTATCCATTCATCTGCTGATGGACACTTAGGTTGCTTCCATGTCCTGGCTATTGTAAATAGTGCTGCAATGAACATTGTGGTACATGTCTGTTTTTGAATTATGGTTTTCTCAGGGTATATGTCCAGTAGTGGGCTTGCTGGGTCATATGGTAGTTCTATTTTTAGTTTTTTAAGGAACCTCCATACTGTTCTCCATAGTGGCTGTACCAATTTACATTCCCACCAACAGTGCAAGAGGGTTCCCTTTTCTCCACACCCTCTCCAGCATTTGTTTTCTACCATAACTTCTTTATCCATTCATCTGTTCATGGGCAATTGGGTTGTTTCTATAGCTTGGCTGTTGTAAATAGTGCTGCAGTGAACATTGGGGTGCATGTACCTTTTCTGATTAGTGTTTTTAGTTTTTTCCAAATATATACCAGGGATAGAATTGCTGGATCAGATGGTAGCCTATTTTTAGTTTTTTGAGGAACTTCCATACTGTTCTCCATAGTGGCTGTACCAATTTACATTCCAACCAGCACTGTAGGAGGATTCCCTTTTCTCCACACTCTCTCCAGCATTTATTTGTAGACTTTTGGATGATAACTATTCTGACCATTGTGAGGTGATATCTCATTGTTGTTTTTATTGGCATTTCTCTAAGAATTAGTGATGTTGAGCATCTTTTCATGTGCCTGTTGGCCATCTGTATGTCTTCTTGGGAGAAATGTCTATTTAGGTCTTCTGCCCATGTTTTGATTGGGTTGTTTGTTTTTTCATATTGATTTATATGAGCTGTTTGTGTATTTTGGAATATTAACCCCTTGTTGGTTGAATTGCTTGCAAATATTTTCACCCACTCTGTAGGTTGTCCTTTTGTCTTTTTGAAAGTTTCCTTTGCTGTACAAAAGCTTTTAAGTTAAACAAGGTCCCATTTGGTTTTTTTTGCTTTTATTTCTTTTGCCTTGGGAGTCTGATCTAAGAAAATATTGTGATGATTTATGTCAAAACATGTTTCGCCTAGGTTCTCTTCTAGGAGTTTATGGTTTCCGGTCTTACATTTAGGTTCTTGATCCGTTTTGAGTTTTCCTGTATATGTTGTGAGGTAAATGTTCTAATCTCATTGTCCTACATTTAGCTGTCCAGTTTTCCCAGCACAACTAGTTGAAGAGACTGTCTTTTCTCCATTGTATATTCTTGCCTCCTTTATCATAGATTAATTGACCATAGGTGCGTAGGTTTATTTCTGGACTCTCTTCTGCTCCATTGACCTGCATGACTATTTTTGTGCCAATACCATGCTGTTTTGTTGTTGTTGTTTTTGTTGTTGTTTTTTTTTTTACTGACGAATTGTTGATTTACAATGTTGTTAGTTCCAGGTGTAGAGCAAAGTGATTCAGTTATACATATAACATCTTTCAGATTCTTTTCCCTTATAGGTTATTACAAAATATTAAGTATAGTTCCCTGTGCTATACAGTAGACCCGTGTTGGTTATCTGTTTTATATATAGTAGTGTGTACATGTTAATCCGAAACTCCTAATTTATCTCTCCCCCACTTCACCTTTGGTAACTATAAGTTTGTTTTCTGTATCTGTGGGTATACTTCTGTTTTGTAAATAAGTTCATTTGTATCTTTTTAAAACAATATTTATCTATTTATTTATTGGCTGCCCTGGGTCTTAGTTGCGGTGTGCAGCATATTTGTTGCTGCATGCAAGGTCTTCATTGCAGCATGCAGGGTCTAGTTCCCTGAGCAGGAGTTGAACCTGGACCCCCTGCACTGGGAGCATGGAGTCTTAACCACTGGACCACCAGGGAAGTCCCTGTATTATTTTTTAATATTCCACATATAAGTGATATCATATGATACTTGCCTTTTCCTGTCTGGCTTACTACTTTTATTTAGTATGATAATCTTGAGGTCCATCCATGTTGCAGCAAATAGGATTATTTCATTCTTTTTTTATGGCTGAGTAATATTCCATTGTATATATATACCATATCTTCTTTATCCATTCCTCTCTCTCTTTTTAAAATTTATTTATTTTTGGCTGCATTGGGTCTTCGTTGCTGCACACGGGCTTTCTCTAGCTGCAGGAAGTGGAGGCTACTCTTCGTTGTGGTATGCAGGTTTCTCATTGCGGTAGCTTCTCTTGTTGCGGAGCATGGGCTCTAGGTGCGGTGCATGGGTTTCAGGAGTTGTGGCATGCGGGCTCAGTAGTTGTGGCTCACAGGCTCTAGAGCACAGGCTCATTAGTTGTGGGCACATGGGCTTAGTTGCTCTGCAGCATGTGGGATCTTCCCGGACCAGGGCTTGGACCTGTGACCCCTGCATTGGCAGGTGGATTTCTAACCACTGTGCCACCAGGGAAGCCCCCTCCATTCATGTCTTGATGGACATTTAGGTTGCTTCCATGTCTTGGCTATTGTAAATAGTGCTACAGTGAAGTTTATCATGCTGTTTTGATTACTGGAGTTTTGTAGTATAGTCTGAAGTCAAGGAAGGTGACGCGTCCAGCTTTGTTATTTTTCTCAGGATTGCTTAGGCGATTCTGGGTCTTTTGTGGTTCCATTTGAATTTTAGGATTATTTGTCCTAGTTCTGTGGAAAATGTCATGGGTATTTTGACAGGGACTGCATTGAATCTGTAGATTGCTTTGGGAAGTATGGCCATTTTAACAATATTAATTCTTCCAAGAATGGTGGTATCTTTCCATTTCTTTGTATCATCTTCAAATTCCTTCATCAGTGTTTTATAGTTTTCAGTGTATAGGTCTTTCACCCCGTTGGTTAAGGTTATTCCTAGTTATTTTATTGTTTTTGACACTTTTAGATGGGATTTTTTTCCACTTTTTCTTACATTTCATTATTAAAGAAACACCATAGATTTCTGTATATTAATCTTGTATCCTGCAGCTTTGCTGAATTCATTTATTACTTTTTATATTTTTGGGGTAGGCACTTTGGCGTTTTCTATATAGATTAACATGTCATCTGCAAATGGTTCCTTTCCTTTCCAATTTGGATACATTTTAGTTCTTCTTATCTGATTGCAGTGGCTAAGATTTCCAACACTATATTAAATAGAAGTGGCAAGAGCAGGTGTCCTTTACTTGTTTCTGAATATTCAGAGGAAAGGTTTTCAGCTTTTCACATTGAGTATTATGTTAATTGTAGGTTTGTCATAAATGGCCTTCATTTTACTGAGATATGTTCCATATACACTCTCATACTTTGATAGCAATTTTTTATCATGAATGGATGTTGAATGCTGTCAAATGGATTTTCTGTGTCTGTTGAGATGATCATGTGATTTTTATTCTTCCTTTTGTTAATGTGGTGTATCATATTGATTGATTTGCTAATGTTGAACCATCCCTGTGACCCTGGAATAAATCAAACTTGATCACAGTGTATGATCCTTTTTATGTATTGTTGGATTTGGTTTGCTAATACATTTAGGATTTTTGCATCTATATTCATCAAATATATTGACCTGTAATTTCTTTTTTTGTAGTGTCTTTGTCCCGTTTTGGCCTTGTAAAAATGAATTTGGGAGTGTTCCTCTTAAATTTTTTGGAATAGTTTGAGGATAGGTATTAAATTTTCTTTACATGTTTTGTAGAATTCCCCAGTGAAGCCATCCAGTCCTGGACTTCTGTTTGTAGGGAGTTTTTAAAATTACAGATTCTATTTCACTTCTAGTGATCAGTTTATTCAAATTACGTTTCTTATTGACTCATTCTTGGCAGGCTCTCTGTTTCTAGAAACTTGTCCCTTTCTTCTAGCTTGTCCAATTTGTTGGCATATAACTGTTCATAGTATTCTGTCATGATTTCTTGTATTTCTGTGGTGTTGGTTATTTCTCCTCTTTCATTATTTTATTTGGATCCTGTCTCTCTTATTTTTGGTGAGTGTGGCTAAAGGTTTGTCCATTTTTAAAAACTTTTCACAGAACCTGTTATTGGTTTTATTGATCTTTTCTATTTTTTTAATTTAATTATTTTTGGCTGCATTGGGTCTTCATTTCTGTTCGCAGGCTTTCTCTAGTTGTGGCGAATGGGGGCTACTCTTCATTGCGGTGCGTGGGCTTCTCACTGCGATGGCTTCTCTTGTTGCAGAGCAAGGCTCCAGGCACGCGGGCTTCAGTAGTTATAGCATGTGGACTCAGTAGTTGTGGTTCACAGGCTCAGTAGTTGTGGTGCACAGGCTGTTGCTCCGTGGCATGTGGGATCTTCCCAGACCACAGCTCGAACCCCTGCAGGCGGATTCTTAACCACTGTGCCACCAGGGAACCTTAAAAATCTCTTATTTATTTCCTCTCTGATCTTTATTACTTCCTTTCTTCTGCTGACTTGGGGCTTTGTTTGTTCTTTTTCTAATTGTTTTAGGTGGTAGTTTAGGTTGGGTTTTTTTTTTAAGATTCATTTATTATTTATTTTATTTATTTTTGGCTGTGTCGGGTCTTAGTTGTGGCACACGGGATATTTGTCAAGGTATGTGGGATCTTTTGTTGCAGTGTGTGGGCTTCTCTCTAGGTGTGGCATGTGGGTTTTCTCTCTCTAGTTGTGGTGCGCAGGCTCCAGGGTGTGTGGGCCCAGTAGTTTGCAGCCTCTGTAGTTGAAGCATGCAAGCTCAGTAGTTGTGGCGTGCGAGCTTAGTTGCCCCACGGCATGTGGGATCTTAGTTCCCTGACGAGGGATCGAACCCATGTCCCCTGCACTGTAAGGTGGATTCATTACCACTGGACCACCAGGGAAGTCCCTAGGTTGTTTTTTGGGTTTTTTTTTTTTGAGATTTTTTTCTTATTTCTTGAGGAAGTCCTGTATCATTATGAACTTCCCTCCTAGAACTGTTTTTGGTGCATCATAGATTTGGTAATGTTGTGTTTTCATTTTCTTTTGCCACAAGTTTTCTGATTTCTTAGATTTCATCATTGATCCATTGGTTTTAAAGTAGCATGTTGTTTAGTCTCTATGTTTTCCTTCTTTTCCTGTTTTCTTTCTGTCAGTGATTTCTAGTTTCATACGTTGTGGTCAGAAAAGATGCTTGAAATAATTTCTATCCTCTTCTTTTCTAAGGCTTTTGTGACCTAGTATGTGGTCTATCCTAGAAAACATTCCATGGGTGCTTGAAAAGAATGTGTATTCTGTTTGTTTTTGTTTGTTTTGGATATAGTGTCCTGTAGATATCAATGAAGTACAACTGGTGTCATTTAGGATCTCTCTTGCCTTATTTATTTTCTGTCTGTATGATCCATCCATTGATGTTAGTGGGGTGTTAAAGTCTCATAATATTGCATTGTCAATTT